>NW_027202826.1:35705448-36017948 GCF_024711535.1 Dipodomys merriami | reverse complement strand
TCAGATGCCCCTCAGTAGATGAATGGATCAAGAAAATGTGGTATATACACAATGAAATTCTATGCCTCCATCAGAAGGAATGACATTGCTCCATTTGTAAGGAAATGGAAAGACTTGGAAAAAATTATATTAAGTGAAGTAAACCAGGCCCAAAGAAACATAGGTCCCATGGTTTCCCTTATTTGCAATAACTAGTATATGTCTGAGACAAGCAAAAAAGGTCAGATAGGTTGATGTTAGGTGAAATGAACCCCAAGATAAGTATTCAAATGTTTTTTTTCTTTCTTGTGATTGTTTCTAACATATTTATAAGATGATTTCTTTGTTGCTTTGTATTTCCCTCCCCCACGGTATAACCTCTGCTTACACTGTACTTGATGTTGGCATAATGTGTGGAGGGGAAGGGCAAAAACAAATCATTTAAATAGGGATACAGGTGGACTCATTGCAACAATGAGATGTACAAGTCGATATGTCAAAAAACGAACTTTACAACTTTGGTAGGGGCAGGGATGGGGGGTAGGTAGATGGGAAGGGATGGGAAGGGGAAACAAAGGAGGCAACAACAATGCTTTATAAGAAGTGTACTCATTATCTTGCCCATGTAATTGTAACCCTTCTGTACAGTATTTTCACAATAAAAAAAAGAAATGTACTCATTACCTTGCCCATGTAACCCTTCTGTATGGCATTTTCACAATTAAAAATAATGATTGAACTTCTTTAAAAAATATATATATATAGTAAATATAATGTACAAAGGAGTTACAGTTACACGAGTAAGGTAATGAATACATTTCCCATCAAGCATTGTTACCCCCTCCTTTGTTTTCCCCTATCATCCATTCCCTTCCCACCTCCCCAATTTCTCCCTCCTCCCCCAAGATGTAAAATTCATTTTCAACATAGCATCTTGTTCATTGAAAATGAGTGAACTTTTAATTTGCTATTCAAAGTTTATCCAGGTTCTATGAATTAATTTTTTTCCACCCTACCCCCACCTCAGCATTTAACATTTAACTCTTCCAGATTATTTTAGACTGCAGAGGGTCCCTCATCCATAGTGCTTCCTGGGACTTTTACTTTTACTTTTATATTTGAAAATTCTGCTTTTTTTTTTTCTTTCTGTTTTTTACCTTCTTTATTTAGTTCAAAGGTTTTTTTTCCTTTTTCCATATTTATTTTTGCTTGATAGGTTTATGGGTTCTTTTGATATTGGTTTATTTTCCAAGCTGAGCACAGTTTATTTATTTGTTATTTATTTATTTTTTATTGTGAAAATACCATATAGGGGGGTTCCAATTACATGGGTAAGATAATGAGTACATTTCTTATCAAGCATTGTTGCCTCCTCCTTTGTTGCCCCTTCCCATCCCTTCCCATCTCTCCCCTCACCTCCCCTTGCCACCCTCCCCCAAAGTTGTAAAGTTTGTTTTTCGACATAACATATATCTCATTATTGCAGTGGGTCCATGTAGGGAGCCAGGGTAAACGCCATTACAAGATGGCGCCCACTCCCTTGCAGCTTTGAGGTAACCACTCCATTTCAGGCGGTGCTTGGCGGGACGGTGGGTCCTGGGCTTTGCACATGCGCGAGCCACGTAGAGTCCCCAGCCAATCCCGTGGCACCTGGTGACGGTGAAAGGCAGACGACCAATGATAGAAAGACCCGTGTTCCTATTCCCTATATAAGTGGCCATGTTTTGGGTGCACGCTCTCTCGCGCTCAAGCTCTCCCAACAATTAAAAGGCTCTCCAATAAAGCGTGATCTGAGAAGACTCCTGGTGTGGTGGTCGTTTTTTCTCGCTGGCCGAGAAGTCGTTCGCCGCAGGTCCACCTGTATCCCTATTTAAATAATTTGTTTTTGCCCTTCCCCTCCACAAATTATACCAACATCAAATACAGTGAATACAGGTGTTATACCGTGGGGGAGGGACATACTAAGGAACAAAGAAATCATCTTATAACTATGTTAGAAACAATCTCATGAAAGAAAAAAACATTTAAATACTGGAGTTAAGTTGGTTTCCTTTAGATATAGTAATATAAAGTTAACTTAGAAGTATGGAAGCTCATCGGATAGCCCTCTTTGGATTGTAAAGAGTTTCAAGGTGCATTCAATGATGAACTTTTTTTGGGGGGGGTCTGGTTGTGGGACCTGAACTCTGGGCCTGGGTGCTGTCCCTCAGCTCTTCTGCTCAAGGCTAACGCTCTACCACTTGAGCCACAGCGCCACTTCCGGCTTTTGTTTTTCTGCTTATGTGGTGCTGAGGAATCGAACCCAGGGCCTCAGGCATGCAAGGCAAGCACTCTACCACTGAGCCACCTTCCCAGCCCATGAACTTTTTTTTTTTTTTGCACACCTATTTACTGCAACACTTAAGGGGAAAACATACAGTATTTCAGAATTTGTGATGGCTATAAATTTGGAGGATGTGAATATGCTCAATTTGTAAATGATCAGCCATGATAGATAGTAGTGAGCACCATTTCAGGATTGTTTCTTCTATTATTGGGAAAATTTGGGAATTTTTAGTTTGGGTTTTTAGACCTTGTAGCTTTGATTATTTTTCTGACCTTGGCATGCCCTGTAGTCTCGAATAGTCTCTTGATGCTAATTGTTATAGTGCATACAACAAAATAAATGTTGGATACTTTCAGTGTTCCAAACCTAAAATCACATTTTGCAACCAGATGAATCTCATAAATATGTTTCCAAAAAGCTCATCACCCAGAACTGAAAATATGTATTTTCATATCAGATGTTTTTCTCAGCATCTGTTTTGTAAAGTTCCTAATTCAATAAAACGTTATGTTTCAAAGTACAGACTATTTTTAAATAATTAGGAGTGGGAGGCCAATTTGAAAATATGACAGATTCTAGCAATGTGATTATTAGAAGGAGAAGAAAGAAGGTCTAGGGGGTTCCGCTCTGCTATAGATAAGAGAAAAATACTTCCTGCAGAAGGATCCAAATGAGATTCATGGTTTCACATACATCAACATGCAGCTGTGTCTCAGGCATTTCATATTAAACTCATCAGACTGTTAGGTTTAAAAAAAGTTTTGGAAAGTTGGGAAGGGAGGGTCATAGAAAGAAAAGGTAAAAGTTCCCTATTCTAATGAATTTAATTGATTCCATGAGACAGCTAAATTGTTTTTTAGCAACTGGTTACATCGATGTAAATATTTCCCCTTCTTCAGGCAATGCTAAAAAAACTTAAACACAGTTTACTCAAACACATTTGGAAGGTTGAAAACCACAGTGCTTTGAACACAAAGTTAAAAATGAAGATATGAGTACCGTTTTTGTCATATCATTTCTCCTATATCAGAGGGTTGTTTTGTTGTTCTCTTCAGAAAATTACTGCGGTTTTTTTCTTTTTTTTTTTTTAAGAGTAGATGTTAGAACATGTGAGAGGAGGAGATGTAAGCAATATCCAATCTTGACTCTGTTACAGCAAGTTCACAGAATATGGGCATTTAGTGCTAGGTTTTCATATATGACTTGGGACTATTGTAAAAAAGTGAATTCCTCACAGCCTGTCTGACCTGATAGAGTTCTTCTTGACCTTTCTTGCAGACAGAGAGGTCTTTGGGCTGAAAACACCTCCTTTTCCTCTGTGTGTGTGTGTGTGTGTGTGTGTGTGTGTGTGTGTGTGTGTGTGTGACAGTTTTATGGCCCTTCTACTATATCTTTTCTAAAGAAAAGTGTAATGGATCTTTTCTTCTTTTTTCTTTTTCCTGGATTGAATAAATAGACATAACCTTCTGAAATTACCCCATGAAAATACTTACCAGAGATGCATTTCTTTGTATTCATCATTGGTTTTTCTTTCTTGGCTCCCATTACTAAGGCAAATTAGACATCCCTTGCTGGTTAGAGCCAGTGTGTCAGCCCAGAAAAGCTCTTACATCATGGTGGGAGGGGGAAGAGACAAGATATATTCATTATTTTCTCATGGATTTGGGGGCATCAGGCACTAAATGCAAGAGCCCTTCATGGCTGTGTCCCCTCATGTCCATCCAATCTGATGTGCCATCTACACCCCTATGGAGATGAGTCAGCCAGTCACAGGGAATCTTTCACACTTCTGCTTATAGACAGGGGGACCAATCCTAGGACTCTCAAACAATGACTGCTCCTCTGACCAATGAGGCCAGGAGTATGCCCCTAGGGAGAAGAAGGGGGACCCTGAAGCTAGCCAGCCATGAGGTGACTGTGGTTGTTCATTTTTGGGCCTCCCTTTTTTTTATACAATCCTCCCCTTTTCCTTTTCTTTTGTTTTCAAATAAATCTGCTGTGTTGGCTTTCAACACTTTCCTACTTTTAATTCTTTCACCATTAAAGAACAAAAGTGTGCACCAGAGACAGTGTGGATTACTGGTGTGGACAGTCGGGTGGCTGGGAGCATCTCAGCATGGTTTGTTCACACACTTGTCAGTGGAGGGATTTGGGAGGGTGAAGGACACGACTCTAACGTGCTCTCTTCTCCCTGCAGCAGTGCTAGCTTGGCACAGTTTCTGTAAGTGGTCATTTCATTTGTCATGATTTTCCTTGGGCAAGAATCCATGAGGAATACAAATGCTTTCAATGCTTTAAAGAAACACATTAAATTCTCTAAATTTGAGTGGGCTCACTGAGTACCACCTAGTAGTCAATATATTAGACATCAGATTTCTGGAATGAGAGCAAAACAACAACCACAACTACAACACTGATAAAATATCATAATCAAATCAAAGTTTAAAACATTGAAAGAAAAACAAGCAATACTCTAAAAAAATTATGTATATATAAGAATCAAATTATTTGATTTTGTAACTGGCTTGTTGATTTGCTATTCCATAAATACTATTTATGGCTTTTAATCAATGATTCAATACATGGAGTCAGATGTACAAATTGAACAACATCAGTTGTCTATATTTAAATAAATCTGCACAAATTTTAAATTAAGTAGGACATTATTTATTGTTATAATCATTGAGATAGGGAACTTGTTATGTTACCCAGGCTGGTCTTGAAGTCCATAATCAATCTTAATGCCTCAGTATACTACGTAGCTGAGTATACAGGTGCATGCCACTGCACTTGAATCTACAACTAACTTTATTTTAGTAATTATTTTGTTGTCTCATAATTGAAAATGTATATTTTCATGAACAAACATTTTAATTTTTTTCCATTTACTTACTATGTATTAAAATATAGATTAAAAATAATTAGTCAAATACAGCAGTAAGTTTGGTTACATTAAAGGCTACTAAAAAGAGCAGCAAATGATTTTTAAAGAGAAAATAGAAAAATTGGTATTTCCATTAAAACATAATGAATTTATACAGATGTTGCTAAAATTTTGAATATTAAAAAAAATAGCTTTTAAAATTTTGACCAGATGTCCTTTGTAATTATTGCTTCCTGTATAGCAGCGGGTGAGGGGAGATGCATGGAAAGATGGATGGCTGACTTCTGCAGGTCACAAGGAAATAGGTCATCCTTCACAGGAGGACCTGGGCCTCAGGCACTCTGTTGCTGCCATGGCAACAGCCTTATCTGGGCCCAGAAAGATGGGATGTCAAGCAAAATCTGCCTAATCAAGAATTTAAAGTAGTATCCAGAATACATACATGTTAGCAAAACATAAAACTTCAAAAACCTTAACTTATTTTTGTGTACCCTGTGTTTATTTGAAACTACATATTGTTAATTTTTTATCTCAGTTTTTGACACATTTCATATTGTAATGTGGCATTTGCTAAACGAATTTTCTTGCTCATTTTTGCTATGCATAAAAATTTATAAACCTCTGTAAAGCAAGCAAAAGAGGACTTCCAGTGAGACAAACATAGGGAAGAAAGAAAATTATAGTAAGGCACTTCATGTTTTTTTAGTAAGACAGTAGTCTCAAGTTTTATTTGGAAAAATGTAAATGATAAATGTAAAATGTTACATTGCATAAAACATTGATTTAACATGATAGCAAAAATCAAGATGAATACAGTTGAGTTATTATAAAGTATCCATGACAAATTACATGAATGCAAAAATATTGTTTTGCTTACTGTAAAACAAAATTTTATGCTTTTCCTGACTCTTGTTTCTGTGTACAATATTATTTGTGCTAACTTGATTCTTTTCTATGTGTAAGTATATATAGAGATATATATATAATATGAACATGTATATGTCCATAGACTTGCACATATGAATACATGTGTGTCCATAATATCCACATATATTTATATGCACATGCATGGGCATGTGAATATGCATATATACATATGGTAGTTGTATATATGTGTGTGCACACACAGTCATATATGTATGCAAGTATGTATATACATATTTATTTTTAATAGCAAATAATGATTCATTTTGTAAAATGAAAGCCAATGTGATAACAATTTATATTCTTTGTTGATAACCTACAAAGTAATGTTAAATATACAGCACTATTTTAAAATTATTCTTTTAAAAGTAGATAACAAATGCATATGGATCCTTTCAAAGTACCTCCAATTACACTTGCCCAAACAAAGCCAGACTCCTATTTTAAATACGCTAACTTCAAGAAAATGATCTTCAAGTTGAAGAACTATGCAAATACTCATCAGCAGGTCCCTCCTGGTGATTTCTATTGCATGCAGAGCACTGGATTGATACTTGATATTTGCAGAATATAAGCATTTTTCTTGGCTGAAACAAGTTACCTATAAAAGAGAATTGTATAGAAAATACCCAGTATCAAAAGTCAAGAAGAGTAGGTTAGAAATGTAGCAATATTTTTACTTTCCCTAGATTAACTGTCTAGCCTATAGGTTTTCAGGCAAATGTGCCATGTGTTCTCAAATTAGCTGGGGGTTGGAGCTAATAGAGGGAATGGTAAGTGGTGGTATGTTTTTTTGTTTGATTGATGTATGCATATATGTATGTATATACATACATATGTATATGTATGCATGTATGTATGTGTGTGTGTGTGTGTGTGTGTGCGCGCGTGGGTGTGCCTGTACTAGGGCTTGACCTAAGAGCCTGGTGCTGTTCCTCAGTCGCTTTCTTTTCTAACTAAAGGCTAGCAGTCTACCACTTGAGCCACCACTCAACTTCCAATATTTTGCTTAATTGGAAATAAGAATCTCATGAACTTTCCTACTTTAGCTGGCTTCAAACTGGGATCCTCTGATATCAGCCTCCTCAGTAGCTAGGATTGCAAGTGTGAGACTCTGCTTAGTGTTTCTTCCTTAGACCTCAGTATCATATCTATTAGGTTATGTTTGTATTAGTTTAATATGCACATCTATACTCTGTGTGTTTGTTTGTGTGTGTGTATGTGTGTGTCTGTTATGGCCTGGGGCTGAAACTTAGGTCCTGGATGCTGTCCCTGAGCCTTTTTTGTTCAAGGCTAGCACTATACCAATTGAGCACAGCCCCACTTCTGGCTTTTTTGATGCTTAATTGGAGACTCACAGACTTTCTTGCCAATGTTTTCTTTGAACCATAATCCTCAGATCTCAGCCTCCTGAGTAGCTAGGATTACAGGTGTGAGCCACCAAACACTTGGCAATCTGCACATCTAGACTTTTAATAATTTGTGTTATTATTAGTGTATTGTTTTTCACCCCAGAACTTTATTTTATGTTGTCTCCATTCATTTACTGCAAACAGTCAGCTTGACTCATGGTATTTCCCTGGTAGATTTTCTTCTTTCTATTCTGCGCAGCTGTCTGATGAGTCAAGTCAATGCTCACTTTATGTGTCCCATGTGCATTTCATTTAGTTACCAAATGTACAACAAATGTATGACAACTTCTCCTAAGGCTGTCACTCAAGAATGCCTTAGATCAGTAGGTGGTTTGGAAGAGAGGAAAGGAGGAAGAAAAGAATGAATGGATTCATCCACATAGTGGCAGCACTGTGAAGTCCACCATAAAGAACATCACATACAGACCAGAAAAACAACTCTGATAACCTAACACTGAATCTCTCATTGGGTCCTGTGTCAATAACAGAATGTGATTTCTATTTGTAAAATAAAATTTAAAAAGTAAGTAAAAACATGAAAAGAATGCCTCAAGAATAAAATCACTCTGACAATCTACACAATATGGTTAGACCTTACACCTTTTCTAACTGAATCAACTCTTTATCACATGTATGTATGTATGTATGTATGTATGTATGTACGTATGTATGTATGGTGCTGGCCCTGAGTCTTGAGCTCAGGGCCTAAGCACTATCCATGACCTTTTTAGCTAAAGGCTGGCTCTCTACCACTTGAGCCACAGCTCCACTTCCAGCTTTTGGTGCTTACTTGGAGATGAGAATATCACAGACTTTCCTACCCAGGTTGCTGAATTGAGATACTCAGATCTTGGCCTCCTGAGTTGCTGAGATTACAGGCATGAGTTGCCAGTACCAGGTTGCCTCTTATTTATCTTATCTCCTAGCCATATAGACATTTGGGGAAAAAATCCAAATCAACTTCCAAGAAGATGGAAGTGGAACTATGGATTACATGGTATGAGTACAAAGGTTCAGAGGCAGCACCCAGGCCCTAAGTTCAAGACAAGGACTGACACAAACAGACAAAAAAGAATATACTATGGCATGGGTGCAAAACAGATATCCTAAAATATTCTAAGTAAACATGCATTAGGTCTATCTAATAGCTTCACTTTACCCTACCATGTGATTGATTTGATAAAGTTCATTTATTCATTTACATCTGGAAAAGATCAAAAGTCATTTACCTTTTTGTTAGGAAGCCACTCTTGGTGTTATTCTCATTTCTCTCTTTTTATAGACAGTCCTCTAAGTCACAGAAGAGATTTCTGTTGAATTTTCAATGATCTTTTCTTGGGGAGGGAAAAAATTAGCTAAATCTATCCTCATAAACATTTAAGAAACACTTTAGTTACTTACAACAGAGGAAAACAAAATCTTTTCTATTTCTGTTATATTTAGAGATAGACCAACCTCTACAATCAATTAAATGAATATTTTAGTGCTGTGTGTGTGTGTGTGTGTGTGTGTGTGTGTGTGTGTGTGTGTGTGTGTCTGTGTGCGTGCACGCACACACGTGCCGGTATCAGAGCTTAATCTCAGGGCCTGGAAATTGTACTTTACCTTTTTTGCTTAAGGCAGGTGCTCTACAAATTGAGCACTACCTCCACTTCCTGCTTTTTGGTGGATAAAGGGAGCTGAGTCTCATAGACTTTCCTAGCTGGGCTGGTTTTGAACCATGATGTTTAGATCTCAACCTCCTGAGTGGGTTACAAGCATGAGCCATCAATGCCTGGCTAGCCCAAGCTTGGTGATTGTGAAGATTTGAGGAATCATTCAAATCACACAGAATGCTGTAACTTCATTTTCTTCTCAGTGATAGAAATCTGGAATAACATACATTGTAACTGAAGTGATGTCCCAACTTTTGCCTGTAGAATGCTTTGAATTTGTGTTAAACTAGTAAGCTCTATGTTTAATACAACTGTATTATAAGAATAAAGTAGAAGAATAAATCTTGCTAAAGAAGAAACAGAAAACCAGATACAATATAAATATTTATTGTAAATGGCATCATATTTGAAAAACCAAGATTTTCTTTTTAAAATGTACATTTTCAGCTGGCCACTGGTGGCTCATGCTTGTAATGCTAGCTACTCATGAGATTGAATTCTCAGAGTCCTAATTCAAGGCCAGCCAGGGAAGGAAAGCCCAGGAGACTCTTCTCAAGGACAGCACTCAGACCCTTAGTGCAGGCTTCCGGACTAGCATACACACACACACACACACACACACACACACACACACACACACACACACACACACACACACAAACATGGACACACACACAGTGCATTTTTATTCAGATTCTGGTAGCTCACACCTATAACCCTAGCTGCTTATGAGGCTGAGATCTAAGGACTGCAGTTATACAGCAACCTGGTCAGAAAAGAACAAGAGATTCTATTTTCCCAAATCTCCAGCAAAAAAAACCCAAAAACTAAAAAAAACAAAAAACAAAAAACTGGAAGTGGAGCTGTGGTTAAAAGTTTCAGCCTTGAGTGAAAAAACTAAAGAATAGTGGCCAGCCCTGAGTTCAAATTCCAGACCTCAAACACACACACACACACACACACACACACACACACACACACACACACACACACGCACACACACGCACACACACACACACACACATTTGCTCTGGGTACTGGTGACTCATGCCTGTAACCCAAGCTACTTAGGAGGCTGAGATCTGAGGATTATAATTTGAAGCCACCTCAGATGGAAAAGGTCATGAGGCACTTATCTCCAGCAGAAAACCTGAAGTGGAGGTATGGCTAAAATGGCATAACACAAAAAGCACAAAATGCCAAGCAAGAATTCCAGGATCTAAGTTCAAGGCCCAGTCCCAGCACAATAATTAATTAGCTAAATAGACACATAAATAAACTAATAGCATGGGTACCCTAAAGAATGCTAAACTAATTAGAGAACTTGAGCCAAGAAACAAAAACACACAAAAACTTGTTTTCTTGGTAACAAAAAAGGAAGAAAAGAAAACCCAGGATTGCCAAACTTATCCCGTAAATCTCCAAATGGTAAATACTTTTGGCTTTGAAAGCTGTCATGGGTTGAATTGTGTATTCCCCAAGAAATATGCGGCATTCCTAACTCCGGAACGAGGTCTTTGCAGCTGTAATGAGTTAAGAAATCACCCAGCAGTGTGAAGCAAGCCTTTAATCCACTTGACTGACAGCTGTATGAGATGGCCACGTGATTACCCGAGCCAGTACAACACTGGAAGTAAATACCAGTACCTCAGTTTCAGATCCAGCCTTTACACTGGATCAAAGAATGAATTGTCACTGTTTCCAGACAGTTTGTGCTGCTTTGCAGTGGCAGCTGTTGGTAACTAAGAGATTGATCTCTCAGTCTGTCAAAAATACTCAGCACTGTCCTCACAGGACCAGGACCAGTTGGTTGTTAGTGTTTGTGTTCAGAGTATACTCAAGTTCATTATCCTCAAAGCCTCCCCATTGCCCTGGGAGAAACACTCCAGCAAGCCCTGGGACCTCAGGCCTTTTCTTTTCTCATTTATGTAGCTACATGACATCATGGTAATTTTCTTTATTTCTCGCAGCTCTGAAAACTTACAGTATACTGATATGTGCTTAGATGACTTTATTAATGACACCTGCAATTATAAGGTATTAAGAAGTAAGATTGGTTTTCCTTAGTATGCCATTTCAACATTATACACACAAAATAGGAAGAAATCATTACAGCTAAAGAGCCAGAATAATTGAAATGTAAAGATTGAGATAACTTTGAAATTACTGAAGCATAAAGCCAGAAATCTCTATCTGTTGTTGCCACAGAAGAAAATAGATTTCAGGCGCTGATGGCTCATGCCTGTAATCCTAGCTATTCAGGATGCTGAGATCTGAGGATCATGATTCAAAGCCAACCCAGGCAGGAAAGTCCGTGAGACTCTTTTTTTTTGGGGGGGGGGGTCCAGTCATGGGACCTGAACTCTGGGCCTGGGTGCTATCTCTCAGCTCTTCAGCTCAAGGCTAGGGCTCTACCACTTGAGCCACAGCGTCACTTCCAGCTTTTTTTCTGCTTATATGGTGCTGAGGAACCCAGGGCCTCATGCATGCAAAGCAAGCGCTCTACCTCTGAGCCACCTTCCCAGCCCAGTGTGAGATTCTTATCTCCAATAAACCACTAGAAAACCAAAAGTGGCACTGTGGCTCAAGTGGTGGGGCGCTTGCCTTGAGCTGAAAAACTGAGGGACAGTGCCCAGGCAGAGTTAAGCCCTACAACCTACAAAAAAAAAAAAAAAAAGATAAGAAAAGAAAAAGAAAGTAGACATGTTCATTGAAGTAAATCCTAAAAGAGAGCAACTAGAACTAATAAGAATGGTAACAGAGCTGGATACAAGAGACTCACTCTATAATCCTAACTACTCAGGAGGCTGAGATCTGAGGATCACAGTTCGAAGCAAGCCTGGGCAGGAAAGTTCATGAGACACCTATCTCCAATAAACCACCAGAAAACTGTAAGTGGCACTGTGGCTCAAGTGGTAGAGCACTCCTCTTGAGCTGAAGAGCTGAGGGGCAGCACCCAAGCCCAGAGTTCAAGCCCCACAACCGACAAAAAAAAGGAATAATGACAGCAAAAGAATTAATAGCCAGGTGCAAATGATTCACATTTACAATTCTAGCGAGTCAGGAGGCTGAGTTCTGAAGCTTATGGTTTAAAGCCACCCTGGACAAGAAAGTCCATGAAAATCTTACCTCCAATTAATCAGCAAAAATTTCTCTAGAAGTGGAGTTGTGTTTCAAGAGGTAGAGCACTAACCTTGAACAAAAAGCTTAGAGACAGTGTTCAGACCCTGAGTTCAAGCCCCAGGACCAACATTAAATAATTACATATATAAATAAAATTTAATAAGAAACAGAAGAACCCAGATTTAAGTTGTCATTCTATGCACAAACCAATCTTCTATTTTTGTAAACTTGACTCTCTTGAACTCATATCAGCATGTGTTTCTTATTTTTTCAGTAACATTCTAATGTAATTAAGAAGTATTCATCAGTTGGACAGGGGCAGCTCATGCCTATTATCCTAGATAATTAGGGGACTGAGATCTGAGGAATACAGTTCAAAGCCAGCCTTGACAGAAAAGATGAGAGACTAAATATCCATTTAACAAGCAAAAAGTGAGAAGTAAAGATATGGCTTAAATAGTAGAGTGCCTCCCTTGATCAGAAGCAAGATCAGGAGGTGCTGAGTTAAAGCATTAATACCAGGATACACACACACACACACACACACACACACACACACACACACACACAACTACTACTACTACTACTACTGTTACTACTAATCAGTCTTTTTTTGCTTTCATGATTATTTATACAAAATTCAATATGAGAAAAATTTTCCTTTTCCTTTTCTTGTCATGTTGCATATTTTTTTTGGTGGGGGCAGGGTCGGTCGGTTGTGTGGCTTGAACTCTGGGCTTGAGCACTGTCCCTCAGCACTTCAGCTCAAGGCTAGTGTTCTACCACTTGAGCCACAGTGTCACTTCCAGTTTTGTGTTTGTTTTACTGGAGATAAGAGTCTCATGCATGGCCTTTCTTGACCAGGCTGGTTTTGAACCATGATCCTCAGATCTCAGCCTCCTGGGTAGCCATAGGCGCCCAGCTCATGCTGAGTATTGAACCCATGACTTTAAGCATGCCAAGCATGAAATATAATACTATATGCATCCAGCATTTACATTCTTTTCTTGTGTTATAATTATGTTAAAATTTTTCCAATGCTTGATTATTGCTAGCAATAATTTTACATGCAGAAAATAGTTTGTCAGAAGTGGAGCTTGGCTCAAGTCATACAGCAGCAGCCTTGAATGAAAAAAAGCTAAGCAAGAGTACAAGGCCCTGAGTTTTCAAGTCTCAGAAGTAGCGCGTACACACACACACACACACACACACACACACACACACACACACACACACACACACACACACACACACACACACACACACAGAGGAACAGCATTCAATAGTCCTATTTGATTTGAGAGAGATAAATCTCAATACTCCCAGCAAAATGTGACCCTGTAGGAAGGATGGACCCTGTGTCCACTGTGAACTTTTCAGTTTCTCTTTGGCACAACTGATTTCTCACATTTGCAGACACTATTATCTGAAATCAAGGTTACCTGAACAGAAGCACTATGATTATCCTGGAAAAAAGGGTGATTCACATTCTAGGTCAGAAGGAGTATAATGATATTTAGTTTCGTTAATGTAAGGAAAACATTGATAACATTAATAATAAATAATAAATAATGACAACATTGATTCTATATTCAAATGGAATATGATTTGAAATCTTTGAATTTTCAGACAATTGTTGACAATGGGTAACTGAAATGGAAGAAAAGTAAACTTCAAATAAGGATTGATATAGAGTGTTCTACCTTGGGGACCATTTTCATTAGACAAAGCAGGATTCTAGTGTCTAGAAGTGTGTGCATTTGAAGCTTGAAGTGTTACATCATAAAATACTCCACCATTTTATTAAGTATTAAGAGTTAACCTAATTTTAAATTCTCTCATCAGACAAAATGACAATAAATAATAAACAAGCTATAATTAAAGTAAAAAGGGAAATCTTAAAAATGTGCTACAATGGTAAAAACAAGGTGGACTTGAACACTGGCATCTCGC
Organism: Dipodomys merriami; assembly: GCF_024711535.1. Classification (NCBI taxonomy): domain Eukaryota; kingdom Metazoa; phylum Chordata; class Mammalia; order Rodentia; family Heteromyidae; genus Dipodomys; species Dipodomys merriami. Next base: position 36,003,692 of record NW_027202826.1, on the reverse strand, counting down.
CAGTGTTGTATGAAACTAGCCAATTATCTAGCCATGTGTATAACCATATATACTAGACACATACTTATGTATTCTAGCCATTTATACTAAGTATATATCTAGCCACATATGCAAGCCATGTATACATGGGTATTAACCATGTACACACATGTACTAGCCATGTATGTATTTGCACGTACAAATATACTCTTCGTGTATGCATGTAGATTAGCCTTGTATACATGTATACTAGTCATGTATCTATCATGACACTGGTCTTCTCAATTGAACTTACTTTTCACATCCACCTTTTTTACATATCACAGAAAGAGGAAACACTTCTGCCAGAATGATGCAAGGGGTGACTGATGAAGAAGCAAGGGAAACTTGGACCAATGTGTTCAATTGTGATCTGCTTGCACAATCATTTGAAGCTCAGAAAAAAATGAAAAAATAAAAATTATAAAAAACTTTGTTCTGACATCTTGTTTGCTATCTATTGAGAATGGATTGAGGAAAGGAGAGAATGAAAGCGAAGGACCAGTTATAATCACTAAGCATCATAACCCCATGTACTAGTCACTTGTATATTGCTGTGACAAAATACCTGACAGAAACTTCCATGGCTAAAGATATATTTTTTACTTATGGTTTCAAAGGGTTCAGTCCATGGTCAGGTGGCCCCAATTCTTGGGAAACAAAAACAAAAAACAAAAAACTTTGTTCTTTTAAACAATTATATGGTAGTTTCTCAAGTGGTAGACCACATAATTCATTAGTGTTCTATTGAAGGTGAGGCCTATGAATTTCTCTGAAATAAAATGTAAAAATGTGGCTCACACCTGTAATCCTAGCTCAGGAGGCTGAAGGCTGAGGATAAGCCAAGCCCAGCATGAAGGTCTGTTAGGCTCTTATCTCTCTAAGTAAACAACAAAAAGCCAGAAGTGGATGTGTGGTTCAAATGGTAAAGCACTAGCCTTGAACAAAAACCAAAAGCTCAGGAACAACAACTAGGGCCTGAGTTCAAGCCCTAGGAACAGCATGTGTGTGCATTCACATACACACAATGCTTTTATTATTACAGACTTTTATCATTTAAACTTTATGGTTGGTTTCATGTGTTTTATGTGTGGGGAGGGTGTGGTTTTATTTTGTGTGCACATGTGCCAATAATAGAGATTGAACTCAGGTCTGGGCGCTGTCCCCTTGATTTTTCACTCAAGGCTGACATTCCACCACTTGAGCCATCACTCCACTTCTAGCTTTTTGGTGATTATTTGGAGAAAAGAGTCCTACAGATTTCCTGACTGGGATGGCTTTGAACCTTGATCCTGAGATCTCAGCTTCCTGAGCAGCTATGATTTAGATGTGATCTACCAGCACATGATTTCAGGATGTTTGTAAAATGTAGTTAAACTAATTCAACTAATCTTCACTGAGAATGTACTAGGCATAAGGCAGACACATTAGTACATGCTAATAATACCAGTTGTCAATCCAAAGCAAAAATTTATTTTGATATGAAATAATACAGTAAGAAAAGAACAGAGACGTTAATCTTTTACATTGTCTCATTCGATTCCAACTATACCAGTATGTAGTATTGGGAAGTATTGATTCAATTCCACCGTTTTGTTGTTAAGGAAAAAAAATGTACTTTTTTTGTGCTGGTGTTGGGGTTAGAACTTAAGGCCTCACTCTCTCAACCTTTTCACTCAAGGCTGGCACTCTACCACTGGAGCCACACCTCCAACTCTGGATTTTTGGTGGTCAATTGGAGATAATGAGTCTTATGGACTTCCCTTTGCTCTCGCAGGCTTTTAACCATGATCTTCAGATGTCAGTCTTCTAAGTAGGTAGGATTACAGGCATGAACCATCAGCACTTTAAGTGGGGTAGGCAAAAGGTCACAACCCACTTTGTATTTATTGACCTATGATAATGACGAATACTTGACTTTAGATTGCCTTTGTTGTCATTTCTAATTTCTCTTCCTGCAGTTTACTTCCTCATAGTTTGAATATGGAATAAACATCCTGTACAGATGCACATGTGTGTGCATGCACACACACACAAACACCTATCATGCTTCATATCTCAGAATGGCTCTTTCTTTGAGCAAAATGAGCTCATGGTTCCTGGTGACCTATTTTGGTAGGTAGAGAAGGGTAGAGAGAAAATGAGAGAAAAGTAGTGCCAAACAGCATACATGTATCTCCATCATGGGACTGAAATCTGCTCAGGACATGAGTGCAGACGTTGTTCATGCTATGATAGAAGGACACTAGACAATGTAATTCCTTCTTCATTTTGGTGTATCTCAGTTTAAAACTTGCTCAGTGGTAAGTACGGTAAACTAGAAGGAAACTGAGAAATTTGCCTTATGTGTTTGATTTAGGCAATGATCTTGGGAGAGATATTCCAAGCCATATAATTAAATCAAATCTTAGGAGGATTGTATTTTTGAAAGCTTTCTGACCTTTATATGATTTTATTATCTCTTATATTTCCATGAAGGATTGTTTTTTGTTTTGTTTTGCCTTTTATTTTTGTCAGTAGTGGTGCTTGAACTCTGGGCTTGGACACTATCCCTCAGCTCTTCAGCTCAAGGAGAGTGCTCTACCACTTGAGCCACAGCACCACTTCTGGTTTTCTAGTGGTATTGGAAATAAGAGTCACCTGGACTTTCCTGCCTGGGCTGGCTTTGAACCCTGATCCTCAGATATCAGCCTCCTGAGTAGCTAGGATTACAGGTATGAGTCACCAGCATCCGGCTGAAGGATAGTTTTAATGGGCAGAAAATGTTTATACATGAATATATGAGAGACAAGTCTTTGAAATATGTTTTTTCCTTTTGATCTAACTCTTCCATAAAGATCTAATTTTGTAATTAAGTTTCTTTGATTTTTTTTCTTTATAGTCCCTTACTTTATTCATAATGTCATTGGAAATTTTGTAAATATAAACTATTTAGTTGTTTGTTAGCACTAGAAGTCTAGCTTATGAAGAAATTTAATTCCTTTCTTCCTTCCTTCCTCCCCTTTTCCCCTTTCCTTCTTTCTTTCTTTCCTTCCTTCCTTCCTTCCTTTCTTCCTTTCTCTCTCTTTCTCTCTCTCTTTCTCTCTTTCTCTCTCTCTCTCTCTCTCTCTCTCTCTCTCTCTCTCTCTCTCTCTCTCTCTCTCTCTCTCTCTCTCTCTCTCTCTCTCTCTCTCTCTCTCTCTTCTTTCATCTGTTCCTGTGGATTGAATACAGGGCCTGGACACTGTCCCTAACCTTTTGCTAAAGGCTACTGCTCTACCACTTGAAGCACAGCTCCACTTCTGGAGAAACTTTTGCTGATTAATTGGATGGTCCTGCCCTGACTGGCTTTATACCATAAGCCTCAGAACTCAGCCTTCATTAATAGCCATTTACACCTGGCTATTAATTCTTTTTATCTCACCATTCTTATTACCCCTACTGACCAGCTAGTTACTCTCTCTCTCAGGATTTACTGCAATGGATATGTCTACTTCCTTCTGTGGCAACAACAGATAGAGAATTCTGGCTTTATGCTTCAGTGATTTCAAAATTTAGACAAAAGTCATCTGGATCATAATATTTCAATTATGCTGGCTCTTTAGCTGTAATGATTCCCCCGTCCCCCAACGCATTTTGTGTGTATTGTGTAGACATACCACACTAAGGAAAGCCAGTCTTACCACTTAATACTTTATGATTGCAGGTGTCATTAATAAAGTCATCTATACTGTAAGTTTTAAGAGTTATGAGAAATTAAGAACATTTATCATGATGTCATGAGGCTACATAACTGAGAAAAGGAAAGAGCTGAGGCCCCGGGGCTTCTTGGATTGTGCTCTCAGGGCACTGGGGAGGCTTTGAGGGTAAGGAACTTGAGAGTGTTGTGCACATTGAACACAAACAAACTACAACCCTTTCACCTCTAGGAGAAAAGTTTGTTCTCAGTAGGAGAGGATTCTGATAAATTATTACAAGAATGAGCTACAAATTCCTTTCCACAATAGGCAATATGTCATTTTGTTAGAGGAGTTAGCATTAACTAAAATCACCAAATTGTGAATGAGTGAATAAATACTATCATTAGTTACCTTGTGTTTGTTTTTATTGATTTTCTTGTTGTTGGATTTTGTTTTGTTTTGTTTTGTTTTTGGTTCCAGTTGTAAGGCTTGAACTTAGGATTTTGGTGCTGTCTCCAAGCTTATTTGTTCAAGGCTAGTGCTCTACCACTTGAGTCACAGCTCCAATTTTGTTTTTTGTGGTTAATTGTAGATAAGAGTCTCCTGGACTCTCCTTCCTGGGCTGGCTTCAAACACTGATCTTCAGAGCTCAGCCTTCTGAGGATCTAGCGTTATAGGTTGGAGCCACCAAGTACCTAGCATCTGCAATTTCTTTAACTAAAACACATACTTAAAAATCTACTAAGAAGAAATAGCTTTTTGCAAATATTAATGTCATGTATCTGAAGTGATTCTCCCATTGCCCGTAGCACTATTTGACTGACTTCTGTCACCCCATTGTACTGTAAGTGTTCTTGATCTAAGTAGTCCAATTTACTATTATTATTTTTCTGAAAAAATAAGATTATTAAGGATTTTTGCTGCTACAAAATAGTAAACTTCAATTTGATGTATATGGCAATTTGCTTAGTCACTTTGTGGATTTCTTAAAATCATTGTTAACCACAAGATTCATGCTGGGAACAATCTTAGCTCAGACTCAAGTTATGCAGTCCTGATATTTTGTTAAGCTTTTTTCGGTGATTAGTAGATGCCCATCCTCTGTAACTTCTTTATCATGTTTCTCATTACCTGCTTCTTTCTCTGATTTTTTAACTGCATGTTTCTAAATGATTTTGCTAGTTATTATAAAAAAAACTTTGATCAGGGCTTCATTCATTTGTACACACCCTTATTTTCGAGCTTTCTGATGATTATTTGGATTTGTCTCTTTGGGCTGGCTTTGAATCTCAATCCTCAGATCTCAGCCCCCTGAGTAGCCAGAATTAGAGGTGCAAGCCATCAGTGCCCCACAGATTTTGTTATTTCTGTCAACTCCATAGCTTGTTCTTTAAATGTTATTAAGGTTTCATTTACACTTTGAAAGACATTTTCCTATTGACTATTACTTAAACTCTAAAATTTCTAATTTGCTTATTTTATTTCATGTTTCATTGCTACATACTATTCTTTCTAAATAACCCTTTTCTTTTCAACTTTGTGAAAGGTGAATATTTTAAATTTAAAAATAGCTCTCTTTACACCTCTCAATTAGTTTTATTAAATTGATTCATTAGAAATTAAATTCTCTCCTTTTAGTTCAATGTTGTACATATACATGCTTTTGCCCATAAATCCCAGAATTCAGTCATCAAAAAATGATATAAATAAATATCATTACCCAGTGGTAACATCAAGCTATGTATGACATATGAATTTTAATTCCCTGCATGAACAACAGACAAATTAATTGAATTCCAGGGGTTGCACAAATCAGTGTAATAAACAATACTAACAGCCTTCATATAAAAATAATTCATAAGGGGCTGGGAAGGTGGCTCAGTGGTTAAAGCGCTTGCCTTGCATGCCTAAGGCCCTGGGTTCGATTCCTCAGCACCACATAAGCAAAAAGAAAAAAGCCGGAAGTGGCGCTGTGGCTCAAGTGGTAGAGCACTAGCTTTGAGCTGAAGAGCTGAGGGACAGTGCCCAAGCCCAGAGTTCAGGCCCCATGACCGGACCCAAAAAAAAAATAATAATAATAATTCATAAAAATTAAATACATGAATCTCTGTTATAAATGAACTAATTATACAGGGGCTCGGAAGATGGCCTTGCATGCATGAGGCCCTGTGTTTGATTCCTCGGCACCATATAAGCAGAAAAAAAGCTGAAAGTGGTGCTGTGGCTCAAGTGGTAGAGCATTAGCCTTGAGCTGAAAAACTGAGGGACAGTGCCCAGGCCCATAACCAACCAAAAAGATAGAAAGAAAAGAAAAAAAAAGAAAAAGAAAATGAACTATAAAACTTTTTTTTCAGTTTTTTTCGAGGTTTTATTTTTTTATTGTGAAAAATATCATACAGGGGGTTACAATATATGAACGAGGTAATGAGTACATTTCTTATCAAGCATTGATACTATATAGCTTATGTGTCAGGATGGGAGGGAAAAACTGGGAGAGAGCTAAAGAAGGGTAACATTTTCCAAAAAAGAAATGATAATCTTATGAAATGATACTCCCTTTGCACATATCATTATAATAACAATAAAAACTTAATTTACAAATAAAAAAGAAGAATCTTGACTCAGGAGATTTCAAGCTGGATGGCTTTGAACTCTTTACTAACTCTTTTGTGTGTGTGTGTGTGTGTGTGAGTCTGTGTGTGTGTGTGTGTGTGTGTGTGTGTGTGTGTGTGTGTGTGTGTGTGTATGCTGGTCTTGGTCACTGTCCTTTAGATTTTTTGCAGTCGAGACTGGCAATCTACCACTTGAGCAACATAACTTCTTCATGCTTTTTGATGGCAAAGTGGAGATAAGATTCTTACACATTTGGCTGACCAGGCTAGTAGGCCTCTGAAAATCGAGGAGTATAGGACTGTACCAGTGACCACCTATAAATCTTACTTAGGGAGGTGACCTTTCCAGCTCATCCCTATGGGAAAAAGCCCATTGTAGAAATGAGGAACTTAAGAAGCAGTCCATTTTCAGATGATCCAGCGAGGCAAGACAGGTAATCATATCAAGAGGCATTCAAATTCTTACAGTGGAACTACAGCCACTGCTCTTAGAGGAAGAGATTTTTAATAAGATTTATGTCACAATTTACAGAAAATTGTAAACTTCAAAAGATCAGGTAAGTATTTATGATAACATTTTAGTTTGTTGTTCTATAATTCCTGTCTTTTAGATCCAGTTGTCTACTTGAGGAAAAAGTCCATCAGAAGAAAGTATGCAAAAATCACTTGCGATAGGATATCGACAATTACAGGTGTTTATTAAAGTGTCAGGTGACAACACCTGGGAAAGGTTGCACTTTTCCTTAGGACTGAGAGACTAGAATATTCATTGTACAATTACTCTGCCTGGTGGTCTGAGTTTTTGTACACTTACATATATCATACATGTACATACATATATGTATACATATACACATGTATGTGTATTATACATATATGTATATGTATATATACCATCCATTAGTTTTGCTTGTGTGTCTCTTCTCAAGTGACTGATTGGAATCTGCCATCTTTTTTGGTGCTGGTGCTGGGGTTGAAATCAGGGCCTGGGTGCTCTTCCTTAGACATTACACTCAATGTTCACAATTTACCACTAGAGTCACATCTCCACTACCAGCTTTTCGCTGATTAGTTGGAGATAGCATCTCATAGTCTTTCTTGCTTGGGCTGGCTTCAAAACTCAATTCTCAGATCTCATCTTTCTGAGTAGCTAGGATTACAGGTATGAACCACTGGCACCAAGTGGAATCCACTATTGTTTTTTAAAACCAGTTTCCTTTATTGTTATTATAAAGGTGATGTACAGAGGGATTACAATTACATGAGTCAGATAATGAGTATGTTTCCTTTTGCACAGTGTCTTCTAATTTTTTAAGCTACTAATTTATCTAATTCCTGTATTTCTGAAATCCTTTTTCCTTTTTTTAGAACCAGGACTTGAACTTGGTACCTAACACTTTCCCTCATAGCTGGCCATCTACCAATTGAGCCATGCCTCCAACCCCTGAAATCTTAAATTAGGTTTCTCTGGGTAACTTTTAGAAGAAGTTATAAAATAGATAATACTGTTTATCACACTCTGTCCATTAAGTATATAATACTCATGAAGTGCTTTTATTACCCTCAAGAATATATCTTTACATTATTTAGGATGCATAATCTTAGGATGCATAAATCTTTCACTCTTAGTTCATAATGTAGATTATATTGTTATGATTGTGCATCACACCAGCATGAACAAAAAAGAAGCCACATCAAATTATCTAGGTATTTAGCCTGCATAATAACAAGCATGTGCTTAGCTTTAATTTCCTCATTTAATCAATCATTGATATATTATAGAATGGCAGGTTTGCCAGGAGGACCTACTATCTTTTTTTCACATAAATATGCTTACTGTGAAATACAGAATTACCATAGATAATTCAAAAGGAATATGGGGATTCTTGGAATTCATGGGGTTTAAAATACAAATTTAACCATTTCTTAAAGTAATATGTGTTTATTTATTATACAAGTAATTCTAATAATGTAGAAGTAATTAAGCAACCTTGTTTTTACCCTTTAGTCTAACCTCTCTGAGATAACAAATTCTCAAGAGCTGGTAATGGACTCTAGAAATAATTAGTTCTTCTTCTATTTCTTTCTTTCTTGGTTTTTTGTCGGTTGTGGGACTTGAACTCTGGGCCTGGGCACTGTCCCTCAGCAATTCAGCTCAAGGCTTGAGCCATAATGCCACTTCCAGTTTTCTGGTGGTTTATTGGAGATAAGAGTCTCACAGACTATCCTGCCCTGGCTGGCTTTGAACTGTGATCCTCAGGTCTCAGCCCCCTGAGTAGCTAGGATTGCAAGCCTGAGCCACCAGCACCTGGCCTATTTCTTTTATAATTCTTACAATTACCCTCATTTGTTGTTGCATAGAACTTCTTCAGTATCCTCTTTTGCAGTAGAATGAAATGACAATGTATAATTTTAAATCAATCGATATATGAGTTCTTGACATATTTTGCTAATGTAGCATCTACCATTCGCTACTCAAAAATGGTAATACTGGCTTGGCATTGATTACTAATGCCTATAATTCTAGCTACTCAGGAGGCTGAGACCTGAGGATTCTAGATCAAAGCCAGCTCAGGCAGAGAATTCATCAGCATGTGGAAGTGAGGAATGTGAGAAGCACTTTATTAGCTGTTCAGAAAAGTTAAAAATGTAGAATCCTCCCCCTGAGTATAGCATCCTTTAGTCCTTTTGTTTGTGTGTGATAAAACTTTGTATATTTGTATTGTGGATCAGACTTCCACATATAAAAGGGACCATATGCTGTTTGTCCCTTGATTTCTTATGAGTAATGCTGGCTTAAATATAGTATGATGATGTGCAGTGACTTTGAAATTGACTTCTCTAGTGCAATTTATTGGGTGCATTTCCATGAGCAGATCAATTGTATTTCAATGCTTTGTCTTTGAATAACACTTTAGTCCAACCTCTCATACCACAATTTCAATTGTGCCCAAAAAGTCTATTAAACTACCATTCTTTTACTCCTAGAGAAACCAACATATCTTACATCTGGGCTATGCTGAAAAGTGAGGAGCTGTTTGAATTAGTACGAGTGTGACATGAGATCTCATGAACACACTATTAAAACCCATTCCTTCTATCTAAATCAGGCTTGAGATTGTGTAAAAAACTTACAGCAGAGAACATGAACAAACAACAGGAGAAGCTGCATTTCACCTTTATGTACTTAACAAAGGATTATGGAATTGTCCCACAAGCAGAAAGCTAAATCACGAAAATTTACATTTTCGTTGTGGAGGATAGTTCATCCAAACATCCTGTGAACAGCGGCTCAATTCCTGTGCCAGTGTTCTATTCCCTAAACTATAGCTTGGCAGTAACCAGGTCTCAAATTTCAACCACATGTATTTTTTTTAATCAAAAGACCCTTATTTGGCACTCTAGTCACATATCTTTAAAAGCTGCATTTGTGCATCAGATTTAAAAATAATTGAAAACAGGGGGTTCAGAAAACCCAACTTTTCTTCCAAGATGTTTCAACTGCAACTGATTGCAAAAACATTGAAAGCAGCAGAATGGAAATGAGAATAGAAACCACATACAGCCTGCAGCATCGTATACGGACAGATCTGTAGAAAAGAGCTCAAAATGTACATTGCACGCCATAGCCAGGGAGCAGATCCATGTATGGCTTAATATCATCTGCCCAATAGCCTCCCTGAAAATAACCCAGGGTTCTGCAAATCTTGAATTAGTTCAGAAGGTCAGTGTTTTTAGGTTGAGCTCATAGGCAAAGATGGGCACATTTATAGAAAAGTTGTTAGTTATTCAACATTAAACATTGTGTTAAAGCTAAGTACATGTATATTTCATGATCACAGCTGATTTTCCATTTCTCAAATTTGTCTTTTCTTGGAAGTAGATTCTAACACAAGTGTTTGTCACATTAAAAACAGAAGTCTACCATACTTGCTTATGTCCACATACATATCTGGGTCTGGAGTTCTGTTTCAGTTTTGGGTATTTGTCAAGTAGATCTAATCAAGTAAAACAACACTGTGTATGTTGTCTTCAAAGCCCTTCTCTTGTGTTTGTTGAAGGAGGCCCAGATGCCCTTAGAAAAAAGGGTCCTTGTGAACCAATGAAATAGAATTGAAAACACAGAAATGAACCTACAGACCTATAGCCATCTAATCTTCGATAAGGAAGCTAAAAAAAATAGAAGAAATGGAAGAAAGACAGCCTCTTCAGTAAACGGTGCTGGCAAAATTGGTTAACAACTTGTAGAAAACTAAAGCTAGATCCTTATATATATATATATCACCCTGCACCAGAATCAACTCCAAATGGATCAAAGACCTCAGAGTCAAAGCAGACACTCTGAAAACATTACAGGATGGATTAGGAGAAACCCTAGGTCTCCTTGGCACAGGCCGAAATTTTCTTAATAGAGACCCAGAAACACAACAAATCAAAGAAAGGTTGGACAAATGGGATTGCATGAAATTGCAGAGCTTCTGCATGGCAAAGGACATAGCTAGCAAGATCAATAGAAAGCCCATGGATTGGGAGAAGATCTTCACTAGCCATACAATGGACAAGGGTCTCATATCTAAAATATACTTGGAACTCAAAAAATTAAATCCCCCAACAACAAATCTCCAAAGAAACAACTGCCCAATAAGTAAGTGGGCTAAAGACTTAAAGAGAAACTTCTCTGAAGAAGAAAGAAGGATGGCCAATAGACACATGAAGAAATGCTCAACCTCCCTAGCCATAAAAGAAATGCAAATCAAAACAACATTGAGATACCACCTCACCCCAGTTAGAATGGCAAAAATCAAGAACTCTAATAACAACAGTTGCTGGAGGGGATGTGGACAGAAGGGAAGCTTACTTCATTGTTGGTGGGAGTGTAAACTTGTTCAACCACTTTGGAAAGTAGTATGGAGGTTCCTCAAAAGACTTCACATAGAGCTCCCCTATGATCCAGCAATCCCACTTTTGGGCATTTACCCAAATGTTTACAAACAAGCCCACACTAAAGCTACCAGCACAACTATGTTTATTGCAGCATTATTTACCATAGCTAAGATATGGAACCAACCCAGAAGCCCCTCAGTAGATGAATGGATCAAGAAAATGTGGTATATATACACAATGGAATTCTATGCCTCCATCAGAAAGAATGACATTGCCCCATTTGTTAGAAAATGGAAAGTCTTGGAAAAAATTATATTAAGTGAAGTAAGCCAAGCCCAAAGAAACATAGGTCCCATGGTTTTTCTTATTTGCAATATCTAGTATATGTATGAGTCAAGCAGAAAAGGTCAGATAATGTGATGTTAGGAAAATCAACCCTTAGGTATGTATTTAAATGGTTTTTTCTTTCATGCATTTGTTTCTAATGCATTTATAAGATAATTTCTTTGTTGCTTTGTATGTCCCTCCCCCACAGTATAACCCCTGCTTTCACTATATTTGATGTCGGTATAATTTTTGGAAGAGAAAGGGAAAAACAAGTCGTTTAAGGATACAGGTGGACCCGTTGCAACAATGAGAAGTACAAGTTGTCATGTCGAAAACGAACTTTACAACTTTGGTGGGGGGGGGGGGGAGTGGATTGGATGGGGGGGAAAAGGGGTTGGGAAGGGATGTGAAGGGTAAACAAATGAGGAGGCTGTAATGCTGGATAAGAAATGTACTCATTATCTTGCCCATGTAATTGTAACCCCTCTGTACAGTATGTTCACAATAAAAAAGGGTCCTTGTTGAATAATTCAGATAAAGGACACAGAGCAATTGATAAGAGATTCCTTGAAGATTCATAGTACATGCTCCCTTATTTTTCCAATAGGTTACCAGTAAAATAATCTAGCAAATTCAACACCACTTAAGTTTTGTATAAATGTATTTGAGACCTAACATTACATGTAAGCCTTCTTTTTAAGGGTTTAATTAAGGGTAAAAATATTACTTAATTCGTATCATACAAGAGATGGTGATTCTGTAGTATTTTAAGTAAGTTTTTTTGTTGTGAAAATGCTATACAGGGGAGGGGTTACAGTTACATGAGTGAGGTAATGAATACATTTCTTGTCAAGCATTGTTGTCTCCTTTGTTTTTCCCCTACCATCCCTTTCCTCCCATCTCCACAATTATGTAGGTTTTTTATTCATCACATATTTTGTTCAAATCATGTGACCTATTTATAGCAAGCTGATTTGAATGTTTCTGCTCAAAATTTGTTAGCAATTTTCTAGTTATATCCAAGTTCTTTAGTTTGAAATTATGTATCCTTGAAATTTTAGATTTGTCCTTCAAATTCCCATTTCAAATTGATTTTCAAATCTATCATCTATCTACATATTTTCTACTCTACCTGTCTGTCTGTCGGTCTGCCATCTATCTATCTATTTTATATTTATTTTCCAATACTGAATACTGAACTCAGGGCCTTGAGTAGCAAGAGCTCTACTGCTCAATCCACACACCTGGTCTTTTTGCTGTTGTTTGTTTTGTAGAGAGGGTATTGATCTCTTTGTTAGGGTCTTAGACCAGAATCTGCATATCTCCACCTTCTGAGAATCTTCCATTACAGGTCTATGCCACTTGGCTTGGGATATAATGGCACAATAGGGTATTTTGATAGATTATAGAATGAGTTTAGAATTATAGATTATATAATCAAGTTAGTTGGTATATTTATCATTTTTTGTAATGAAAACATTAAAATCTATTTTGGCAACTTAGAATTATACTGTGGTCAACATGCAGCGTTAGTGATAACTAAAATATAGTTTGCCAGTCTAATCTAAATTTTTAGCATTTAATTAAAATATTCCCTTCCTATATTTCTGTATAAACACCTATCTACTCGATTTCTTGAGATCAGTTCATGTTGATTTCAATATTTCAATGCCTGGCTTATTACACAAAGGATAATATTCTTCAGTGCCATTTATATTTGTGCAAATAATCATTTGTATAGTTTCTAAGTCTGTTTATATATAATGTATTATCTTTATATATAATACATTATCTGTATTCATTCATCTGTTGGTGGATAGTTAAGTTGCTTCCATATCTTAGCTCTGTGAGTAATGATAATATTAATATGGAATATAGATATCTCTTTAATATACCAGTTTGACTATACACCCAGGAAGTGGAACTCTAAATGATAAGGTAATTCCGAAATTTAGTTTTTAGAGTTAGAAATTTCATGGTATTTGCAGATATCTGCATCAATTTACTTTATCACCAACAGTGGACACAAGTTGCCTCCTCACCACTTCCTTACCAACACTTGTTACTATCATCTTATTTATTATTTTCAAGCAGACAGAGCAAATTTATTTGACAACAGCCAAACAGACTCTTCATATAGAGATGTCCTGGAGCTAGGAGTCCAAAGGAGCCCTCTGGACAGTGATTATTATGGTACAGGACTCATCTCTCATCTTTCCTGGGCTTTGTGCTGATTGCTCAATGGCTTTGCATGCACTGCTCCAATAATATTTTCATTGGTTGAACAGGAATCCAGAGTACTGTGAGAAAAAGAAGCTATTGGGCAGAAACCCAGGGCATTGTGGGAAGTGGATGCTTTCAAGCAAGATCCCAGGGCATTGTGGGAAGAAGACACTTTTGAATTAGAACCCAAGGCATTGTGAAAAGAAATGCCATGATGGGCCACATGTGATCTTTCATAGGGCATATAAGCTAGTGTTTTTCCCTTATCTCCCTAAATGAGTAGGTCTAACTCCCCTTCAATACCCCCTCTCCCATGGTACCCTGAGGGTATATATTGCTGAAGCTGCTTCCTGATGAGAGAAAATGGAGTTGGAGTATGGCAGCTCCAATCCTCCGGGAAGTCTTCTAAGCAGATGAGATGTGGTTTATGCACTGTTCCAGTGGGCCAAGGTACAACTCTGGAGGACAATTCATATGAAGCACCATTTTTTTATGACCATTCATTAGTCTTTTTGATATAGTCATTCTAACAGGTGTGAAGTGGGATCATATCTCATGTGGTTTTAATTTACATTTCCTGAAGATTAAGATCTCTATCACTTTTGCGTGCCTCTATTGGACATTTATATATTTTCTTTGGAGAAATGTCTGTTCTAATGTTTTGCCCATTATTAAAGCCAATTTTTTCTTGTTGTTTGAATTCTTTATATAGTTGGCTGTTAGCTCCTCATTAAACATCTAGTCTGTGAATAGTTTTTCTGAATCTATGGGTTGGCTCTTCAGTTGGTTGTTTTTTTGCTAGGTGCAAGCCATAAGTTTAATGTCACTCTGTTTGCCTATTTTTATTTTTTATTTTTTTTGCTTATGCTTTTGCTAGCCTATCCAAGAAGCCATTCTCCAGACCAAGGCCATAGAGCTTTTCTCACATGGTTTCTTCTAGTAGATTTACAGTTATGCATTTTTGTTTTAAGGTTTTATTGATTTTGATTGTATTTTTATGTATGTATAAGATAAATATTTGATTTCATTCTTTTATACATGGAAATCCAATTACCCAACTGTCTATTATTGAAAGCTATGCTTTTCATTTGATGTGTTCTTAGCACCTTAGTTGGAAATAAGTTAACTATAAACACTTGGGTTTATTTCTAGGCCTTCTATCTGTTTTTATGCCGGTACTATATTGTTTTGATTATAGTAGCTTGAGAATACTCTTTTGAAATCATGGAGTGTGATGTGGCCAGCCTTGTTATATTTTTCAAATTCATTTTGGTTAGAAAAGTAGTTATAAAACAGTTTTATCCAAAATAGTATAAGAAATCATTTAAGTGTAATTTTTTAAGAAGTAAATGCTCTGTATACTGAAAATTATAATACATTAGTGAAAGAAAGTGAATAAGGAATAAGTAACTGGAAAGACATTTTGTTTTCATGGAATGGTAGAAGCAATATTGTCAAATAGCAATTCTACCTAAGAAGATTTGAAAAATTTGCCACTCTACCAAAATTCAATTATCATATTTTATAAAAATAGAAAAAAATCCACTTCTTTCCTTCCTTCCCAACCTACATTCCTTCCTCCCTTCTTTCCTTCTTTCCTTCCTTTTCCTTCATCTCTTTCCTCTTTCCTTTCTTCCTCCCTTCCTTTTGCCTGTTCTTTCTTCTTTCCCTCTTTTTTCTCTTCTTTACCCTCTTCCTTTTTTATTAAAAAATTTTTAGTAGTAGTGACTGAACCCAGGGCCTCATGCTTGCTAGGCAGGCACTAACAATCCTAACCTTCCTATCTCCAGTACTTACACCTTCCTCACCTTCACTTGCACACTAGGAAATATGCTGACTGCAGAATATATTGCCAAGAAAATAAATTTGAGTGCAGGAACCCGACTTCACCAAATATTAGCTCTAAATATTAACTCTAAAATATTAAAATCATTTAATATTTATAAAATGTCTCCCTTTCACTTATCTCTAGAGTGATAGTACTTCTAAATGTAAAAATTCAAAGAAAACATTTGTGAAAACTGACAGGATAGACTATTATGTCCATGAGGGTGTTGGAGCACAAACTTCATCATATTTTAATTTTTTCACGAAAAAGTGTTTTAATGAGTACACATTTGTTAGGGTCTCAAAGCCATAGTTTATCAGCTACTAAATTTGGGTGACTTAATTCTTGTAAAGTAAATGCCAGTATTAAAGCTTGTAAAGTAAGAGTAATGATGGTAGCTTCTACAACTGGGTCTAGTGGCATTTCAAACAAATTTTATTTGAACAAATGTCACTGATGGAGGAAATGCTAGCTAAGAGCTTCCTGCATTAATAGTCATTGCCTTAAATAAAGTGAAACATGGCCTTCCAACTCAGATTTTGTTGCAAATATGCAGTGTTGCTTTCCAAGAAAGAATACAATAGATAGTGTTTTTTTAACTTAATAAGAGATGTTTTTTCAAGGATTACTTTGGAAAATATCAAACTTTACCAATAATTGCCATTTTTAACCTACAGTCAGTTTTCTTCATTCCCTGACTTCCTTGTAAGGAATGGTAGGACCTGGTTAATTTTCATAACATTTGCAGCATTGTTTTATTTTGGTTTTTGTTTTGTTTTGGAAGTTTACTTTTAGAATAGTTTTGTTTCAACAGGAAATTTTAAGTAGTTACTGAACAGAGAACTCACATACTTCTATGTGCCAAGATTTGCACACCATTTTCAACAGTGGATACCTAGCATATGGTGGTACATTTGTTATCATTTGTTATAATGTACATACAATTATTGCCCAAAGTCCATGTATTCAGGTTCTGTGCCAGTATTGTGAATTCTGTTGACTTTGACAAATAAAAAGGTGGTCCAAGACTCCTGGAGCCTTGATACTTTCTTGTTCTTCCATTTCTCAATCTCCAACAGAAAGTACTCTGTCAAGATGCCCTCTGAGGGAGGAGAGTAACAGAATACCTTTCTTCATCAAGGCTAACCTTCCTCAGCAAAACACTACGCTGAGATGAAAGCATGCAGCATGTGAAGGCTTTTCCTGCAGCTAGAAGCCCCAGTGTCTTACCAGGAACATTTGACCTTGTCTTGGAGTGTTCAGCTTTCCCTCTCTCTTGGGAACCAGGGACAGCTGGGAATTTCTTGCTGTGTTCCCTGTATTGGCTTGGATATTCTTTCACCTCCTTTGTGGTTCTTGATTCTCTTTCTCTCTATTATCTTCAGAATCTAATCTCTTCTGTATTATCTTTTCATTCATGGAGTCCAAATGAAAGATACTTTAAATGCACCATCTCTTTTTTTGTTTATTTCTTGCTGAACTGGGCCTTGAACTCCGGGACTTGTGTTCTTGCCTGGGATTTTCAATCAAGACTGGTGTTGCATCACTTGAGCAACAGTCTCTACCTATGGTTTTTTTGCTAGTTAACTGAAGATTCGTCTCTTGGATTTGTCTTCCTGGCCTTCAAACCTCAATCTTCAGGTCTCAGGCTCTTGAGTAGATAGGATTTACAGGTGTGTGCCACAGGTGCCAACCTTAAAGTTCATTAGAGGAAGAAAACCATACTTCCCTCAGTGGCTTGGGAAATAGAAAATTATAAATGAATGTTCCCCTTATTTTAGTTTGTGAACCCTAGTGATAATATGAATGTTTATACTTCTTATTTATGCAAAGTGATAGGATCTATAATTTTTTTTTGTGTAATTCCTGGGACTTGAACTCAGGGCCTGGGCAGTGTCTCTGAACATTTTGCTCAAAGCTGGAACTTTACTACTTGAGCCACAGCTCTATTTGCTTTTTTAAAGTGGTTAATTGGAGCTGAGTCCCATGGACTTCCTGCATGGACTGCCTTTGAACATGATCCTGATATCAGCCTCCCGAGTAGCTAGAATTACAGGAGTGAGCAACTGGCACTCAGCCTAGATTTGTCTTTTTAAGGCTGTAGTATAAAGAAAGATTTGCTGTTCAAAAAAAGACAAATAGGTGGTGAATATGAAGTCATAGTTTACCCATGCAAAGAAGTATCTCTTTGGGAGCATGGTGCTGTTGATTCCTCTCCATGATCTTAACTACTCAGGAGGCTGAGAGTGAAGGACTGATTCAGAGCCAACCTGGGCAGAAAATTTAATGAGATACTATCTCCAGTTAACCAGCACAATTCTAGATGAGAAGTGTGGCTCAAGTGGAAGAGCATCAACATGAGTGAAAAAAAAGCTGATCAAGAGAACAAGGCACAGAGTTCAAGCCCCAGTGTCAGCACACACATACAGAGAAAAATAATCTCTTCAAAAAAGAAGTTGCATTGAGATCAATATAGTTCTTATATTTGAATGTATCACTGCATAACAAACTTCTGATGATAATTTGATTTTTGTTATTATTATTGTTGTGTTGTTGTTATTATTACATTGATGCTGGAATTCAGGGCCTTGTGCTCTCCCTCAGCTTTGTGGTTCAAGACAAGTGCTCTCATGCTGGAGGTACTTCCAACTCCTTATGATGAGCATTTAAAGGACATTATTTTAAATTATTTCTAGGTAATTTCTTTTAGGGTCAATTATTGAAAATGTATGAGTTTCTTCTGATATTGCAGTTGAATGGAGTTGGAGCATCGTCACTTGGCTTCAGTTAAATCCACAGAGGAGTCTGTAGTCAGAGGCTGTTGCTAGTTGGTTCTAGTAGGTCTGCAATGTGTCTAGTTCCTATCCGTGCCTGAATACAGCCAGAACTTTGGTTGATAAATGTCATGATAAAATAAATGTCCAAGTCTTTCCATTTCCTAACAAATGGGGCAATGTCATTCTTTCTGATGGAGGCATAGAATTCCATTGTGTATACATACCACATTTTCTTGATCCATTCATCTACTGAAGGGCATCTGGGTTCATTCCATATCTTGTATCAAGTGAAGTAAGCCAGGCCCAAAGAAACATAGGTCCCATGGTTTCCCTTATTTGCAATTACTAGTATATGTCTGAGACCAGCAGAAACGGTCAGATAAGTTGATATTAGGCAAAATGAACTCCAAGATAAGTACTCAAATGTTTTTTTTTCTTTCTTGTGATTATTTCTAACATGTTTATAAGACGAATTTTTGTTGCTTTGTATGTCCCTCCCCCATGGTATAACCCTTGTTTCCACTGTATTTGATGTTGGTATAATTTGTGGAGGGGAAGGAAAAAAAATTGTTTAAATAGGGATACAGGTGGACCCATTGCAACAGTGAGATGTACAAGACTTTAGGTCGAAAAACAAACTTTACAACATTGGTGGGGGAGGGGGGAGCAAGTGGAGGAGGAGGAGATGGGAAGGGATGGGAAGGGATGGGAAGGGGAAACAAAGGAGGAGGCAACAATGTTTGATAAGAAATGTACTCATTACCTTGCCCATGTAATTGTAACCACTCTGTATGGCATTTTCACAATTAAAACAAAAAAAAAATGTGTCCAAGATTCACCCATAGAGGTCCTACTTATCAAACACAGAAAACAATGCTTCTACCTCTGAGTCACTGAGGGTTTTTAATGGGTATTTAGATTATTTTCCTGTATATATATATATGTCTGTGTGTGTGTGTGTGTGTGTGTGTGTGTGTGTGTGTATACCTACACATATATACATATAGGTAAATATATATATGAATATATGCAAATATATATTCTGTAATACTTGCTATATAGTTTGTAATATTGTTAAAACATGCATACATATGTGAATTTTGTAAGGTACTTTCTAAACACACAAAGGCACCGACACACAACATTATTTTTGGAAGAACTGATCTCAAACCACGTTTTGCAGGAGCTAGAACTCAGTCATAAATATACTTCAGGTTCCATTGAAGATGGAGACCTGCCTTTGCGTCGTAGAGGGGCATGCCTCCTGGAGGGTAATAGTGGGCAGATTGCCTCTGGTGGATATTGTTGACTCCTGACTGCTTCAAAAATCAGTGTGGCATCCAGGTCAGCTGGTCTGTGTGAAGAACACAAGTGGGCTTACCTCCTCTCTGTGTTATATGTGAGGAAGGGTGAGGAAGGTTTCTCTCTGCTTTCTTCTAAGAGATACCAGAACTGGGGTTTAGGGCTATGTCTCATCAGCTATGGGACACTCAGAATGACTTGCCTCTTCTGAGCCTCTCTACATAAATATTGTTTTTCCACCATAATTGAGAGTCTAGGATTATTACAGGGTTATACAGATCAGACTAAAATGAGCAGGTTTGTCACCAGAGAAGAAAGTTAGCATGACTCCTCCTGACCCCTTTTTTGTTTGTTTATCAGTTATGGAGTTTGAACTCATGGCCTGGGCACTGTCCCTGAGCCCCTTTGGGCTCAAGACTAGCACTCTGCCACCTGAGCCACAGCACCACTTCTGGTTTTTGAGTGGTTAATTGCAGATAAGTATCTCATGAGGACTTTTCTGCTTGAGCTGGTTTTGGATGGTGATCCTCATATCTCAGCCTTCTGAGTAGCTAGGATTACAGGTGTGACCAAAAAATTCCAGCCTTGCTTACATTTTATATTTATTATTTTCTGTATTTCAATGTCTTGCTTGAAGAACATTCCCACATGCAAACTCTTATGGTGAGCATAATCAAAGGTTCTTACAGTCTCCCATGTTAAAAGCATGGTCCCAATGGTCCCAACTGGGAAGTATCAAAAGGGTGAGGATATGGGACCTCACTGGAGGAAGTTGGTGCATGAGGACACAGTTTATCCCTGGTCCCTTCCTCTCTCTGCTTCCTGAATGTCACGCGATGAGTAGCTCTTTCCTCTGCCATGTCTTTCTTCTATGCGGATCATCCCCAATACTGGTCTTAAGAAAAAAATCCTGGGCTGGGAAGGTGGCTCAGTGGTAGAGCATTTGCCTTGCATGCTTGAGGCTCTGGGTTCGATTCTTCAGCACCACATAAGCAAAAAGAAAAAACCCAGAAGTGGCGCTGTGGCTCAAGTGGTAGAGTGCTAGCCTTGAGCTGAAGAGCTGAGGGATAGCGCCCAGGCCCAGAGTTCAGGCCCCACTACTGGACCCCCCAAAAAAAAGGAAAAAAGAAAAAAAAATCCTAGTGTGTGTGTGTGTGTGTGTGTGTGTGTGTGTGTGTGTGTGTGTGTGTGTGTGTGTGTGTGTGTGTGTGTGTGTGTATGTGTATTCACCATTTCTTTTCTGGTTGTCTTAGGCAGCTCCTAAGTACACTCTTGTTCAATATATTAAATAATCTGCTACTGTAAACATTAGGTGTAGCTTTGCTCTGTGGACATAAATTTTTCATGTTATCTTCATAGACTTTTAAAAACAATAACCTTATGGAAGCTATACAGTTTTCTTTTTTTTAGACAGCACATTTTAGCTAATGAAAAGAGCCTAGAAAATGCCATATGTCACATATATCTTTTTATGGTCTTTTATCATTTGATTTATCAGGTTAGGAGATATCTGTCTAATAAACCAAAGAACATAAGGGAACAATGCCATTTTTCTTCATGAGTAAGCTGAGCTCTGAAATTGTATCTTCAATGCAAAAATACAAAGATGACTCACTAGATCTGAAACAGAAAAGACACATACTTAGTCTAGGAACTGTATTGGACTCATTATAAGCCTGATTCTTTTTAAAGTAGCAGTGTTTGTACTTTTTTGATATCTTGGACATTTCATAAATCTTTGCCATATATTGTATATATTGTGTTTGAAGAAGAAACATGTTTTTGCCCTCATACCCTTTGGGTATAATATGTACTCATTTATGACTTATTTTCAGTGAAAACTGATAAATAACATATTTTTAAAGAAAACACAAGTATTTACAGCATATAAAAATCTAGCTAACACATCATTCTCAAACTTTCTATTGTAGAGTGTAAAAATAATACTAAAGGAAGGCAAATGAGTGATTACATGTTTAATATAATTGTATTTTCGTATATGTTAGAATACTGTAACAACCATATCCAAAATTTGATTTCTTCAAAATGGAATAGCAACGTACAGAGAAGGCAAAGAAGAACAGATTTATGCAGATAGGAAAAGAAGATAAAAGATACACTCCTAAGTCTGGCAAACAGCATGTCAGGAGTAGAATACAATTCTGATAACTCATAAAGCTAACAGGAAGTGAAAAAAACTCAACCAACTTGCATTTATCCAATAAAACAAAATTTTGTAAAAATGTTTTCTGGCTCTAAACTATTACCCTCTTATACAAAAGGAATTAAGTAACATATAGACAGGTGATTTGTCCAGGCGGTCAAATAAACAGCCCTGATAGGTATCTTCCTTCTACTTCTAGTGCCAGTTGCTGTTGAAACATCTGCCTTGGTGCTAGTGAGTAAGATTGATACAATTTAACTCTGCACTCCACAAGTGCTTTGTAACATAGATACAATCTTAATACATTTTAATATATATAATTTATAGTAACTTTAGCTAGTTTGATACATTATATATATGTAGTTTCCAAGTAATTGCACAAAGTGATATTGATACAACATGTCAATGTAAGAGTATTTATTTTTTGTACATTTTCTGTAAAAATACGGCACATAAAGGGTATAGTTATATGAGTAAGGTAATGAGTTCATTTCCTATTGATATTTGTTTTCCTCTAACATCCTTTCCCTCCCCACCTCCCAACATCTCCCTTCACACCCCTTGAAGTTGTAAAGTTCATTTTCAACATAGTGTCTTGTACATCTCAATGTTACAATAGGTTATCCTGTAACCTTATTCCAACATTTTGTTATTTCCTTTCCCCTCCCCAAAATAGAAAATTGTACATACAAGATTCAGGGCACCAGAATCAAATATGGTGAAAACAGGGGGTTATACCATGAGGGAAGAACATACAAAAGAAAAAAAATCACATGGTACTTTATAAGTACATTAAAAACAACAGCAAAAATGATAAAAACCACTTGTGTCCTTATCTTGGGGTTCATTTCAGTTAGCATCATCTTATATGGTCATATATATATAGCTTTTGGCCTTTTCTGCTTGTCCTACACATATACTAGTTATTGCAAATAAAGGAAACAATAGGACCCTGGTTTCTTTGGGCATAACTTATTTCACTTAATATTATTTTTTGCAAGTCTTTCCATTTCCTAACAAATGGGACAATGTCATTTTTTCTGATGAGGGCATAGAATTGCATTATATTATCTATCTACCTATCTATCTTAAATGTAAAGGTGGCGCCCAACGTGGGGCTGAAAGCGGGGCACGAAGCAGTCTCTTCAGTCAAGGAACCTTGGGAGGTAAGCATCTCTCTCATTTCTTTTCACCTGGAATAGTAGTCAGAAGCTCGTTGGGGTGCTGCAGGCCCCTCAGTTGTGGCTGAGAAAGATAATGAGTAAATCATGGGGAGTTCATCTTCTAAGAATAAGGATAGTTTGTCTCTATTTTAAACCACAGCAGCAGTGGGAGAACAAACTAATCCTTGGTTCCCGCAGGAAAAAGGGAACCATTGAAAAAGTGGATAAAAATTGTCAGCATGCTGTAACAATTGGGTGAGTTTAAATTTAAAATTCAAAAGGTTATGAGGTTTGGACATTACCAAAGATTTTAAAAAATCTTCATATTGTTTTAAATGGCTTTGTAAAGATTCTTTAACTTGCTAATTAGAAAATCTGGTATTTTAAAAGACTAATGTTTTAAAATGCATAAGACTATTTATACTGTAATCAAGTTATCTGGCTTAACAAAAATGCATTGGCAGTTTGGGATCTAATTCCCTTGGCTAAAATTTGGGGATAAATATTAGAAATTTAAATGTAAAGGTTAGTTTAACACTGTCAAAGATGTTACCTGTTCTGTCTGTCTAAAACTGTATTTTATTCAAGAACCAAGAGAAGAGACGGGGAAAAACTTAGAAACCAACAGAAGACCTATCTTTAGGGGTGAAGGGTGAACAAGCAGAAGTGCAGTTCAGCTGGTCATGCATGGTGGGACAGGCCCTGGGAGGAGTCCACGCATGGTGAGGCAAGCTGGCACAAATGCAGTTCATCTAACCCTAAAGAGTCGGATTGGGTGTGTGTCCATTTCACAGGAGGGGCTGAGTGGCCCATCTTTGTTCTCTCTTTCCCTGCAGATAGACACTGAAAACATGATGGTTAAAATGAGTGATGTTATGATCTGATTAGTATTGCTAAAACTTTCCCTTGGATGTGTTAACATTAAAATTAGGAAGGCCTTAAAAAGAGGGTAAAAAGTTATTTGTATAATGTGGCTTACTTTCAATTATGTTCTACAATTAGGATGTTTTTAAAAGTTATAAAGATGTTAAATCTAGCTTTGTGGTATAGTAAAGGTGACTGTAATTCTTGCATTAAGGAAAATTGTCATTTGAGTTTAAAAATCTTAATGTGTGTCTGTTTTAAAACAAGCAGTCAAGCCGGGCGCTGGTGGCTCACGCCTGTAATCCTAGCTACTCAGGAGGCTGAGATCTGAGGATCGCGGTTCAAAGCCAGCCCGGGCAGGAGAGACCGTGAGACTCCTATCTCAAATAAACCACCAGAAAACCGGAAGTGGCGCTGTAGCTCATGTGGTAGAGCGCTCGCCTTGAGCTGAAGAGCTGAGGGACAGTGCCCAGGCCCAGAGTTCAAGCCCCACGACCGACCAAAAAAAAATAAAAAAAAAAAAAATAAAAATAAAAAATAAAACAAGCAGCCAAGAGACAATGAGTGACACTTGGCCTCAAGATTTCAAGGAATTTTTTTTCAAAATGCAAATGAAAACTAAAGTATAAAATATTAAAGGTGATTAATAAGAGGTTTTAAAAAAATAGGGAATGGATTTTTGGATATAAAGTTTAAATGTAAAATTGTTCTTAACATTGGCCTCAATGTGCACAAAGAAAAAATTAGGATTACCAAAATAATTGCTATTCTAGTTTGCTCTTATAGGTTGTTTTTTAAGTTTCCAGCAAGACCAGAGCAAAGCACAGAGGATTCTTACAAGTTGTCAGATGTAACTTTGACTCTTAATAAGTTTCAGGAAAGAGCATGCTTAAAAGCTACTTCTATGTTGACCACCTTGTTGCTTTTAATTGGAGTAAAATGGCCTTTTGTAAGACTCACTGATCTACAAACTGGTTCAAAGCCAGCCCGGGCACAAAAAGGTCCCTGAGAGACTGTCACCTCTATTCAGCCAGCAGAGTACTAGCCCTGGACTAAAGAGTCAGGGGATAGTACTCAAGCCCCAAGCTTGAGACTCACAGTGGCAGAGTACTAGCCCTGGACTGAAGAGTTAGGGGACAGCATTCAAGCCCCGAGTCTGGGACTCAAAGTGGCAGAGTGCTAGCCTTGAGCTGTAGAGCTGAGGAACAGTGCTCAGACCCCGAGTTCAAGTCCAGCAACCAGCTAAGGAAAATGCCAATGAGGCATTTATCCAGTGTAGAGAAGACACTCCTGGGACAAAAACAATGAAGAAACATCCAGAGGCAATAAGCCACTGCTTGGATGGCAGAAATGTCAGATCTTAGAGTCATTTGTGCGTGGCCCTTCAAAACTGGTCAGAGCTGGGAGGTCATAGGAAGATAGTTTGGAAGCATGCCAAATGTCCATGACTATCTACCTTGTAAGGGACAGGAAGTTGCCTGTGATAGTAAAAAACTAATGTTATAAAATGTGGGGGATAGTTTAAATCTCAACCCATTTATGTGCCAAAAAGCTCTAATTGGCAGCTCTAATTGAGCTGACACTAGTTACATGAAGTTCATCTGCTCAGGAAAAAGTTTGTAAACCTGAGAGTGTGTTTCTATTGATATCTGTCTAGAGGCCTGCAAAGGTAACTTAGGCATTGTGTTAGGGTCACTAGAGATCACATTCCTAAGTCATCCAGAAGATGCTTTTACAAACCAGAGTGTTAAACAAGCTACACTGCTGTAGCCAGAGAAAAGGTCTGTGCAGTTGTCAAAAGTTAAATATTGTTCTTAATGACATCTAACCCTGATGGCCTCTTTGTAAAATAGGCTAAGGTTACAGGTTCCTGGCTAGGTAAGATCAACGCCCCTGTCAGCTTGAAGAAGTTACAGAAGATGGACCTTCGCCCTTCTACCCCCATATTAAGATCAAGGATCCAGAGTCAGTTTTGGAGAAATGAGGCAAAATAGATTTAAAAAAAAAGACATAAAAAATAGTGTTAACAGTTGTCGGTGTACAAGTGTAAAAACTACATTTGTCAGAGATGGTTACAAGACTAAGCCTTCTGAGCCTTCTGTGTCTATTTACAAAAATATCTGGTTAGTAAAAAAGTTGTGATTTTAGTAAATTGTCCTGAGCTATTGTTTAAAGATCTTAAAAACCAGCAAGATCAAAGCCTGCCAAGCCTATGCAATGTATCCTTAACCAGTCTGTGTAGGAATTTATAGCCCAGCATGAGGTGTGACAGTCCCTTGGAGCCACTGAGAGACCCTGCTGCTGCGGCTGCTGCTGTTGCTGCATACCCTAATGGGTAAAGTTCAACGATGGCCTGACAGCCACCTGGAGAAACTCCTGCCTGATTCCATCACCTAAGTCTGCTTCCTGGTTGACTGCTGCTAAATCTAAGATTTTATGGGACATTCTTTTGGACGATATCCAGAAATCCTCTCTATTCCCACAGTGGATATTGGGGACAAGGATATCACTGGCTTGCTTGTCTTAGGCACTTCAGTACATAGTGACTGAAAATCCACTCTATGGTCACAGCCTAGCTTGGCTCTAGTATGGTAATAACCTGAGTGTGTTATCAATGGAGGTAATACTCTTAGTAGCCTTAAAATCTAGCAAGCTTCTGCATCACAGTGGTGCCTTAAGGCTGTTCTAAGATAAAGGTTCTGCAAGCCAAAGGAAAATTGGGCAGTTTTAAACTCCAGCCACAAAGATGCTCAAGGGATTGTAAAGAAAGAAGGAAGTAAAGAAAGCCTTGGAAAGAGAATTGGGGAAATTTGAAAAGTAAGGATTGTCTTTAAGACAAACCTGAGAAAGTTTAAGTATGTCGCAAATGGTATGAGTATGTCTTAAAATTGGAGCTTACGAGTACAGCTGGTATAAAATTGAGTTAACTGATACACGGAGTCAGGATTGGTGAAAATAAAAAATAAATAAATTTTTAAAAAAAGGGGCAAATGCCACGCTGACTCCAGTAGAGTCTGCTTAGCATGGGAAACCATCTATCAGACCATGATAGGGGCTTCAGAGACCTATCTCTGAGTTTTGGGACTTCACCGAAGTCTACCTCAGAGAATGGGGCTTTACAGAAACCTATCTCCAAGTTTTGGGACTTCACCGAAGTCTACCTCGGAGAATAGGGCTTCTAAGAGGCCTACTCCTGGAAAGGCTGGCAAACCCCTGGGAAAGATGTGTTTGTCTTTCTTTCCCTCATAAGAGTGCCTATTGATCTTTTACTGTTTCTACTGCTCTTTGTACTTGCTCATTGACAATGTTCCCTTATTCAAAGCTCTTTCTTAAGAGTGTTGATGACTCCAATATCTGATGAGTGTCTCAAAAATATGACTAACTCACCAGAGTTAAGTGCTACCCTGAAACCCCTCTTCTGAAGGCTAGTAGACAAGTTATAAGTAAATATAAAAGTATTGGGAGTTTCACAAAGTCACTCCAGCAGAAGGAATTGTAAGAGATTTACAAGAAGCTGTAGGTGCGGCTAGAACAGAAAGAATGTATGGCAATTGCGGAGATAACTACTTAGGAGAAAGAACTTCCTGTTACTCTCATTTACTAAGAGACTTGCTAGATCTAGGCCTCCGTGACCTTACTATTAAAGAAGGAACAGGAAAAATCTTATGGGATAATTAAGGCCTCTATAGAAATAAGGTAATGGTTAGATGGTGACAAACGCTGAAACCCATTATATTTCTTAGAGATAAGCTGGAAACAAGTGTCTTTCAGGTGACCAGCTGGTGACCACCAATAATGAAGCCCTGCAGCAAGATTGTGTAAACTTTTGCCCTTTCAGGCGACCAGCTGGTGACCACCCAAGAATGAAGCCCTGTAGCAAGATTGTGTAACCTTTTGCCCTTTCTTATGGAGACTTTTGCTATAAAAGTTGGTTATCCTCTGCATTAAATCGCACTCAGCACTCAGCACTCAGCACTCAGCATCCACTCCTAGTGTGTGTGAGTTGTCTGTTTGCCATCTCCCCATCCTATTCCAGGTTCCTCCCCTAGGTATCCTCCGTCGTCCCGACAGAACCCGGTCAGTGGCATCTCTCTCTCTCTCTCTCTCTCTCTCTCTCTCTCTCTCTCTCTCTCTCTCTCTCTCTCTCTCTCTCTCTATCTATCTATCTATCTACCTACCTACCTAGAAGATTAAGTGACTATAGGTCTGAGGGTTCATGTTTGGTCTTCAGTTCTATTCCACTGGTCCTCAGGAAGTAAGAATGTTTATTGGTCAATATCACCCCTTCCATTATTTTTCCCAACCTGTCCCAACCATACCATTCCTCCATTTACCTGGTTCCATTTTCAATATGCACACTGAATATTGTATTTTTATCCAAAACAATACTCAAAGTATTCTGTGGGGGGGGGAAGTGTATTGAAAAGGACTGTATTGACTAAAATTATTCAAGTTCTTCTACAGACATCTTTTACAAATCTAATGTTCTCTATTCATTCTTAATTACTATAAAATACAGACCTAATGATATATTAAAGTCTCCTGTAAAAGTATTTTGTTACACTAAACATGTACAAAGAACATTTGTGTCATGTTGTGATGGCAACAACTTCAAAGTTTGAGTTTCAATTCTTTTAATCATTACAGGGCAACTGTGTTCATATTTAAAAGGAAATGGCTTATTTAGACAGAGATTAGACTAAGAATTTAGGACTTGAAGAATAATTTATGGATACTTGAAAAGGCTTTATCTGTGAGCCTCTTCTCTTTGTGTAAAATCTCTATATATACCTTCCTCTTAGGAGAGTACCAAAGCACTCTGTCTCCTTGTATGTCACTGAAAACCTTAAAATCATTTCCCAGACTTTTGAGATCATGAATGTTTGTTTACAGTGCTTTAAATATTAAATATATAGAGATTTATTATAGGAAATTAAAAATTAAAATGTAATTGTTTCTTTGCAAGGAAAAGTAATTGATGTGATTTTCTTAATATCAGATTACATTTTATAAAGCATCTCCATTTTAAAATAAGAGAAACCTATAAAATAATCTTTAACTCATGAGGCAAGTTAGGTTGGATTTTTAAAACATTAGAAACATATTTCTCTCCACTTAATAAAAGTAACTGCACATTTGTGCATATGTTATGTGGAGGTGATCGAAGAAAAGAAAAAAAGTGTGCTTGGAAATTTTCTAGTCAAGAGTAACTAAGAAGCAAGAGGTTCATATGAGGAGTTTTATGAAAAAGTTGAGAATCTCTACACACAGATAGGGAAAAATTATTTGCAGTAGAAAAATGTTGATAGGTATATGGCAGGCTCCAACTTGAAGACAAAGGTACAAAACTGTAGCTGATGTTATGTAATCTTACATTTTATATCTTTTTGTGGTCCTAATTATGATGTAAAATCCTATCCATTGCATTGTTGCTTCTGTGTGTGGGGTGTGTGTGTGTGTGTGTGTGTGTGTGTGTGTGTGTGTGTGTGTGTGTGTGTGTGTGTGTGTGTGTGTGCTGGTTGGGGCCATGATTCTATCCGTGAGGTTTTTCACTCATGACTGTTACTCTACTAATTGAGTCACACCTTTACTTCCAGTCTTGTGCTAGTTAATTAGAGATAAAACAATTCTCATGGACTTTCTTTCTGGGCTGGTTTTGAACCACAGTCCTCAGATCTTAGCATTCTAAGTAGCAGGGATTAGATATGAGCCCTTCGTGCCTGACTGCACTGCTTCTTCTATTTGGCTTTCCCTTGGTAGCAATAAGGAGAGAAAAGGAAGACATCAACCAGTAGAATAACATGCTCTGGAGAGGTGAATTAGATTTGGAATGTGAAATGCATATTGGCTGACTAAATATAATTTCTGGTGATTTAGAAAATTAGATTCTTTGGAGTGCTCTCTTGCTATAGACACTCCTGCTAGGCTGCTTTCTTCCCATTATCTCCATTCTCTACTATTACCTCAAAACAAACAAAATCAGCAAGTAAGCAAAGTGAACCACAAGGGTAGAGCGGAGAAGTGTATAGATTAGGAAATAGGAGCATATGGATTCAGCAGAAGAAGTCATTCAGGAATCCACAAGTTTGAAACTTAAGGAATTAACAAAGCAGGTGCCAGGTGCTCTTAGCTACTCATGTGGATGAGATCCAAGGAGCATCTTTGGAGACAATCCAGAAAGAAAAAGAACCATGGTGTAAGGTCCGCTCCTGGATGGCGAGCAGACTCCACCCTCCTCGCAGTGAAGTCTCCACCCAGTACCTGCGTTACCTAGGCAACTGGGATACCTGGAAGAGGTCACGTCCGCATCTGCTGAGGTCACATCCTAACCTGATGTGGCCACACCTTTCTCCCACCTGATCCCACTTCCCTTTACCTGGCCACACCTTTCCCCGCCCATACCCTAGATAAGGGCTAGCCCAGGCCCAGACCCCTCTCTCTCTCTCTTTTTCTCTCTCCCTCTCTTTTCTCTCTCTGTTCGTTTCTAGCTCTTGCTGCTCTTTTCTTGCTCTCTTGCTCTCTCTCTCTTTCCCAGCCATGTGGAGTGCCAACCTTGCCTGGTCCCAGCAGGTCTACTGAATAAACCTACCCCTTACCTAAATACCACGTGCGTGCTGGTGCAGTTCTTACTCGGCCACCTCTTTTTAAAAACCTAACATAAATGGTGCCGTGACTCGGATAAAGGCTTAAAGTCAGGATAGCTGGGATTTCTCTGTTTTTTTCCCTCGTTTTTCTTTTTTTTGTTCTTCCCTTTTTGCTCTGAGGAATACCCGCAGTTCTGACGGCCTTTTGCGAACCAGTCTGTCTGCGGCGGAATCAACGCATCGATACCATTGCTGCCTTCACATCCACGTCCACACCACATCTCTACTCTGGTGAGTGAAACTACTCTACGGCTCTCTGTCACTCAGTCTCTGTCCAGACGTGGCGCCACGCCAGAGAGCTCCTACGGCCTTTAGCTGAAAGGCGGTCACCTCTGAAGCCGAGGACGCTTGGCTTTGGGGGCTTGGCCATTTCTCTCTAGAGGGCTCTGGGGGAATTCGGGACGCCGCTTCTGCCTGGTCAGCTCTCCTTCACTCACCAGACTGACTCTACTCATTTAATGGGGTGCTACGAATCACGCCTGAGCCGTGAAACCCCTTTGAAATGTCTCCCGCGCTCCCTGGAAAGCCAGAGAGCCTCATTTTTATGCCATTCTCAGAAGCACAGTTTTTGCTAATGCAATGGTAAATGGTCAGAAGTTTAATTTCAGGCTCTTTGCTCTCTCTCTGCCATTCATGGGCAACTTTCTACCCTTTTTTCTACAACTTTTTGGCTTGTGCCTTGAAGAGTGCGACGCAGGCTGGGTCCCAGGGACCCCCCTCTAGGTTCCCTCTCAAAGGCTAGCCAATGTAGGCTTAATCTATTCAGGCTTTCTTTGCATTCTTTCAGAAATTCGCCATCTTGAATCCGCCATCTTGGCCACGTGGTGGATTAAGGGTTTGGCCCCATCTGACCCTTAACCTTCCACTAAGTTTACTACTCCATCTATTCTAAGGTGCCTTGCTAACAAGTTGCTCTTTTCACAAGCCCTAGTAACTGAGGCCCAACCATCTGATGTGCTTTGTTAGCAAAGATGTCTAAATGTTGTCAAAATTTTAGGTTTTGAGTTTTGCCTTTTTTGTTTTGTGTTGTGTATTCTACTACTGACTACGTGATTCTAAAATACTGGGCATATCTATGCTAAAATTTTCATCACATCTAATGAGTTTTGTCATTTCAAAATATTTGTTGGCAATTCTTGATAAGAACCAGGTAAGCTCTACTTATTCTACTTGATCTCCTTGTTGCCTTAATTGGAAATAATAAAGGGCTTTTGTGGCAAAGATTTCAGTTCAAAGCCAGCTCGGGCTAAAAAATCCCTAAGACTCCATCTCCCAGCTAAATTCTGCAAGTGGTTCTATAACTCAGTGTGGCAGAGTGCTAGCCTTGAGCAGAAGTGCTCAGGGACAGTGCCCAGACCTTGAGTTCAAACCTCCTTGAATACTAGTGGTACTATAACTCAAAGTGGTTCAGTGCTAGCCTTGAGCGGAAGCGCTCAGGGACAGTGCCCAGGCCTTGAGTTCAAATCTTGAATACCAACTGGGACAAGCCATCCCAGCAACGAGCACCTAGACTCAGCCAGTCTAGGGAACAAGGGAACGTTGAAAGGAGTAAGAGGAGATGATGTCACATCAGCTACTTTGTGCCTGCCCTTTCAAAATTAACCTGAGCCAGGAGGTCAGTAGATGTAAGAAGCCTGCCCATCCAATGTCTATACCTGTCTACCTATTAACTGAACAGGAATTTATATTCTTGCCTTTGTCACCTGACTTCTCTACCTAGTCGCCAGATGTCAGAAGTAACTAGGGACATTTCTACCAACATTTTCAGCCCCAAGTCCTTCCTCTTGCCATTTATTTGCTCTCTAGTATTTTTTTTCCAGCCCCTCAATGCTCATGAGACTTCTCCAGATTTCATCTAAGGACTCACACAACCAAGGGACAGCTGCTGTTCACTGCCTTCTCTGGGAGGAGACCAAATTCCAGCCTTTTACCCCTATTGTCGACGCCCCTTGTCAGCAGGAAGTAGCCAGAGAGAATCCTCGCCCTATTTCATGATTATTAAAAGGCTGGAATGTAAGGTCCGCTCCTGGATGGCGAGCAGACTCCACCCTCCTCGCAGTGAAGTCTCCACCCAGTACCTGCGTTACCTAGGCAACTGGGATACCTGGAAGAGGTCACGTCCGCATCTGCTGAGGTCACATCCTAACCTGATGTGGCCACACCTTTCTCCCACCTGATCCCACTTCCCTTTACCTGGCCACACCTTTCCCCGCCCATACCCTAGATAAGGGCTAGCCCAGGCCCAGACCCCTCTCTCTCTCTCTTTTTCTCTCTCCCTCTCTTTTCTCTCTCTGTTCGTTTCTAGCTCTTGCTGCTCTTTTCTTGCTCTCTTGCTCTCTCTCTCTTTCCCAGCCATGTGGAGTGCCAACCTTGCCTGGTCCCAGCAGGTCTACTGAATAAACCTACCCCTTACCTAAATACCACGTGCGTGCTGGTGCAGTTCTTACTCGGCCACCTCTTTTTAAAAACCTAACACATGGCATGCTTATATTCAATTTATCTCCAATAAAAGCAGGAATAAAAGTGTGGTTCAACTGGTAGAATGCCAGCTTTGAGTAAAAGTGCAAGATCCTAAGTTCAGGTCCCAGTACTGACACACACATACCAAAAAAAAAAATTACAAGTATTAGCAGAAATAATGAGTAATAGATTATGCCTCATGAACTTAGAATATTGCATAGGTTAACTTCAGAATACAAAAATAAGCTAAATTGAAACGTGTCATAAAATAAAATAGTAACACAGGAGTGAGTAGGCAAAATACAATAGAATTTTTAAAAGAAACATTTAAATATTATAATAGCTACATTAAATAAAATGCTTAGATACAAAAATTATAGGAAAATATATTTCAAACATTTCTTCATTCTTAAATTTTGTGGATATTTCCCTAATTTTATTATTTTGCTTTTATTTACATATTTTAGGTATAGCTATTAAGTAAAATAGTAGTTCTAGAAATATTAGAAGCAATTCTTCATTATTAAATTTTTGTAAACATTGTCTAATTCTCTTTATTTTGCTTTATAGATTTATAGATTGACTGACTTTAAAAATATTTCTTTTTCCCACATGGAGAAAATTTAGGATTTAATAGCAGTTAACTAATATATGAATTCTGTCCATAACGTTGTTTTTGTGGTGGGAATATTTAAAACCTATGGTCAGAAATTTTTAGTCATCTTATATAATACATTGTTTATTAAATTTTGTGAACAGAATTCTATATCACCGAAAATCTATGTCCTTTGACCAGTGTCTCTTCCAATCCATACTATCCACAGTCACCATTTATGCTCTTTATTTCTATGATGGGAGGTCAGTATTTTAGATTTTATATATTAAAGATCCCATATGATATTTGTCTTTCTGTGCCTGGATGGTTTACCATAACAATATTCTCCAGATACAAGTCAAATTTCTTTCCTATGAAAGGTTGAATTATATTTCAGTGTGTGTTTATATCACACTTCCTTTATACATGGTTTTATTGGTGGTCAGGAAGCTTATAGCAGTTATGGTTAATAATGCCATAAAAATACCATAATGGGCATGGACATTGTCTCCTCTAAGTAAGAATTTCATTTCCTTTGGGTATATTCACAGAAGTGGAAGGGTTGGGTCACCCGGTCATTTCATTTTTAACTTCTTGAAGAACTTCTGGATAGTTTATTATGGTGGTTTTGCCAATTCATAATCCCATCAATAATATGTTAGAGTTCCTTTTTCATACTTTGTCCAACACATGTTATCTTTTCTCTTATGTCTTGATGGTTTTAATTTATATTTTCATGATGTTTAATGATAGTGAACACCCTTTTCCATAGCTATTTGTTCTTTGTATTCCAACTTTTGAGAAATTCTATTTAGGCTTTTCTCTTATTAAAAAATCAATTTATCTGCTTTATTTTCTATAAGAAGTTTGATAATCTAGTTTGAGTTTTGGGGTATTAATTCCTATCAGATATAAGTTCTGCTCTGAGAGAAATTTTCCCACTCCTCTTCTTGTTTTTCTTTTACACCCAGATTGTCCATGTTCCATCATAGATGAGAGACAGGATACATTATTATATTTCAGGTGGAAAAACAAAAATCTTAAAAAGTTTTAGAAGATTATCAACCAGTAAGCTAGTCAACGTTTTATGCTTTAGATATCCTCTATCCTTAAATGATTATTTGTGAATGGAAGTGTATCTAGATATAAAAATAGTAGAATGGTTGTTCCTAACATCTTAGGACACCTTGAGAATATGAGTGGAAAGAACTTGGGAAAGGAGAAATGGTGCTCACAAGATGAAGTATACTGAAAAACAAGTCCATGGTATGATTTGACAATCCCCAGAGGGACAATGGACCAGGACCTCAGTGTGGTGATGTTGAGAAGTGTTATAATTTGAAGAAGGTTCTAATAGGAGGTCACTTGATGACCACTACCCCTGCTTTGCTTCCTCCGTGTAAAATATGAACTCTTGTTCTTTCATTATATATATTTGAACTCAGGGCCTCCTTCTGTTGCTGATCCTCCTTCTGTTCAGAACTAGTGCTCTACCACATAAGCTACAGCACCATCTCATGTGTTTGAGTGGTTAATTGGAGATGAGTCTCACAGAATTTTCTACCCTGCCTCTCTTTAAACCATAGTCCTCAGATCTCAGCCTCCTGAATAGATAGGATTACAGTGAGCCGGGTTGAACAGATGCCGGGTTAAACTCAGACAATTTTGATGCTCTCATGACACATTCATAGATCTGAGCTGATACAGCAACAAGCTTTTGAGCCTCAAGTCAGAAATGTGAACTAAATAACTTCTGTAAACAGTAATTAGTCTCAGATATTTCATTATAATATGACTTCATATAATTTCTTGAGTTCATATTGTATTATAATTATGCATTTTAATTTCTGATAAAATTTTTCCTTGAATGGAAAAACTTGGAAAAAATTATATTAAGTGAAGTAAGCCAGGCCCAAAGAAACATAGGTCCCATGGTTTCCCTTATTTGCAATATCTAGTATATGTATGAGTCAAGTGGAAAAGGTCAGATAATGTGAGGTCAGGAAAATGAACCCTTAGATATGTATTTTAATGTTTTTTTCTTTCATGCATGTCTTTCTAACACATTTATAAGATTATCTCTTTGTTGCTTTGTATGTCCCTCCCCCACAGTATAACCCCTGCTTTCACTATATTTGATGTCAGTATAACTTGTGGAGGAGATGGGGAAAAACCAGTTGTTTAAGGATACAGATGGACCTGTTGCAACAATGAGAAGTACAAGTTGTCATGTCCAAAACGAGCTTTACAACGTCGGTGCGGGGGGAGGGGAGAAGGAGAAGGATTGGGATGGGGGGGAGGGGGGAGGCTGGGAAGGGATGTGAAGGGTAAACCAAAGGAGGAGGGTGCAATGCTTGGTAAGAAATGTACGCATTATCCCGCCCATGTAATTGTAACCCCTGTACAGTATGTTCACAAATAAAATTAAATTAAATTAAAAAAATTTTTTTTCCTTGTTTACTTTTTTATAAATGTAACATCCTGATCTTACATTATAAAAATGATTGATACTCAAAGTTAAGTGATTACAGGAAAGATAAATCTTCTAGATAAAGGAAGTAAAAATCAATAAATTAACAATACCTTAAGGAATTCTAAATATTCTTTTTGGTTGTCTGAATTATAGGTAGATGAAGGGTAGATAGATGCTTATATACACAGATATATACAAACATAGATAGACAGATACATACATACATACATACACACATATATATGTACATACTTGCATACATGCATGTATAGTTTTTGTACTGGTACTGGGGCTCAAACTGAAGGCCTGGGAACTGTGTCTTAGTTTTTTTCATTCAAACTTAGCATTTTATCACTTTTGAAACACCTCTACTTCCAGCTTTTTGCTGGTTAATTGGAGATAAGAGTCTCAAAGGCTTTCCTGTTCCAGCTTGGGTTTGTTTTTGCTTCTTTTTATTATTATTATTAAATAATTGTACAAAGGAGTTTAACAAAGAAGTTTATGAATACAGTGTATCTTGATTAATGTCACCCCTTTCATCATTCTCACTCATTTTTTCCCTAACCATCCCTTCTGTCACTCTTCTTAATTTTGTAGTATATACATGAGATTCTTGACTGCATTCTTCTCATCTTTTTAACTGTGACCCTCAGATCTTAGCCTCCCGAACAGTTACTCTAATAGGCAAGAGCCACAAGTACTCAGAATTGGCTTTATGTCAAAACTCCAGGGACAAGACTAATTCTTCTAGATAATTCTGAAAGTCTTCTCTCTGGCTCTTTATAGGATGCTTAAATAGCAAGATGATTAATGAGAGTCCTCCGTTTCCATTTAGGGGTGAGAATATTGTGGGAAATCTTTATCGTGCATTCTAAAATCCTACATTTTTTATAATCAATTTATAAAGTAGATCATTTTTACCTGAGAATTAATAATGTTTGGATGGTTAATCTATAGAAGCCAATGATGGTAATTCACAGAGAAGTCCATGAGATTTTTTTTTTTTTTGTCAGCCGTGGGGCTTGAACTCTGGACCTGAGCCCTGTCCCTCAGCTCTTCAGCTCAAGGCGAGCACTCTACCAATTGAGCTACTGCGCCACTTCCGGTTTTCTGGTGGTTTATTGGAGATAGGAGTCTCATGGTCTCTCCTGCCCGGGCTGGCTTTGAACCGCGATCCTCAGATCTCAGCCTCCTGAGTAGCTAGGATTACAGGCGTGAGCCACCAGCGCCCGGCTCATGAGATTTTTTTTTTAATCTCCAATTGACTACCAAGATGTCAGAAGTGGAGCTATGTCTCAATTGGTAGAAGATGTGTGAAAAGCTAAGGTGCAATTCCCATGCCCTGAATTCAAACTCCAATAATGGTAATGATATTCTCTCACTCTCTCTCTCAAAAAATGGACACAGACGAATGGTTTCATATAGGTTAGTCAGTGTCTTTCTCTGTCTTACCAGCTAATTCTGATGCAGCATCTTCCAATGTGTAGATTTATTTGAACATATTGCACCCTTCCCTCCCCATAATGTACATTACGGGAGACACACACACACACACACACACACACACACACACACACACACACATTTACCCTGTCTTTCTTCAGAGGGCTTGCTTTACTTTATTTCTTCCAAGAACATTAATCTTCTGCATTTGTTGATGTATCACTTTCACATTTTTCTTACTTGCTTTGTGTAGTTGTATCTGCAATTTGAAGAGCTTATTGTGTTTAGTGCAATAAATAGCTACATCAGACACTACTCCATAGATAAGGGTGAAAATTAACTTTAAGATTAATTAGCTACAGGTGGACCCGTTGCAACAATGAAAAGTACAAGTAGTAATGTCAAAAACGAATTTTACAACTTTGGTGGGGGGGTAGGATTTGGTGGGGGGGGGAGAGGGGAGGCTGGGAAGGGATGGGAAGGGGAAACAAAGGAGGAGGCTACAATGCTTGATAAGAAATGTACTCATTATCTTGCTCATGTAATTGTAACCCCTCTGTACAGTATTTCCACAATAAAGAAATAAAAAAATAAAAAGATTAATTAGCTGGGGGCCAGTGGCATGTCTGCAATCCTATCTACTTAGGAGCCTGCCATTTCTGGGAGGAAAGTCCATGAGATAATCTCCAATTAACTACCAAAAAACCAGAAATAGAGCAGTGGCCGGTGAGAGAGCTAGCTTTGAGGAATAAAGCTCAAAGAGTGTATGCAGGCCTTGAGTTCAAACCCTAGAAATGGGACACACACAGACAGATAGACAGACAGACAGACACACACACACACACACACACACACACACACACACACACACACACACAATGTCCAGCTGTATGGAGACTTGAAGTACTTGTGTGAGCTATACAAAGCAGAATTATTGCTGAGCACTGCTGTGCTTGTATTTATTTTAATCTTTTTAGTGTGATTTGATGTGAATATAATCAGAATGGGTCATATAAATATACAGAGTCTAATTTTGAAAATTGTCAACAACAACAGAAAAATCTTCAAATGAACCATATTTGTTTTTCCCCCTGGGAAAATTTTAATACTGCCAATGCAGATTTTTAAAAATATAGGTAAGTAAGGATTTCATTTTCTCACTCTAAGAATTTTCTAATTTTGATGAACAAGCTGAACAAGTTGAAATGACATTCATTGAAATGGTGTTTCTGATGTAAGCCCATGAGGTTTTAGTTCTCCTGCAAGGCAACTCTGTGGCTTCATACTTAAACACACACACACACATTTTGTCATTCAAGTTCAGACATCAGCCTTAGATCCAGTCATCCACAGCTGTGAATAAAGGGATGGACCAAACCAGAGACCCAGGAAAAATTTAAGCAGATTAGATAATGTGCAAACTCTGGAAACTTAATCTATCTCTGTGAAAGTAAGAGAACATACAAATCATCATCATAGAAATATCAGACACAAAAAATATTCTAAAAATCTAAGAAGCAAAAAGGTAACCACAAAGGATAGAGAATATCCTTCACATTTCTGGTACACTTTCTCTGTTATTTGTTGTTGTTATTATTGTTGTTGTTAAGTAATTGTACAAGTTGATTCCTTCCTTTATTCTCCCCTATCTTTCTCAATCACATTGATCCCCTCAAGTTACCTGGTTCCATTTTCAAATATAAGTATTGAATACAATGACCTTATCTGTCCATCATTTTCTCCATTCATCTTTCTTCCCCTTGACACCTCCGCCGCTCCCTTTGACAACACAAGTCCTCACTTCCTGGTATTCATCTTGTTAGCCTGCAGGGTAGTTGTTCAAAGGAGTTACATCATTGGAACCCTCCCCTGTGTATACATATCTTAGTTAATATTTTGTGTACCTGTGTGAGACACTGTGCATGTTTACACACACACACACACACACACACACACACACACACACACACACACACACACACACACACACATTGAGATCTAACTTTCACATATGAGAAAAAACATATCCTTTGTCTCGCTAAACTTAGTTTACTTTACTTAACTTATTGTATATGACTTAAAATTAGTGATGGAGCCAGGCATTGGTGACTCACACCTGGAATCCTAGCAACTCAGTAGGTTGAAATCTGAAGATCTCAGCCCAAAGCTAGCCCTAGAAGGAAAGTTCATGAGACACTTAGCTCCAATTAATTATCAAAAAGCCAGACATAGACATATAGTTCAAATGGTAGAGTGCCAGTGAAAAAGTTTGGGACAGGGCCCAAGGTTCAAGACCCTGTACTAGCACACCCCATACACATACATACACACACACACAATAAAATAAGCCAACTGACTGAAAATATTAGTAAGGTGTTAAATCACATTATGTTCATAGTATATTCAAAATTTATTATTGAGAATAATTGTTTAATTTGGATTTACACAAAGAAACAGGACCTTAAAGTATTGTCTCACAGAGGAAACCATATCTGACAACATCATTGAAGACTCTCACACTGGGAAATATTTCTCTCTCTCTCTTTCTCTTTCTCTCTCTCCTTATTTATTTATTTTTGTCAGTTGGCAGCTTGAATTCAGGGCCTGGGTGATGTGCTTTAGTTTTTTGCTCCAGGTTAGTACTCTACCGTTTTGAACCACGGCTCCATTTCTGGGTTTCTTGTGATTTATTGGAGATAAGAGTCTCACAGAGATCTCAGAGGATCAACAAGGAACTTACACATCTGTCTCTGATAAATGAGAATGTTGGAAATTTACTGAATAGTTTGAACCTAGAAAGTCACACCAAGTTAGCCATAATTGTACAGAGACTTTAGCCAAAGAGGAAAATTACAGGCAGCCTGATTAAGAAGACAAATCTGAGAAAAGGCCAGTGGCATCGGCTGCACCAGTGGCCAGAGACAGCTGCGACAAAGGCACTAGAGATAGAGTGCATGCAACTTTTCACTAACTTCCAGTGGAATCTGGATGACTAGGAGTGGAAGAAGAGGAAACTCATAACACTGCAGATAATCCAAATCTCCGAAGGAAAAAGTGAGTATCCTACAAAAGTTATCCTCACTCGGGCCCAGAGAACAGCTTCTGGAAAGAACCATCCCTCATCAGCGGAAAATTCCATCTTTGATATTGGCATAGACCCAGCCAGAGCAGCTAGCAGGTAATATGGACCTGAGAGGCATTGACTGTTTTACCATTTTTCAACAGATCAAAGGAATCTGAACAATGAGAGTCATCTCTGTTCAGGGGAAGGTTGGTTCTTTGAAAAATTAACAAAATTGACAGGCCCTTAGCAAATCTAACCCCCCCAAAAAGAAGTACACCCAAATAAATTCTCAGATATGAGAATGGGAACAGCACAACAGAAACAAGCAAGATTCAGAACATTATAAGGTAATGCTTTGCAAATCTATATGCTAACAAATTGAAGAATCTGGAAAAATTTCCAGAGAATATTGATATATACAAACTAAACCAAGAAGATTTTAACCTACTAAATAGATCCATATCAAGTATTGAAATAGAAATTGGAATAAAAGACTTCCTATCCAAGAAAAAGCCAGGGCCAGATGGGTTCACAGCAGAATTCTAAAAGGTCTTCAAAGTAGAACTCACTCATTACTTCCCAAACTATTCAATGAAATTGAAAGTTAAAGGTCACTACATGAGGCCAGCATAACCCTCATCCAAAAACCAGCTTGAGACCCAGCAAAGAGAGAGAACTATAGACTAATTTCTTTAATGAACATTGATGCAAAACTTCTCAATAAAATTCTGGCCAGCCAACTTTAACAAATAATAAAAAGAAACTCATACACTAAGACCAAATGGGATTCATTCCAGGGATGCAAAGCTGTTTCAATATATACAAGTCAACTAATGTAACTGAACACGTCAATAGGAGAAAGGACAACACTCCTTTATGATGAAAGCCCTGGAGAAACTAGGAATCCGTGGAACATCCCTCAATATAATAAAGGCTGTATATGACCAACCTACAGCTAGCGTTATCATTAATGGTGAAAAGTTAAAAAACTTTTCCTCTAAAATCAGGAATGAAACAGGATATATGCTCTCTCCACTCCTCTTAAACATAGTATTGGAAATCCTAGCCAGAGCAATAAAGCAAGCAACAAACATAAAGGGCATCGAAATAGGAAAATAAGAAGTCAAACTCTCCATCTTTGCAGATAACATGATCCTCTCCCAACTTACTTGAGTTGATACAAAACTTTAACAATGTAGCAGGATAAAAAATTAATCCACAAAAAATCAGTAGCTTTCTGATAAAGATTATTTTTGCTTTTTTTGGATTGCTTCTTCTATTTCATTGAAGAATGAGGTTGGAATATTGATGGGTATTGCATTGAATTTGTAGATAGCCTTTAGCAATATTGCCATTTTCGAGATGTTAATCCTCTCAATCAGAGGCATGGGAGGTTTTTCCACTTCCTGAGTTCTGCTTTAATTCCCTTTTTCGAGTTTTTAAAGTTTTCTCATAGAGGTCTTTCAATTCTTTAGTTAAGATAACTATTTTATTAAGTATTTTATTTTTTTGTGGGGGGACTATTACAAAAGGAGTTGTTTTCCTGATTTCAGTCACATTTTTCTGTTATTGACAATCAATAGACCAACTATTGAGTGTGAGGGTGAATTTTATACCCTGCTACTTTGCCAAAATTTTGAATCAGCTAGAGTAACTTGGGAATGGAACACATGGGGTGCTTTAAATACATGATCATCAAGGATTTGTTGTTGGAGGATTTAATTTTTAAAGTTCCAAGTATATATTAGATCTGAGACCCTTTGGCTAGTGAAGATCTTCTCCCAATCCGTGAACTTTGTATGGATCTTGCTAGCTATGTCCTTTGCCTTGCAGAAG
Source organism: Dipodomys merriami (assembly GCF_024711535.1). Classification (NCBI taxonomy): domain Eukaryota; kingdom Metazoa; phylum Chordata; class Mammalia; order Rodentia; family Heteromyidae; genus Dipodomys; species Dipodomys merriami. The sequence continues at coordinate 35,961,356 of NW_027202826.1, read as the reverse complement.
CTCTGCAGCTTTATGCAATCTCATTTGTCCAACCTTTCTTGTGTTTCTGGGTCTCTATTAAGAAAATTTCAGCCTGTGCCAAAGAGACCTAGGGTTTCTCCTATTCCTTCCTGTAATGTTTTCAGGGTATCTGCTCTGACTCCAAGGTCTTTGTACTATTTGGAGTTGAGTCTGGTGCAGGGTGATATATAAGGATCTAGCTTTAGTTTTCTACAGGTGATTAACCAATTTTTCCAGCACTATTTACTGAAGAGGGTGTCTTTCTTCCATTCTATTTTTTTTAGCTCCCTTATTGAACATGAGGTGAGAAATCCTCAAAGAAACAACTGCCCAACAAATAAGTGGGCTAAAGACTTAAAGAGAAACTTCTCTGAAGAGGAAATAAGAATGGCCAATAGACACATGAAGAAATGCTCAACCTCTCTAGCCATAAAAGAAATGAAAATCAAAACAAAATTGAGATTCCACCTCACCCATAATGGCTATAATCAAGAACTCTAATAACAATAGATGCTGGAGGGGATGTGTCCAGAATGGAACCTTACTGCTTTGTTGGTGGGAGGGTAAACTTGTTCAACCACTTTGGAAAGCAGTATGGAGGTTCCTCAAAAGACTCCACATAGAGCTCCCATATGACCCAGTAATCCCACTTTTGGGCATTAACCCAAATGATCACAAACAAGGCCATACTAAGGCTACCAGCAAAACTATGTTTATTGCAGTATGGAACCAACCCAGATGCCCTTCAGCAGATGAATGGATCAAGAAAATGTGAGATATCTATATCTATATGTATATGATATATATACATATATACATATAATATATATAGAATTCCATTATATATTATATATATACATATATATGATATACATATATCATATATCATATACATATATATGAAATATGTATATATCATATATATATAATGGAATTCTATGCCTCCATCAGAAAGAATGATATTGCCCCATTTGTTAGGAAATGAAAAGACTTGGAAAATATTATATTAATTGAAGTAAGCCAAGCCCAAAGAAACATAGGTCCCATGGTTTCCCTTATTTGCAATAACTAGTACATATGTAGGACAAGCAGAAAAGGTCAAAAGCTATGTATATATGACCATATAAGATGATGTTAAGTGAAATAAACCCCCAGATAAGGACGCAAATAACTTTTTTCTTTCTTGCTGTTGTTCCTAATGTATTTATAATGTACCATGTGATTTTTTTGTTTCTTTGTATGTTCCCCCCATGGTATAACCCCTGTTTTCACTGTATTTGATGGTGGTGCCCTGCGTTATGTATATATACTTGTCTAATTTGGGGAGGGGAAGGGAAAAAACAAAATATTTAAAAAAGGATAAAGGTTGACCCATTGTAACAATGAGATGTACAAAACACTATGTTTAAAATGAACTTCAAAACTTCAGCAGGGGTGGGGAGTGAGGGGGATTAGTTGTGGAGCTGGGAGAGAAGGGATGGTAGGGGGAAACCAAAGGAGGAGGCAACAATGCTCAATAGGAAATGTACTCATTACCTTGCTCATGTAACTGTAAACCCCCTGTACAGCATTTTTACAATAAAAAAAACGTACAAAAAACATACAAAAATGCAAGATCCTGTCATCTGCAAAGAAGGACAGTTTCACTTCATTTTTCCCTACTTGGATTGCCTTTATATTTGTATCTTGTATTACTGCTCTAGATAGGCATTTTAGTATTAAATTGAAAAGCATTGAAGAGCCCTGACATCCTTGTCTCATTACTGCATTTAGAGAAAATGGCCTTAGCTTTTTGCCATTAATTATAATGCTAGCTGTAGGTTTGTTCCATGGATTACTAGTTTTTCCAGAACTTTCATCATAAAGAAGTTTTGTATCTTTTCACATGCTTTTGCTGTGCCAATTGAGATAATCATGTGGTTCTTATCCTTGCTCTTGTTGATGTGATGAATTACATTAATTTATTTGCATATATTGAGATAGCTTTGCATCCTGAAATTAATCCTGTTTGATCATAGTGTATGAATTTTTGATGAGGTGTTGAATTCGATTGGCCAAAATTTTGTTCAGAAATTTTGCATTGATGTTCATAAAAGAAATGGATCTATAGTTCTCTTTCATTGATGAGTCCCTGACTGGTTTGGGGATGAGGGTTATGAAAGAGTTTGGAGGAACAACAATACCAAACTGCACTACAAAGACACAGTAATCCAAACAGCTTGATACTGGCACAAGAACAAACCTGAGGACCAATGGAATAGAACTGAAGAACCAGAAATGAACCCACAGACCTATAGCTCCCTAATCTCCAATAAGGGAACAGAAAAATAGAATGGAAGAAAGATAGCCTCGTTAGTAAATGCTGCTGCAAAAATTGATTAAATACCTGTAGAAAACTAAAGCAAGATCCTTATATATCACCCTGCACCAGAATCAATTCCAAATTGATCAAAAACCTCAAAGTAAAAGCAGACACTCTAAGAACATTACAGGAAGGGATAGGAGAAACTCTAAGGCTCCTTGACACAGGCTGAAATTTTCTTAATAAAGACCCAGAAACACAACATATCAAAGAAAGTTTGGACAAATGGGATTGCATGAAACTGCAGAGCTTCTGCATAGCAAAGGATATAGCAAGCAAGATCCATAGAAAGCCCATGGATTGGGAGACGATCTTCACTGGCCATGCAACAGACAAGGGTCTCTTATCTAAAATATGCTTAGAACTCAAAAATTAAATGTCCCATAAACAAATCCTCAAAGAAATAATCGCTCCATTAATAAGTGGACTAAAGAGTGAAAGAGAGACTTTTCTGAAGAGGAAATAAGAATGGCCAGTAGACACATGAAGAAATGCTCAATATCTCTGTCCATAAAAGAAATGCAAATTGAAACAACCTTGAGATTCCACCTCATCTTAGTTAGAATGGCTATAATCAAGAAATCTAATAACAACAGATGCTGGTGGGGATGTGACCAGAAGGGAACTCTACTGCACTGTTGGTGGTAGTGTAAACTTTTCAGCCACTCTGGAAAGCAGTATGGACATCCACAAAAGACTCCATTATAGAGCTTCCCTATGACCCAGAAATCCCACTTTTTAGCATTTACCCAAATGGTCACAAACAAGGCCATACTAAAGTTACCAGCACAACTATGTTTATCACAGCATTATGTACCTGTACCATAGCTAAGATATGGAACCAACCCACATGCCCCTCCGTAGATGAGTGGATCAAGAAAATGTGGTATATATATATATATATATATATATATACATGCTCGTGCGCGCGCGCGCACACACACACACACACACACACACACAAACACACACACACACACACACACACACACACACACACACACATCCCGGAATTCTATGCCTCCATCAGAAAGAATGACACTGTCCCATTTGTTAGGAAATGGAAAGACTTGGAAAATATATATATTAAGTGAAGTAAGCCAGGCCCAATGAAACATAAGTCCCATGGTTTCCCTTATTATTATATTCCTTATTATTCCCTCATTTGCAATAACTAGTATATATCTAGGACAAGCAGAAAATGTCAAAAACTGTGTACATATAACATATAAGATGACGCTAATTGAAATGAACCTCAAGATAGGGACACAAGTTGTTTTATCTTTCTTGCTATAAATGTTAATGCAGTTATTATGTACCATGTGATTTTTTGTTTCTTTTGTATGTTCTTCCCCCATGGTATAACCCCTGTTTTAACTGTATTTTATTCTGGTGCCCTCAATTTTGTATATATATTTTTCTAATTTGGGGAAGGGAAGAGAAATAACAAAGTGCTCAAATAGAATACAGGTTGACCCATTGTAACAATGAGATGTACAAGACACTGTGTTGAAAACAAACTTAATAACTGCTGCGGGGGGGAGGGAGAGAAAGAGATGGTTGGAGAAAAACAAAGGAGGTAACAATGCTCGACAGGAAATGTACTCATTACCTTACCATGTAACTGTAACTCCTCTGTACAGTATTTTTACAATAAAAATATATTTTAAAAACAACATTGAGATTCCACCTCACCTCAGTTAGAATGGCTATAATCAAAAAATCTAATAATGACAGATGTTGGAGGGGATGTGCCAAAAGGGAACCCTTCTGAATATATTTTAAATATAAGATTCCGGTCTGATGCATAGGTAGTGACGATCTTTGCCTATTCTGAAGGTTTTCTATTTATCTTGCTAGCTATGTCCTTTGCCATTCTAATACTCTTCAGTTTGATGCAATCTAGTCTTCCTTCAATTTGTTGTGGATTTGGATCTTAGGAAGTTTGACCTATGCCAAGGAGCCTTAGTGTTTTACCTATCCCTTCCTGTAATATTTTCAGGATATCTGTTCTTACACTGAGGTCTCTGACACATTTGTAATTGATTATAGTGCAGGGTGACATATAAGAATTTAACTCCAGTTTTTTTAAATGTGTACAGTCAATTCTGCCAGCACCATTTGTTGAAGAGGCTATCTTCCTTCCATCCTGTGCTTTTGGCTTCTTCATCAAATATTAGATGGTTATAAGTCTGTGGGTTCATTTCTGGGTCTTCTATTCCCTTGGTCCTCAGGCCTACTCTTGTGTGAGTAACAAGAATTTGAATCTTGGCATTGATATTCTTTCAGCACTATTATTCCCTTTAAGGATTTGTTTTTGCTATTCAGGGCCTTCTATTATTCCATATGAACTTTTGGATTGCTTCCTTTATATTATTGAAGAATGTTGTTGGGATTATGATGGGTATTACATTGAATTTGCAGATAGCTTTGGGAAGTACTGCCATTTTCACAATGTTAATCCTCCCAAACCAGAAGCATGGGAGGTTTTCCACTTCCTTAGTTCTTCTTTAATTTTCTTTTTCAGGTTTTAAAGTTTTCATCATAGAGGTTCTTTACTTCTTTGCTTAGGTTACTTCCTAGGTATTTTTTGAAGTTATTTCAAAAGATGTTGCTTTTCTAATTTAAGTCTTGCTCTTCTCATTGTTGGCATATAGAAAAGCTTCTGATATTTGTGTGTTAATTTTACACCCTGCTACTTTGTCAGAGTTTCACATCAGCTCAAGTAACTTGGGGAGGAATCTAAGGTTTAAAAAAAAAATCATTTGAGGAAGTGGCGCTGTAGCTCAAGTGGTAGAGCACTCGCCTTGAGCTGAAGAGCTAAGGGACAACGCCCAGGCCCAGAGTTCAAGCCCCATGACCGACAAAAAAAAAAAAGAAAAAAAAATCATTTGACACATTTTTTTAAACTAGGAAAGTTATTTCCTAATAGATTTACAATTCTTTTCTTGCTACTAAGTCTTTGTCAGAACATCTTTGACATTATTAAAAATGAAAATTGAGGTTATTTTAAACTGGTTGTATGCAAAGATGGGTTAGTATAAAGTAGTGTACAAATAAATAAACAGAAAGACTTAGAATTTTTTGAAAGGTCCAGCATGGAAAAAAAGGACCAGACAGCTTGAAGCCATCAAAAGGACCTTGTAGAACTTTCATTTAGATGTGTAGTCTGCAAGCTGCAATCCATGGGCCAAATTCCAAACTACTTACTGTTTTATGCAGTCTATGTGGTAAGAATATGGGGGGGGGCAATGCGTGTGTGTTTTAACGTTTGAACAGTTAAGAAGCCAAAATAATTCTATTTTGTGACACATGAAATGGTATAAAATTGAAAGTTAAGTTCCCATTAATAATATACTATTGGAAGGCAAGTGTACTCCTTGTCTATGTGAGATCAACTGCTGATCCTGTACCCTTACTACAGAGTTTTGTGATTCAAGTCCTGTGCTGGCAAAGTTGAGAAAATTTATTGTCTGAATCTGACCCATGAACTAAAAAATTAACTTTAGATAATTAATCTCTCATCATCCCCAGAAGAGGTATCTCCACCTAAGTCTCAAATATCCAAGAGAAGCTAACTGATAAACCCAATTAACCTTGGATTAGGTTTTTTTATTCCCCAGCATCCATGTGATCATGGATGAGAGCCTTGCTTTACCGTCTGGCCTGGTTTTGTATGTTCAGCATCAGAATCCATTGTCAATAGTGGGAGAGGCATACAGAAAAGTCTTTAGACAAACAAAACATGCCATTTGTTTGTCTTCTACAGAAGTCATCATGTAATATTTATTTCACTTGGGTATAGCTTACTCATGTAACTATTAGAGAAAACTGACAAATTTAAATAGTAAAATAATCTTATCAGGTTTGCTTTATAAGAGACTTCTCCCTTTCTAAAATTTCATTTTATTGTAAAGATACTTTACAGGGCTGGGAAGGTGGCTCAGTGGTAGAGCACTTGCCTTGCATGCATGAGGCCCTGGGTTCGATTCCTCAGCACTACATAAGCAAAAAGAAAAAAGCAGGAAGTGGCGCTGTGGCTCAAGTGGTAGAGCGCTAGCCTTGAGCTGAAGAGCTGAGGGACAGAGCCCAGGCCCAGAGTGCAGGCCCCACGACCGGACACCCCCCCCCCAAGAAAAAGATACTGTACAGAGGGATCACAGTTACATGAGTAAGGCAATGAGTACATTTCTTGTTGAGTATTGTTACCCCTTCTTTTCTGGTTCTCCCATTATCCCTTCCCACCCCCACCTTCCTTACTCTTCCCCACCCCCTGAAGTTGTAAAGTTCATTTCCAACATACTGTCTTGTGAGATATATTAATTATATCCTTCTAGTTTAAAATGTATATGAAAATAAGGTATTTGAAACTTCTTATCTGAGGGTTTCTTATCCATGGATTCAATCAAATGAGAATTGAATATTCAGAAAAATGTTATCACTAACATACAGAATGTGTTTTGATCACTATACTTTAAGTACATTTGATCTCTATACTTTAAATTCTACATAAATAGGCCACTATTTACATAGTGTATATATTACTATAAGTATCATTAAATATGAAACATTTGTGAATGTTATAATAAATAATATAAAGATCATTTAAAATATATAGGAGAATGTACATAGCTTCTATGCAAATATTGTGGCATGTTATGTAAATTATCTGAGTATGCATGGACTTGGGCATCCCCTCTTACCCTGGAAGAAATTATTTGAGGATAACACTATAATCATACATTGCAACGTCCTTATACAATTGTACCACACAATTTGCCTTTATTATTTCTTCTCATTTTATGACAGGATGAATGTGGTCAAATGTGAATATCTCTTGTTAAGCACTTGAACCTCAAAGCACAAACATGCTATGTTGTTAGATTTGTAAGTGGACAATTGAGGAAGGTTAGCCATCCCTCTGTAGCTAGATACAGAAAATGGAGAATAGGACAGGGTCCAACATGGTGACTCAGCTAAAGATACCTGTCTTTTTCCCATCTAGCCTTGCTTGGGACTTCACATGCATCTTTTGTGGCTATGGCCTGTTCGTGTTACCGGAATCTCCATCTAATCAGGAGTCTTTCCTGTGCCCATGCATAGGTATGGGGTAATTTAAGCCTAGGGCAGCTCTCTGCTCCGGCTCCAAAGTGGAGGAACCAGTCATGAGTCTTGCCACAGCACATCACACCACTGGACTCATCAGACCAGCAGCATGCTAGTGCAGGAGACCCTGCCTATAGCAAGTCTGGCCGAGAGACAGCTACCCTCACTCATGGCTCTACTTGCACAAAGACTTGACTTGTTTTGTTTCAAATAAACTTTGTTTAAACACTTTCTTGCCTTCAATTATTTAATCACAGGAGAAAGCAAACACAAACCCTAGAAAATATCAGCATTCTGTTGGTCTCTTGCCAGCTTTGGTTTATGAGTTTTTAGTTCTCAGAATAAATTTTGATTGCGTGTGTATTTGTACACGCACACACACCTATATCTTTTATCCAGAATTACTCAGGCAGCTTTAATATATGTGCTGCCAAAGCAAGCACGACTCATGAAGCTTTGTTAGAATTCTAGGCACAAGGCCAACAGGTGTTGCAAGGATGCATTATGGCTTCAGCAATGTCCTTGATTTCTTGCTGTGGTGATATGATTGTTCATTATTATTGCAGGATGGAAGCCAAGCTTTTCCTGTTTAATTTTGCCAGTTGTCAATAGGGGCTACTTTCTGGCATATTTTGCCACGTGATTCATTTTGTCTTTAAATTAGCCATGGAACCCTTTGTATGGAAAGAGACCTACCTCTTATAAGATATGTGATTAAGTGGGGCCCACCCAGGAGAGCCTCTGCTTCTTAAAGTCCAGTGCCTTATATACCAGAAGGTAAGGACAAGAGCATTATTTATCACAGTCACAGTCCTCTGGGTAGAAGAGATATTGAATAACAAAAATGCTAAAAGCACGATGTTTTAAGAGTGAAAAAGGGCACATTTATATGATTAATAAAGACATTGAGAAAGTAGGTAGGAACTGGACCTCTCCAGGGGAAAACAAGATGATGCTAATATAAAAGTTTTCCTTCATTTTCTCTTTCCTTGACCTCTGTCTGTGTTCATTGTCTAAAGCCTTCTCATTTATTTTTTGTTATTTAAAATTTTTGCTTATTTTTTAATTTTTTGGAGGGATACTAGGGCTTAAAATCAGATCCTGGGCTCTGTTCCTGAGCTTTTGTGTTTAAGACTGGCGTTCTATTACTTGTGCCACACATCCATTTCCTGCTTTTTGGTAGTCAATGGAGGAAAAAGTCTCATGGACTTTTCCGCACATGCTGGCTTCAAACTGTGACCCTCAGATTTTAGTCTCCTGAGTAGCTACTATACGAGTGAACCACATGTAAAACATGTGTGATTATAAGTTATGAAGTTTAAAATGATTCATCCAATCTTCAGCTTAAGATTGTGAGGTTTGAAACTAGCCCAGGGCAGGAAATGCTGTGAGACATCTTCTATTAAACACCAAAAATCTGAAATAAAGCTGTGGCTCAAGTGGTAGAGCACTACCCTTGAACACAAAAGCTCAGGGACAGTATTCAGGCCCTAAGTTCATGCCCCATAATTGGCACCAAAACAAGAAAAATAAAAAGATTTTGAATATGTCAGTACCATTGCATAAGCTTTGGTCTCCTTCTGGTCTCCTTGTGCTCAGAGTTCTCCTTTTTGGTTGTGGTTTTAGTTATAGGTTGTGAACATTTTCCATAGGGCTGACTTATTTGCCTCCTATCTTAGGCAAAATTCTCTAGACATGTAGCCTTTTACTTCAGCAGTATCTTCCTGCTTGGGATTCTTACATCCTTTGGGTTTGTAAGAGTTGGGGAAGAAGAGAAATAAAACTAATATTGAATTGGAAAAAGCTGTTCTTCAGTCACAGTGGGCATTTACACAATAATTCATTAATAATTTTATTGGTAAAATTGTTCTGGCTAATGTAACACTGTCCTCTGTGGAAATATTTGTCTTGGCACATAGTACAGGATCTTATTGAATTCATGCCCTGCAATGTTTCTATTCTTGACTGCACAGGTTATGAATCTACTGCATTTTGCTAAGACACACCGGTACAGCTGCCCATCAAGTGTGCATTCCAGGGGCTGTTATCCTGGCCTGTTTGTCCCCCTACACTGCCTATACCCTTTTTGTCTTTACTTCTCATGGTGTGTGGCAGTCCCTTCAAAAGCTTTCCTATGGTCAGGATAGACCTACTTTACACCTTTGGCTTGCAGTAGAACAGTGGTTCACATGTGCTTGTAACTCTTGTGTGAAACAGAATAGAAAACATAAAACTATGTAATGCTAGCTAGTCAGGAAGATGAGATCTGAGGACCATGGTTCAAAGCCAGCGCAGGCAAAAATTTGTGAGACTCATATTTCCAGTTAACCACCAGAAAACCTGAAGTGGAGCTGTAGCTCAAAGTGGTAGAGTACTAGCCTTGAGCTGAAGAACTCGGGCACAGTGCCCAGGCCCAGAGTTCAAGACCTATGACTGATGGGTGGAAAAAAATAAAATTATACAAAAGAAAATATTTAAATTTGATAAAGGTGAGTCAAATTGCTAGCATATCAGGTAATATTTGGCAATGAGTTCAATCTGATAATACTTTACCTTGGCTGTGATCCTCCCTTTTAAAGAAAATGCTAATCTTCCCTTCATTTCTAATCAGATAGATTTCCTAGCTCAGTCTCTCTCTGTCTCTCTGTGTCTCTCTCTGTGTCTCTCTGTGTCTCTCTGTCTCTCTTTGTCTCTCTCTCTGTCTCTCTCTGTGTCTCTGTCTCTGTCTCTCTCTCTTCCCCTCCTTCCCTCCCTCCCTTCTCTTTCTGTCTCTTTCCTCTTACCCCCACCAGGGCTTAAATTTACAGCCTGGATACTCTCTGAGCTTTTTCACTCAACGCTAGCGCTCTACCACTTGATCTGCAGCTCCATTTCTGGGTTTTTGTGGTAAATTGCTGCTCAGGGTAGTGTCAAGCCATGCTCCTTAGATTTCAGGCTCCTGAGGAGCTATAACTATGGGCATATGGGTCAAGAGTACCTGGCCAGCTCAACTTGCAGTTCCCTTATCATCCTTCTCTCCTTAAAGAAAATAAACTCTTCAGCTGGTATCTTATTAATTATCTTAATGTTCAAAACATGCTTTAACCATTTTTCTTCCTACTTTATAGCTAAGCTAGCTTACTTGTTGCTTTGAAGTTCTCATCCCAACATCCTCCTTCTCATATTTGGATTACAAGTATCCATACTTGAGACAAAGATGACAACCTTATGCATGTATCAGCTGCAATTAATCCTGCATGTTCATTGATTCCACAGATATGAATGGCTTCCAGCACATATGGTTGCTAAGCAACTGTTTATTTCCTTTGAAGTTCAGAATGCTAAAGGTGCTTCTCTAGTCCTTCTTCCCAATCAGTGAGTGGCCCCTGCGCTTTATCTCTTCCCTCTCCTGTTCAATCCTCTAGACTGGCACCTAGGGAGGTGTGGATATTCCTTTTGTCCTTCCCCTCCCCGTGCTCCTTTCCTTCAGGGCACTCTCTCATCTATCATCATACTCATCCTAACTCCTCCGTTGAAGGTCCTGATTGCAGACAGACGGGAGAAGAGGGGAGATTCACCAGCCCCTTTGGCAGGAGAGCAGGAACCCAGTGCATGTGGTTTAGGGGATTCCCCTCCCCTGACTGGGTCCCCCAAATGCTCTTGCTGCTTGCTCTCTGCCTCCTAAGTCTGCCTTGCCTGGTGCCTCCAGGACACACTACACATGGTTGGCCTCCACTGCCCGCTCCTCCTCCACCTCTGGGCTGCCTGGGAAGTCGAGGCAGCCTGCTCTGAAAGTGCTCAGAGTCATTGGTTCACAATGTGGAAACAGCCTGCCTCCATCTCCGAGGCCCAGAAGATTTTTAAACACTGAGCTGTGCACAACCACTAGACACACAGAGAGATACTTCAGGGCCTGAGCCACTTCGGCTAGTGAACTGGGACCGACAGGGACAGAAGGACTAGAAGAGCCCACATCGGGGATGTGGGGAATGAGACTCTGCACCTGGGGATCTCAATCTTAGCCTAAAATGTCATGGAGAGGTTGAGATAATAGGAAAACTCTGCCTCTGTCCATAGACTTGAGTTTATTCTCAACCACAAACACTGCTGTGCCAGCACACTAATCTACTACGTGAGGCTGAAACTCTTCTATTAAGGACATTGCATGTGTGTGTGTTTGTGTATATGCCAGTTCTGGGGCATGAACTCTGGGCGGAGCACTGTTCCTGGGCTTTTTCGTTTAAGGATAGCATTCTATCACTTGAGCCATAGCTTCACTTCCAGCTTTTTGAGGGTTAATTGAAGGTAAGAGCCTCATTTGTCTGCCTCCTCATATTTCAGCCTGTAAAGTGGCTAGGATCTCAGGCATGAGACACCAGCATCTGATTGTACTGTTTTTGTTTTTGAGAAAACTGCAGCTTTAGCTTATTAATACTCTTATGAATGTTAGTGAAAAAGTGAAGACTCTGTATTTATTTACCCTGCTATGTATGATTAAGTTCTTAATTTTAATTTTATTGTTTTTAAGTAGTTGTGCACAGGGATTTCAGTTCAGCATGTCAATGTAGGAGTACAGTGCACCTTGGTATATAAACCAAATCAACTTAAAACTATTTTTGCTGGTCCTGGGCTGTGAACTCAGAGCCTGGGTAATATCAGTGAGCCTCTTTGTGCTCAAGGCTAGTACTCTACTATTTCACCACAGCAAAATTTCCAACTTTTCTGAGTAGTTTACTGGAGACAAGAGTCTCACAGACTTTCTTGCCCAGGTTGGCTTTGAACTATGATCCTCAGGTCTCAGCCTCCTGAGTAGCTGGGATTACAGGTGTTTGCCTCCGGCACCCAGAAACCTCAAGCTTTTTATTCCCTCCCCTCAGCATCAAGTATTGGGTTTTCAGGCATGTACCACAATGCCTAACTTTCATATTTTTTCACCTGACAAAAACAAATCTTTTTACCATCCACTGCAAATATAATTTTGGATGTTATAGATTCATTAGTGTCATAATAGAATTCTAGCTTTCTTTTATCTAATTTTTATTTTTATTTCTTTAATTTTATTTAATTTTACCTTTTTAGTGTTTTATTTCTTGTAAAGGTGATGTACAGAAGGTCACATCTGATTTTTAACTTGGTTAGAAAAGCTGGAAGACATTAGCTCACCCCCATAATCCTAGTTACTCAGGAGGCTGAGATCTGAAGATCATGGTTTGAAGCCAGCTCGGAAAATCCACGAGATTCTTATCTCCAATTAATCAGCAAAAAGCCAAAAGTGGAGGTCTGTTTCAAGTGACGGAGTGGTAGACTTGAGCAAAAAAGCTCAGAGACAGATCCCATGGCCTGAGTTCAAGCACTATGACTGGCATATACATATTATTTATTATATATTATACATGTATAATATATGTATAATGCATATACATATATGTATGCATATATATTTATGTATGCTTATATATCAATATATTTTATTGATATATATTTGTATGCTGATGTATATGAATATTATATATGATATAATACATATATTATATGTAATATGATTATTTATAATAAATATATTATTTGTAATAAATATACGATATATAATTATATATAATTATTTATAATAAATATATTACATACAATACATGGCATGTATTATTTGTATTATATGTATTATTTATGATAAATATATTACATATAATATGTAACATATAATATATAAAATATATGTATACACACATATGTATTTATGCACACATATATTTCATAAAGCTAAAATACAAAAGTCCATAATACACTTTTGCTTATTTGTGAATAAAGATCTATTTCCCAGAAATATTCTGTTCACTATTCCAAGCCAAAACACAGCCTGAAAAGCTAATGGTCGAATAAAAAAAAAAGAAATGCTATGGTTCTACAAAACTCAAATTACTTAAATACATTTTTTTCATGTAAGCTTGTTTGTGTGTGGAGGTTCATGTAATATTACAATACTTGCAAAATATGTTTCATGCTAATAAATATTTCTTGTAAATGCTTTATAAAAATTCATAGACAACTAATTGTGCTCCATAATCTATACTCACAGAAAGCCTGGACCATCCGGACATTCTCCCAGTGTGTTTCAGGACAGCACTTCACATCTCTGAGGCTGTTTCAACCTTATTGTGAAAACAAGAAGAAAAATAGAATAGGCAGATATAATTGCACAGTATCACGGAATCAGTGTATCTTCCAACATCATCAATAGTTCAAAAGTGAGACTTTTGTATGAGGTGCCTTTTAGATTAATTCTTTTGTGTTATGACATTTATGATGCATTATAGCTTCTATATTCCTCATGAGTTACCTAGTTGGTTAATAAAGAGATCCCTTTTTTGCCTTTTAGAAGGGCTTAACTCTTTTTTGTCCTTGAAGTTTCATTTAATAACTGAGAAATAAGGTATTTATACACACACACACACACACACACACACACACACACACACACATATAAATCTTATGAAATGGACTAATGTGTCAAGGAAGATTAATGAATCTTCAAAGAATGACTTCATTACAGTGAGTCCTATGTTATTTTTATTAATTTCAATATGTAAAATTTTCTCTTTTCAGCTGCAAAATATGTCATGTTTTCTTTACAAAATGCATAAGACCCTTAAGATTAAGGTCTTTTTAGACTTTATTATTTTTGTGCTGGTCTTGGGGCTAAACTCACAACACAGGTACTGTCACTGAGCATTTTTGCTGAAGGCTAGCATTCTACCATTTGAGCCATAACTGTACTTCTAGCTCTTTGATGTTAATTGGAGCTAAGAGCCTCAAGGACTTTCTTGCCAAAGCTGGCTTTGAACAGTTATTCTCAGGTCTCAGCCACTTAAGTAATTAGGATTACAGGGCAAGCCCCCAGCACCCAGCCTCTTATAAATCTGTGTTTCAAAATTAAAATGCTATTTTACCCTAGTTTAATTGTATGTAAGGGATGTCACATAATCTCCTAGTATTTGAAAACATTTTCTCTGATGATTCTCATAGAAATTCTCATTTTCTAACATAAGATTTTGCATTCATTTAAGTGGCATTTTATATAAAGAAAAATGCCAGTGACTACTGTATTATGTAATTTAATGGCCTTTAGAATAAATAGAGACAGGAATTATGAGACACTAAGATGCGAAAAGAAAGAATAGAGATGTAAGGTCTGCTCCTGGATGGCGAGCAGACTCCTCCCTCCTCAAAGTGAAGTCTACACCCAGTACCTGCATTACCTAGGCAACTGGCACAACTGGAAGAGGTCACATCTGCATCCACTGAGGTCACCTCTGCATTTGATGTGGCCACACTTTTCCCTGCCCCTACCCTAGGTAAAGCTTAGACCAGGGCCAGACACTTCTTTCCCAGGTCTTTTCCCAGCCACATGGAGTGCTAACATGGTCAAGTGCCAGCTGGAATTCTGAATAAACCTACCCCATACCTGAATACCACATGCATGGTGCAGTTCTTACTTTGCCACCTCTTCTTTAAAAACCTAAAGTAGGGCTGGAAAGGTGGCTCAGTGGTAGAGCGCTTGCCTTGCATGCCTGAGGCCCTGGGTTCAATTCCTCAGCACCACATAAGCAAAAAAAAAAAAAAAGGCGGAAGTAGCTCTGTGGATCAGCTGAAGAGCTGAGGGGCAGAGCCCAGGCCCAAAGTTCAGGCCCCACGACCAGACCAAAAAAAAAAAAAAAAAAAAAAAACCTAATGTAAATGGTGCCATGAACTCGGGAAGGGCTAAAAGTCAGGATAGGTGGGATTGTCCTCCATTTTTTTTCTTTTGTTCTTTTTTTGCTCTGTGGAATACCCCCAGTTCTGACTGCCTTTTTGCAAACTGGTGTGCTGTGGACACAGGGCATCACTACTATTGCTGGTCTCTGTATCCACCTCCATTCTTCTACATTTTGGTGAGTGAACTACTCTCTAAGGGTTCTCTGTCGCTCAGTCTCTCTTCAGATGTGATATCATTCCAGGGAACCTGCTAGGCCTTTAACTGAAAGGCCATTCACCTCTGGAGCCGTGGATGCTTGACTCTGGTTGCTTGGCCACTCCTCCCTAGAGGGCTCAGTGGTAAGTCGGGATGCTGCTTCCATCTGATAAGCCACCTTCACTCAGTAAATTTTTTTTTCTCCTATTGTTTTTGATGGGGTGCCATGTGTCACTCCCAAGCCATGAAACCCCTTTGAAATACCTTCTGTGCCCCCTGGAAAGCCAGGGAACCTAATTTTTTATGCCGTTCTCAGATTTAGACAATTTTTGCTACTGCAATGGTACTGGTCAGAAGTCTGTTTACTTTCAGGCTCTCTTTGCTCTCTGCTAATCACATCCAACTTTCTCTCTCTCTCCATTTCTCTATTCTACAACTTTTTGGCTTGTGCACTGAAGAGTGTGATGCAGGATGGGTCCCAGAGACCCGCCTCTAGGTTCCCTCCCAAAGGCTAGCCATTATAGGTTTGAAAATTGTCAGTTTCTATTTGTTCAGGCTTTCTTTGCATTTTTTTTCAGAAATTTGCCATCTTTAGTTCGCCATCTTGGCCACATGGTAGGTTAAGGGTTTGGCCGCATCTGACCCATACCCTTCCACCAAGCTTACTTCTCCTCCATCCATCTGTTCTAATGTGCCTTGATAACAAGTTGCTCTTTTCACAGGCCCTGGTAACTGAGGCCCAACCATCTGATGTGCTTTGTTAGCAAAGATGTCTAAACATTGTTGTCAAAAATTTTAGGTTTTGAGTTTTGCCTTTTTGTTTGGTGTTGTGTATTATGTGGTTCTAAAATTTGGGGCATATCTGTGCTAAAATTCTGATCACATCTTACGAGTTTTATCATTGTGGAATATTTGTTGGTCAATTTTTGATAAGGAACAATAAGCTCTACTTATTCGATTTAATCTCCTTGTTGCTTTAATTGGAAATAATAAAGGGTTTTGTGGCAAAGATTGCAGTTTAAAGCCAGCCTGGGCCGAGAAATCCCTGAGACTCCATCTCCCCACTAACCTGCAAAGAGCCAGGCTGGAAGCATGTCTCAAGAGACTCATCTCTAATAAACCAGCTAAACACTGGAAGTGGTACTGTGACTCAAACTGGTAGAGAACTAGCCTTGAGCAGAAGTGCTCAGGGACAGTGCCTAGGCCTTGAGTTGCAAGCCTATGAATGCCAACTGGGATGAACCATCCCAGCAACAAGCACCTAGATCCCTGGGACTCCGTCAGTCTGGGGAACAAGGGACCATGCAGAAGAGTAAGAGGGGATGATGTGAAAACATCAGCCACTTTGTGCCTGCCCTTCCAAAATTAATCAGAGCTAAGAGGTCAATAGAAGTAAGAAGTCTGCCCATCTACTGTCCAACTTTTATACCTTTTAATTGGACAAGAATTTACATTCTTGCATTTGTTACCTGACATTCTCCCCTACCTAGTCACCAGATGTCTGAAGTAGCTAGGGATATTTCTACCAACTTCAGGACAGCCTAGTCATCCAATTTTTAATTTTTAACCACAAGTCCTTCCTCTTGCCATTTATTTGCTCTCTAGTATTTTTTCCAGCCCCTCAGTGCCTCATGAGACTTTCCCCAGACTTCATTCAAGAGTCTTGCTTCCTCCAGACTTCATCTAAGGACTCATGCCTACCAAGGGACAGCTGCTGCTTGCTGTATTCTCTGAGAGGAGACCATATTCCAGCCTTTTACCCCTAATGTCAATGCCCTTTGTCAATAGGAAGTAGCCAGAGAGAATCTGTGCCCTATTTCATGATTATTAAAAGGCTGGAATGTAAGGTCCACTCCTGGATGGCCAGCAGATTCCACCTTCCACTTACCTGAATACCACATGCGTGGTGCTGTTCTTACTTGGCCACCTCTTCTTTAGAAACCTAACAATAGAAAGAGGGGTGTACACATAATAAGATGGTACATGAAGAAGACCAACTCAATAGACAATTCAACCATTTTGTGTGAATTTTTTAAAATTAAGAGACAAGTTTTGAGTCAGGAGCCAGTGTCTCACACCTGTAAACCTAACCACTCAGGAGGTTGACATCTGAGGACAAATCCCAAGAGATCCTATCTCAAATTAACCAGCAAAAAGCCTGAAGTGTGGAGATGAATCAAGTGACAGAGAAAAAGCCAATAGAGAGCTCAAGGACTTAAGTAAGGTTAAGCTACAGTACCAGAACAGATAGATAGCCAGAGAGAAAGAGAGAGCGAGAGAAATACAGAGAGAGAGAGAGAGAGAGAGAGAGAGAGAGAGAGAGAGAGAGAGAGAGAGAGAGAGAGTGACAGAGAGACAGAGAGAGGAGAGACAGAGAGAGGAAAGACACACAGAGAGAGATGGTTCTATCCCAATCCAACCAACTGATCTTTAAAAAATATTTTAAAAATTATGTTTAAGTAGTTGTTCAAGAGGTTACTGTTAGGTTTTTAAAGAGGAGGTTGCCCAGTAAGAACCACACCACACACATGGTATTCAGGTAAGAGGTAGGTTTATTCATTCTGGCTGGCACCAGGCCATGTTGGCACTCCATGCAGCCGGGAGAGAGGGGCATCTAGCCCTGGGCTAGACCTTATCTAGAGTAGGAGTGGGGGAAGGTGTGGCCACATCGAATGCAGAGGTAACCTCAGTGGATGCAGATGTGACCTTTTCCAGGTGTGCCAGTTGCCTAGGTAATGCAGGTACTGGGTGGAGACTTTGCTGCGAGGAGGGTGGAGTCTGCTCATCATCCAGGAGCAGACCTTACAGTTACCATTCAATAAATCAGCATTTTGATTAATGTCACCCCTGCTGTGATTCTCCCCCACTCCTCCCAAGGCAAACATGATTGTCTATAAGACCCGATTTTTGTGAGTTTTTCTTTCACCTTTCCTCCTGGAAAATGTTTCTGGTTACTAAAGTATAAGACCCTTGCAAATCTTAATTATAAAACTTGGTAAGTTTACCTAAATGATCAATGTAGGCATACAAATACCTCTCATATTGTCTACAATTCAAGTGCTAAAGGTGAAGGAATGGAGGAGCCAGGCATTAGATGACTAATATGTTGTTCATCCTATTCTTTGTAGAACTGAAGACAAAGTAGACACTATATGTGAGCTAGTGTGAGGAGAACATTAAATAAGGAGAGATGGAAATGTATCATAACCATCAACTGTTTTTACTCCATTTTGAACCTAGTCACCTAATGATGCATTTATGATAAATAGCATCTATCTAATACTAACTAGAGAAATACTGTTTCTTCCCCTTTTTTACTTGACTTTTATTCTGGCTTTGTTAGTGAGAAGGCAGAGTCAACCTTCAGATTGTTATTTACAGACCAGTGTGAAAACCTGTGAGTTAACTAAAAACAAATCAAATAAGAGTGGAGGCTCATGCCTATAATTCTAGCTACTCCAGAGGCTGAGATCTGAGAATTAAGGTTTGGAGACAGCCCAAGCAGGTAAACCCTTAAGACTCTTATTTTTATTTTATTTTTTTTATTTTATTTATTTTTTTTTGTCAGTCATGGGGCTTGAATTCTGGGCCTGGGCGCTGTCCCTCAGCTCTTCAGCTCAAGACGAGCGCTCTACCACTTGAGCTACAGTGCCACTTCCGGTTTTCTGGTGGTTTATTGGAGATATGAGTCTCAAGGTCTTTCCTGCCCTGGCTGGCTTTGAACCTCGATCCTCAGATCTCAGCCTCCTGAGTAGCTAGGATTACAGGCATGAGCCACCATCGCCCAGCTAACCCTTAAGCCTCTTATCTCAAATTAACTAGCAAAAAATTGGAAGTGGAACTATGGCGTACAAGGTAGATGGTAGAGAACCAGTATTGAACAAAAATGCTCAAGTCCAGCACCTAGACCCTGAGTTCAGTTTCCAGCACTGGCGTACACAATGTTCATTGGATCCTACAGAGAAGCCAAGCAGCTGAAGCCCTGAGAGCTGGCTGGAATTGGGTATAAGCTTCATGACTGAAGGCAGAGATGATGGATGTCTTGTGTCATGAAAAAAAAAAGAGAGAATAATGTTTCTCAGTGGCTCTGTTTACCTGGGGACATCACTGTCTCTCAGACTCTCTGTTTACGTGAAGACATCACTGTCTCTCAGCCACTCTGTTTATGTGGGGACATCACTGTCTTTCAGCCTCTCTGTTTATGTGGGTACATCTGAATTGGTGCCTGGCCACAGGATGTGTTGGAGGAATCACTTTTACTGTGTCTATGATTCAAATGCTAATCATTTCCAGAAACACCTTACAGAAATATCTGAACATAATGGTTCACCATCTATCTGGACATCATTTAGCCCAATTAAATTGACATATAAAGTTAAACCATCACAATGATTAAGGAGTTTTCCTAAAAGAATGGAGATTTTTTCCAAACCTTATAAGTAATACCTTTTTCTCTCATTCAAAAATGTCAAGTCCATTTTTTAGCATCACACAACAGTGTAGAGAACAGTGCTTCAGAGTGGCTATTTGCTTTCTGAAAGATATCACTGTTTTAGAGTGTCAATATTTAATCTGGAACAATATGTGCATGCCTTTTTAAAATACTGAGTAGAGAAACTGACTCCTAAATACAATTAGAAAATAGAAAATGTCGGTCTTGTTTTTCTCTTTTATACTCAGAATAAGAAAGTGAAAACACATGATGGTAGTTTATGGTTCAGCCACTAGTATGTTTGCACAACAACTGTTTCCATGTGCAGGAAAGGTACCTGTGGCTCACACCTGTAATCTTAGCTGTTCAGAAGGCTGAGACCTGAGAATTGTGGTTCAAAATAGCACAGGCAGAAAAGTCCATGAGACTTTTATATCCTATTACCAACAAAAAGACAAGTAGAGCTATTGCTCAAGTAGTAGAGCACTAGCCTTTAGCAAAAAATGCATAGGGACAGAGCCCAGACCCCAAGTTCAAGTTCCAGAACCAACACACACACATATACACATACACACATAACACACAACACACATACATACATGCACACATATACACAAAAATATACACATGCTCTCTCTTATTCTCTCTGTCTCTCTGTCTGTCTCTCTGTCTGTCTGTCTGTCTGTCTGTCTGTCTGTCTGTCTGTCTGTCTCTCTCTCTCTCTCTCTCTCTCTCTCTCTCTCACACACACACACACACACACACACACAAGACTCCAGCCCAAAAGGCGTATCTGTGAAAATGAAAGTAGGAAATTTGAGGGGATGGGTGGGTTGGTAGAAATGGGAGAGAATGATGAAAAGAGGGACAATTGTACTCATAACCTGACTTATGGAGTTGAAACTTCTTTGTACAACTGCTTAATAATGATAATCGTAATAGTACTAATAAGAGGTAATTGCCAACATTATATCCAGCAACACAAATGCATTGTACTGATTAACTGACATGTTGAGTTGAAACTCCTCTGTACTACTTAAAGATAATAAAAGTAAGTAGATAAATAAGCAAATGCAGAAAAAAACAAAAAAATAAAACAACCTCTCCAGCCTAACACATGCAGAATTCTTGAGCATTATTGTAACATAATTAGCTGAAGTGAATGTTTTCTTTCATGTTCATGTTCATAGAAAGCCTTGCATTTAGAGGGACAGCTTCTGACCTCTGGTGTGGAGAACATCATGTCTGAGGTGGTAAGAATCCTGTCTCATTTTAGTGTTTATCAAACATATCCTAAGATGCCCAAATGGAGGATAAAATTGGCTCTTGAGACTTTATCATTTAACAATTGCTTGGTTGTAAGTAATGGGTTACTGCAGCTTAGCAGGTCTGTGAAGGCTCTGTTTAGGTTCTCTGTCCTCACTCTTCATCTGTCATCAATCTCATCCTGCTTTTGTTCTGCACCATTACCCACAGCAACATACTACACAAGACTCTGTCATTGCTGGCAGGCTTCGCTGCAACCCTCTGGGAATTGGAAACAAAGTGCTCATTATTTCATGTAAAGTGCTTAACCTGTGTGCGTTCTTATGGAGCATAAGACAATTTTGTTGCTCACATTTTAGTTTGGTGAACCATGGCAAAACTTAATTATCTTAGGATTCTCATCAGAAACTTCAAATCTTGTCCATGCAAAGATAAGATTAGGAGAAAAAAGAAATATGAAATAAATCCATTTAAAGCTGACTCATTACCTTAGAAATAAATTCATATATTTTTCAAAAGGAGGTAATTGTAAAATAACTAAATTTTTTTAGTAACAGTTCTGAGGCTTGATCTCAGGGCCTAGACACTGTACCTCAGCACTTTTTGCTCAAGAATAGTACTCTACCACTGAGCCACAGCTACACTTCTGGATTTTTGGTGGTTAATTGGAAATAAGAATCTCATGAACTTTCCAGTCCTAGCTGGCTTTGAATCACAGTCCTTAGATCTTAGCTTTCTGAATAGTTAGGATTTCAGGCATGAGCTACCTTTTCATCTTCAAAGTAGGTAATTTGTATGCTGCTATTTGTTTATTAAACAGCTTTTACTCCTTATTTTTTTATTTTAAAAATATTGGTTCCTAACTCTGTGCTTATACGCAGGGCCTTGGAACTACCCTTGAGCTTTTCTGCTCAAGACTAGCAATTTAGCACTTGAGCCAAAGCATTGCTTGTGGCTTTTTGGTGATTAATTAGAGATAAGAGTGTAACAGACTTTCCAACCCAGGCTGGCTTTGAACTATGGTAACTAGAATTATACACTTGAGCCACCAGCACTTGGCTAATTATTTTTTAAATTTCTCTCTATATTTTTTAAAATAATTCCGGTGATTGGTGACAGTTATTCTTTTGTAGAATAGTTTTATTTTTGAAAGCTTAGAGTTTTTGAATACATGTTTCACCCAAGAGGATTATCCACAAGCTGGGTTACATATGTGTGTGTCTATATGTGTGTGTGTGTGTGTGTGTATGTGTGTGTTTCAAAATACTACATAAGTAGAAATAATGTAAATTGTTGTGTGCATGTTTCTATATATAAGTTTAAGATAAATGCCAGGAAATTAATTTCATTAACTCATTTGTATACATAACTTCTGATATCTTAGAATTTACTAACAAATATTAACTTAAAGAGCCATGTATTCCAATTTATCTATAGATAAGCTGTTAATCATCATATGTCTCCTTTCCTACTCTTTGCTCCTTTAGAGAATTTATATCCCTGGAGTGCCTGTGCTGAGGGCACAGACACAAGTATGAAGTCAGAAGGATTTAGTCTTAACATAATTCATGTATTTCTGCATGAAACACACGGCAAGCTTACTGTGTGTTTCCTTACATACAACTTGAAATGGAGTTTTAAACAGGATGGGAGACCTGACCTTGCAATGATCAGTAGAAAGAAGTGCAGCTTTGTGGCATGTGGCTTTGTGATTCTCACATCCAGGACTCAGCCCAATTTGTTCCATTGCGGAAGATTGTCTTTCTGATGCAATAAAACAGATCAACATAGAAAAACAAAATAAAACACAGTGAATTTTAAACCAAAATGTCTTTATAAGAAAATTAATATACTTCATTTTCTTAATGAAAAAATTTTCTGATAATTAATGATTCCCTTGGCCTCTACCCATATTGTTTTGTATCCCAAAGCTCCCATCTCTGGTGATGAACAACAGTTGCACGATATAAACTCAACCTCAGATAGATTGTTTTCATAAAATTGTAAATTCTCCAAGGATAGCATCTTATCACAGTGCTTTCTCTCTGCATTGTGTGGATTTCCTATAATCAATGCCAGTAGGATTATAGACTTGAAAATGGGCAGAGTCTTCTTTCACCTCCTCATATCCTAAGATACAAGTCATAAAATTGATTTCCAAGACATACACACACACACACACACACACACACACACACACACACACACACACACACACACACACACATATAAACTTCGGTACTGGGTTTCATCAATCCATGTTAAATGTAATATTCAAAATACAACTCAGAACTCCATATATTCTCCCTTAGTTTTCTTTTGCCTTATCCTTAACTCTACCCTCACCAAACATATATGTATTATTTTTATTTTTGTGTTAACAAATGAATTTGTACAACCACTATGTAATACTGGGATCACATAAACACGTAACTACTATTTATACATTGTAACCTTTATGAAAAAAGTAAATAATAAAAAAACTGTATCATACATTGAGACAATAATTTGCCTATATACTTTTCCATGTAATATGTAAGTTTGGCTTTTGTGGTATTTTGAGAAATATGATTAAAAGCAAGAAATTTTATCTGATTTTAATATTGGCAACTACATTTTGTTCACTGTTCTATGTTTTTGTTGTTACTGAATTTATACATATGAAGTACTTTTGAGAGAAAATGTGGACTCTTTGATCTCTCATTAATCTACAAATATGTAGCATTCTTCTACAGCATCCTGTGTAAAATATCATACTATAAAATTTCCTTTCCTCCCTCTCCCCCTCCCACCTTCCTTTGTCCTTCCTTTTGTCCTTCTTTCCTTCCTTCCTTCCTTCCTTCCTTCCTTCCTTCCTTCCTTCTTCCTTCCTTCCTTCTTTCCTTCTCTTTTTTTCCTCCTTGGTAATTAATCAGAGATAAGAGTCTCAGGCTGGCGAGGCTGACCAGGGCAACTGGAGACAAGATGCAGGACTCAGTGCAGACACTGAGTGGAATGACATCTTACTCAAAAAGGGCATCCTCCATGAAGGAAGATCTAAAAGAGCTGGGAAAGGGGGTGAAAGAGGAAGAGCAAAAATTCTCCAGCAGCCAGTGGTGAAAAAGTCTGAAAATATGACTTTGGGAGAGCTGGGAGAGAATGAAGAATTCCATGCTGAGGATGAACGGGCTGTTGAGCTGCAAAGACTGGCCAAGTGCAAAACAACTCAGTGAACAGTAAGTTTAGAGAAGTTTTGGAGATCTCAGGAAGGGATTTTGTTCAGGAAGTCACCAAAGATGGTGAAGGCTCATGTGCCCTTGTGATCCAGCGCTGCAGGTGGCCTGCCAGGAAGCTGCCCCAGCCCGAGTTTATCAATGCTTTTTCAACAACCTGCATACCTGACAACCCTGGTGGAAGTTTGCCCATCATGATAATGCACCTTGAAGGGTATTGAGGCATGGTTCCTTGGTTCTCTGGTGTTTGGTGGTGTGAATCTGACAGGATAAGCTGGAGTGGAAGCTGTCTGGGTGTGAAGCGATCAAGACAGACCTGGAGAAGCCAAAAAAACCGTCGAAGACAAGATGTCTCTTAGAAAGAAGAAAGCAAGAACAAATCCTTTCTGGTGTTAAGTCTTTTCACCATTACACTTCCAATATTATACATTTCTGAAATTAATGCTGAGAATTGCCTTCAATTTCTGGAAACTCTTTTTCAAAAAAAACAGTAGCATTAAAAATTAAACCTAGGGTTATGATGGCTTCATAGAAGGAGTTTGGTAATGAACTTTCTCTTTCAATTTCATTGAAGAGTTGGAGGAGTATTGGTGTGAGTTCTGCTTTGAAGGCCTTGTAGAATTCAACAGTGAACCCATCTGGTCTTCGGCTTTTCTTGGATGGGAGGTCTCTTATTGCTGGTTCTTTTTCGATGCTTGATATGGATCTGTTAAGTTGATTTAAATCATCTTGCTTTAGTTTTGGCATGTCAGTATTTGCTAGGATGTCTTCCATTTCTTCCAGTTTCTCAAACTTATTAGCATAGAGATTTGAGAAGTATTCCCTTATAATGTTCTGAATCTTGGTTGTTTCTGTGGTGATGTTTCCATTCTCATTCCTGAGTTTTTTTTCTTTGGGTGTGTTCTCTTCTTTTTCTGATAAGATTGCTAAGGGTCTGCCAATTTTGTTATTTTTTTTGAAGAACAAACTCTTTGTTTTGCGAATCTTTCTAAGGTTTTTTTTTTAGGGGGGTTGTAATTCATTTCATTCTGATTTAATTTTAATTAGTTGTTTCTGTCTACTGGATTGGTGTTTGGCTTGTTGTTCTTTTTCAATGACCTTCAAGTGCATCATTAAATTGTTGGTTTGAGATCTCTCCAATTTGTTGATGTAGAACTCAGATCTATGACTTTTCCTCTGAGTACTGCCTTTGCTGTGTTCCAGAAGAGCTGGCCATTTGTGTGCTCATTTTTGTTAAATATCATGAACATCTGAGTTTCCTTTCTAATCTCTTCCATCACCCACTGGTGGTTCAACAGTGTGTTGTTCAGCTTCCATGTTTTACAGGATTTTCTTTGGTGGCATTTGGTGTTGAATTCTAATTTCATTCCCTTGGGGTCTGAGAGAATGCAAGGCATATTTTCAGCGTTTCTGTATTTGGTCAGATTTGCTTTGTGAACCAAAATGTGGTCTTTTTGGAGAATGCTCCATGTGCTGCTGAGAAGAATGTGTATTCTGTTGCTGATGGGTGAAATATTCTATAGAGGTCTGTTAAGTCTAATTGGTATATACTGTTTCTCTGTTGAGTTTTTGCCAAGTTGATCTATCCAGTTGGGAAAGTGATGTGTAAAAGTCAACAAAAATCAATGTCTTGGATCTATGGGTGATTTTCGGGAAAGTAGTGTTTCTTGGACAAATTTTGGTGCTCTGGTATTTGGTGAATAGATATTTAGAACTGTTATAGCCTCCTAGAGGAGAGATTCCTTTATTAGTATGAAGTGCCCTTAATTATTTCTTCTCACTAATTTTAATTTGAAGTCTATTTTATCTGATATTAGGACTGCTACTCCAGCCTGTTTGTGGGGGCTATATGGACACAAGAGGTCTATCTTTTTTGTTATTATTTTAAATGTACTATGAAATTTTTTTTCCTTTGTATGTTTCTCCCCCTGTGGTATATGCCCTGTTGTCACTGTACTTGATTTTGGTACCCTGCATCTTGTATACACATTTGTCTAATCTGGGGAGGGGAAGGAGAATAACAAATTGCTGAAAGGACACAGGATGACCGAATGCAACAATGATACCCACAGGACAGTCTATTGGAAATGAAATTTACAACTTCAAGGGGGGTGAAAAAGGGTTAGGGTGGAGAGGAGTGTGGGAGGAGGGAAGGGATAGTGGTACAACAAGGGAAGGGGCAACAATGATTGACACACAGTGTACTCATTGCCTTACTTATATAACTGTAACCCCTCTGTACAGCATCTTTACAATAAAATAAAAAATAAATTGCTGGTAGTGTAATATTAATTTAATAATGTAATATGGAAAAAATTGACAAAGTGATTTCTCAAAATTCTAAATTGTTTTTCCTATATGTAAAAAAAAAAAAAATTAAACCAAGCTTGGCTCTGGTAGCTCACACCTGCAGTCTTAGCTACTTAGGAGGCTGAGATCTGAGGATCGGGGTTCAAAGCCACCCCAAGCAAGGAAAGTCCATGGGACTCTTATCTCCAATTAACCACCAGAAAACTGGTAGAGTGCAAGCCTTGAG
Organism: Dipodomys merriami; assembly: GCF_024711535.1. NCBI lineage: Eukaryota > Metazoa > Chordata > Mammalia > Rodentia > Heteromyidae > Dipodomys > Dipodomys merriami. The sequence goes on along the minus strand of NW_027202826.1, from coordinate 35,934,518 downwards.
CTGAAGATCTCAGGCCCAGAGTTCAAGCCCCATGACTGAAAACAACAACAACAACAAAATTAAACCAGTTGTTAGTATGCCAAGAATCTAAGCTTTTCCATGCATATTTTAAGTAAACCATGAAAGCAGTCACTGTTTTTGACAAAAACTATGTGAATCAATTAATTATATAGTGTAAAGTTGGGGGGAAGAAGCCACTCAGACTTTCCTGCCTGACTGGCTTAGAAAGAAGCTCCTCAGATCTTGGCCTCCTGAGTAGCTAGGATTACAGGTGTGAGCTGCCAGGGCCCAGCCACAGTTTCATTCTTTTTTTCTTTTTCTAATTTTTTTTTATTGTCAAGATGATATACAGAGGAGTTATAGTTACATAAGTAAGGCAATAAGTACATTTCTTGTCAAACTTGTTACTCTTTCCTCATTTTTCTTATGCTTTCCCTCTCCTTACCCCTCACCCCAAGTTGTACAGATCATTTCCAACATATTCTCTTGTGTATGTTGCTGTTGCATTGGTTCATCCTTTGTGCTTTTTCTCACCATTCTGTTGTTTCCCTTCCCTTCTTTAATTCAGATATATGTATATATAATACCAAGGTACCAAAATCAACTACAGTGACAACAGGGGATATACCATAGGGGGAAGAACATATAATAGAAACAAGAAATCACATAGTACATTAAAAACAATAACAAAGAAAAACCATGTCTTGAAGTTCATTTTGCTTAGCATCGTCTTATATAGTCATATGTGTATAGCTATTGAGCTATTCTGCTCATCTGTTAAGATTATCCTGGATGTATACTAATTATTGCAAATAAAAGGAACCATGAGATATATGTTTCTTTGGGTATGGCCTACTTCACTAAATCTGATTTTCTAGTGTATGTCTGGGACAAGTAGAAAAGGTCAAAAGCTACATACATATGACAAGCTAAGATGAAGTTAAGCAAAATGAACCCTAAGATAAGGACACAAGTGTTTATTTTTCTTTCTTGCTATTGTTTATAAGGCATCATGTAATTTTTTATTGCTTTCTATGTCCCTCCCCCACATTATAACCCCTGTTTTCACTGTATTTGATGTTGGTATAATTTGGGGAGGGGAAGGGAAAAAACAAAATTTTAAATAGGGATACAGGTTGAACCATTGCAACCATGAGATGTAGAACACACTATGTTATAAAACAAACTTTACAATTTAGGCAGAAGGAGAACGGGGGAGTATAGTTGTGGAACTGGTGGAGAAGGGATGGTAGGGGAAAAAAAGAAGGAGGCAACAATGCTTGATAAGAAATGTACTCATTACCTTGCTCATGTAACTGTAACCCCCCTGTACAGTATTTTTACAAAAAAATTATTTAAAAAAATTAACAAAAGAGTCTCAGGAGTTCAGAGGAAGATGGCGGAAGAGAAGCTGGAGGCTAAACAAGCTCTCTCATAGAAAGCAGTTTCAGTGTTCCTAGCATAGGGAATCACACCAAGTGTGCCATCACAATACAGAGTTTGGCCAGAGAGGGAAAATCCAAGCAAGGAGACAGATCTAAGAACTTGCCGGTAGCCACAGCTGTGGCAGCTGCGGTAGCACCAGCCATGGCCATAGCTGCCATAACTACAAAAGAGAGAGTCCGGGACAAAGTCGCCAGACACAGCCTGCGAGTAGATTCTACACAACACCAGCAAGAACTGACAAGGAGCAGATATCTTCATCCTGCAGATCGCAGACCAGAGACAGCCCAGGAACCAAGACTCTGGTGTGAGTAGAACACTGCCATCCTCACTCCTTCTCAGGGAGCAGAGGAGGGAAGGCCAACCCTCCCCCACCACTGAAGATCTCCATTTTTGACACTGACAAAGGCCCAGCTGAACAGCTAGCTCCAACTCAAGACTTGGAAGAAAACAAAAAAATAATTTAGCAGGTCATAGAAACCTGACCTGACCTGCCAGGCTCAGCTCCACACAGGAGAAAGTCACCCAGCCCAGGCAAAGGAAGCTCCACCCCTCAGAGGAGTAACTGTTTTCACTGGTTAAACAGATACAGAGGCTACCCCTCCCTACAGCAGCCTAGACAATCAATTGAAATTCAGTAAACATAAACCCTGAGAATGGCTCCAGGCAGGCTCTGTGAGAGTTTCAGGAGCTAGCCCTTCAGGGTAAAGCTACTGTTTGTTGAAAGGCCTCAACTCTACCCAGAACCTAGCCTCATCACAGCACCTCCAAATTAGAGCAAACAGCCATCTCCCTCTTTTGTGATACTCAAAGCAGATCTCCCTCCCACTGAACTAGCCTGGGAGGAGGATCACAAAATCCTGGGTAACCAAGAACATTTTTCTGCCTGCTCAAACAAAATGACTTAAGAAACCAATCAAGTCACAGGAAAACCAAATACCAAAAGCAGACCAGAGACTCCACCAAGAGACTGGTTACAGACACAGGGGAGATACAGGATCTTCCTTTTCCCTCCCCCCCCCCAAAAAAAAACCCAAAGAACTCTTTATTGTACCTTTTTTCAATTTTTAATTTTTAAAATTGCTTTATATTAATCTTTTTTATCCTCTCAATTTTTATTTTAGGTGTATATGTGTTTGTGTGCTTTTTAAAATCTCTTCTGATCTTTTGGTCCTTTTTAATTTTTATTTGTTTATTCTTTTTATTTTTTCTCTTTCTTTTTTTTGTGTGACTTAATTGCTGTTCTGCTTATCTCTAGATATATACCCTTCGTAGATTATTAGACCTTATCCCCCATTGTGTACGCACTTAATCCAGAAATTTATGACTCAATTCACAACCTCTTAGGCTTAAATTCTTTTTTATTTGTCAGTCGTGGGGCTTGAACTCTGGGCCTGAGTGCTGTCCCTCAGCTCTTCAGCTCAAGGCAAGTGCTCTAACACTTGTTGCTACAGCACCACTCCAGTTTTCTGGTGGTTTATTGGAGATAAGAGTTTCAGGGACTTTTCTGTGCTGGCTTTGAAGGAGGATCCTCATATTTCAGCCTCCTCAGTAGCTAGGATTACAGGCATGAGACAGCAGTGCCCAGCATATTCTTTAATAACAGTATTATCTCTTTATACCTATATAATTTTTAAGTAACTAATTTTAAGAATTTTTATTGTTTAGTTTTTCATATCTCATTTCTATCCCTTCCCTCCTCTCATCCTATCCTGCTTCTCTCAATATCATTTCTTTAAACTTACATGATATTTAAGTGTTTAGGATTTAAAATTTAAATTTTTGTTTTTTCCATTTTTTTTCTTCTTTTTTTTGATCTCTCTCCTATCACTCTGTCAAATCCATTTCCCTCTCTGAGATTAGCACTTGGTTAAATTGACTCTCCTTTTACCTCTACTAATCCCTCTAATCCTATTTTTCCCCAAATTTCTCCCTAAACCTAATAATTTCTGGTTTGTCAAATTCTTCTTTGCTGTTCTTAGCCCATTAATCCATAGTTGTTTGATGTTGAATAACTTGTATCTGTTGAACAAGATTGTATCTGCAGCCACAAAGTGGCTGTGCAAGTAGAGGACTTTGGTTGGTGCTTGCCTTAAAATAGTGTTCTAGCACAAAATTGGTGTTACTCTCATACCAAATGGACAGAGCAACCCGGAAAAACACAGGAAAAATGGTAAGTCCGGGTATCTCAACTCCCACTCATGATAATCAGGTGACAGAACAGTTAATGAATAATCCAGAGGAGAATTCCCAAAAAGCTCTACGAACAATACTGGTAAACATGGTCAATGAAAAGATTGAAAACCTGCGAAGGACTCAGTGTGAGAGTGATAAGGAAAGAGAGGAGGCAAACCAAAGATTAATATGGGAATCTCGTGAGCATGAGGAAGCTACTCAAAGATTGATAAATGAATTGCCTGAGCAGGGTGAGAACAGTCAAAGAGAAAGACAACAATTGCATGAGCAGGATGAGAATAGAAAAAGAGACACACAAGAGTTGCCTGAGCAGGATGAGAACAGATAAAGAGAAACACAGGAATTGAATGAGCAGGCTGAGAACAGTCAAATAGAACTACAGGAATTGCGTGAACGTGAGGAAGCTAATCAAAGAGTAATACAGAAATTGCAAGAGCAGGATGAGACTAGACAAAGATCAGTAGAGGCATTCATGTAATCCATAAACAGACAGCTGAAAGAATTCAGGGAGACCACAAAGGGAATGCTGAATGGAGCCCGACAGAAGGAATAGGAGTCCAAGGAAACCATAATCAATCAACTAAGGGATTTGAGAATAAAAACTGAACACCAAATTAAGGAAGTAAAGAAGTACATACAAGATCTAAAACAAAGCTCCAACAAAGAATGTGAAGCCATCAAAGTCGACCAATTAAAGAAGGAAAAGAAATAAAAAAAAAAAAAACAAAACAAAGTGGAAAGTCTTGAGAGTAGGTTAGACCATGCAGAAGATCGAATCTCAGGGATTGAAGAAAGCCCAGTTATTATAGAGAAAGAACATACAACTATCCAAGACAAATCCAAGAAATATGATAGATCTATTCAACATTTGAAAGACACCATCAGAAGGTCTAATCTGAAGAAAATGGGTGTAAAACAGCATCTACAGACAGAAATTAATGGTTTAGGAAATTTATTTAACAAGATCCTAGCAAAGAACTTCCCAAACATGCAAAAAGATAGGCCTATTCAGATACAAGAAGCTTTTAGAACCCCAAATAGAATAGACGATAACAGGACATCCGATGGTCACATTATAATCCGCACAGGATCAATTCAGAACAAGGAGAAGATCCTTAAAGCTGTCAAGGAGAAAAGATCAATCATCTATAAAGGGAAACTAATTAGAATAGCCTCAGATATCTCAGGAGACACAATTAAAGCAAGAAGAGCCTGGAATGATGTATGCCATGCCCTAAACACAAAAAACTATCAACCAAGAATACTGTACCCAGCTAAACTCTCCTTCATAACTGAAGGTCAAATGAAAATCTTCTATAGCAAAGAAAAATTGAAACAATATATCTCCACCAAACCAGTCATACAAAAGATACTTAAAGATGTCCTATACACAGAAAACCAATAAGACCACAATAAAGGCCAAGAAATTGCACCCAAAGTGAGAATCCAAGAACCATAGGAAGAACCCAGTTGCCGCAGCCCCCAAGAAGGTGGATTAGATGGTAGGAATTCCCAAACACCTCTCAGTCCTAACTTTCAACATTAACGGCCTTAACTCTCCAATTAAGCGACATGGACTTTCTAGTTGGATTAAAAAGCAAAAGCCTTCTAACTGCTGCCTTCAAGAATCACATTCTGCCCATAAAAACAAACACATTGTAAAAGTGAAAGGTTGGAACAAAATCTACCAAGAAAATGGCCCCCATAAACAGGCAGGAGTTCCAATCCTAATATTAGATAAAGTACATTTCAAAGAGATAAAGAAGGTTGGTACATACTAATTAAGGGATCTCTCCTTCAAGGGGGATATTACAATTTTAAACATAGATTCACCAAAAAATGGAGCACCCAAATTTATCCAAAAACACTACTTTCCCTCAAATGCCATATAGAATTGGAATGCAAAAAAAACATAGAAAGAATCAACAAAACAAGAGTTCACAAAATTAACCAAATTGACAGACCCTTAACAAATCTTATCAGAAAAAGAAGAGAACACACCCAAATAAACTCAGAGATGAGAATGGAAACATCACCACAGAAACAACCAAGATTCAGAACATTATAAGGGAATACTTTATGCTAATAAGTTTTAGAATTTGGCAGAAATGGACCTTTAACTAGCAAATATTGACAAGCTAAAACTAAACCAAGATGAGTTAAACCATCTTAAAAGACCCATATAAAGCACTGAAATAGAAACAGCAAGAAGAGATCTCCTATCTATGAAAAGCCCAGGACCAGATGGATTTACAGCAGAATTCTACAAGGCCTTCAAAGTAGAGCTCACACCAATACTCGGCCAATTCTTCAATGAAATTGAAAGAGAAAGTTCACTACCGAACACATTCTATGAAGCCATCATAACCCTCATCCCAAAACCAGGCAGGGACTCATCAAAGAAAGAGAACTACAGAACCATTTCTTTGATGAGCATTGATGCAAAACTTCTCAACAAAATTTTGGCCAATCGACTTCAACAATTCATCTAAAAAATCATACACCATAATCAAACAGGATTAATTTCAGGTATGTAAAGCTGGTTCAATATACACAAGTCAATTAATATAATTCATCACATCAACAAGAGCAAGGAGAAGAACCACAGGGTTTTTCAATAGATGCAGAAAAAACATTTGACAAGATCCAAAACCACTTTATGATGAAGGTTCTGGAAAAATTTGGAATCCATGGAACATTCCTCAATACAATAAAGGCTGTTTATGCCAAACCTACATCCAGCATTATACTTAATGGTGAGAAACTAAAGCCATTTCCTCTTTACTAAGGAATGAGACAAGAATGTCCAATCTCTCCTCTTCTCTTCAATTTAGTATTGGGATGCCTAGCTACAGCAATAGGATAAGGTACAAACATAAAAGGGATTCAAATAGGGAAAGATGAAGTACAACTCTCCCTCTTTGCAGATGACAGGATCTTGTATTTCAAGAATCCCATGGACTCCACTCCTGAATTACTTAAGCTGATTCAAAACTTTTGCAAATTAGCAGGATATAAAATTAAACCTCAAAAATAAATGGCTTTTCTGTATTCCAACATTGCGAAAAGTGTTGCTGACATAAGGAAAGCAACGCCATTTGTAATAGCCCACAAAAATGAAATATCTAGGAATTAACTTAACCAAAGACTGGACCTCTATGATGAAAACTTTAAAAAGCTGAAAAAGGAAATCAAAACAGAACTTAGAAAGGGAAAAATCCTCCCATGCTCCTGGATAAGAAGGATCAACATTGTGAAAATGGCAATACTTCCCAAGGCTATCTACAAATTTAATGTGATACTTATCAATATTCCAACCTCATTCTTCAAGGAAGTAGAAGAGGCAATCTAAAAGTTCATATGGAACAATCAGAGAACCCGGATAGCAAAAGCGATCCATAACAGAAAGAACAGTGCTGGAGGAATATCAATACCAAATTTCAAACTCTACTACAAAGCCATAGTAATCAAAACAACTTGGTACTGGCACAAGAACAGACCTCAGGACCAATGGAATAGAATTGAAAACCCAGAAATGAACCTACAGACCTATAGCCATCTAATCTTCGATAAGGGAATTAAAAAAATAGATCGGAAGAAAGACACCCTCTTCAGGAATTGGTGCTGGCAAAATTGGTTAACTACTTGTAGAATACTAAAGCTAGATATTTATATATCACCCTGCACCAAAATCACTTCCAAATGGATCAAAGACCTCAGAGTCTAAGGAGACACTTTGAAAACATTACAGAATGGAATAAGAGAAACCCTAGGTCTCCTTGGCACAGGCTGAAATTTTCTTAATAGAGACCCAGAAACACAACAAATCAAAGAAAGGTTGGACAAATGGGATTGCATGAGCTTCAGAACTTTTCAATGGCAAAGGACATAGCTAGCAAGATCAATAGAAAGCCCATGGATTGGGAGAAGATCTTCACTAGCCATACAACAGATAAGGGTCTCATATCTAAAATATATCTGAACTCAAAAAATTAAATCCCCCAACAACAAATCCTCAAAGAATCAACTGCCCAATAAATAAGTGGGCTAAAGACTTAAAGAGAAACTTCTCTGAAGGGGAAATAAGAATGGCCAATAGACACATTAAGAAATGCTCAACCTCCCTAGCCATAAAAGAAATGCAAATCAAAACAACATTGAGATACTACCTCACCCCAGTTAGAATGGCAAAAATCAAAAACTCTAATAACAACAGATACTGGAGGGAATGTGGACAGAAAGGAACCCTTCTGCATTGTTGGTGGGAGTTTAAACTTGTTCAACCACTTTGGAAAGCAGTATGGAGGTTCCTCAGAAGACTTCACATAGAGCTCCCATATGACCCAGCAATCCCACTTTTGGGCATTTACCCAAATGATCACAAACAAGGTCATACCAAAGCTACCAGAACAACTATGTTTATTGCAGCATTATTTACCATAGCTAAGATATGGAACCAACCCAGATGCCCCTCAGTAGATGAATGGATCAAGAAAATGTGGTATATATACACAATGGAATTCATTGCCTCTATCAGAAAGAATGACATTGTCCCATTTGTTAGGAAATGGAAAGACTTGGAAAAAAATTGAATTAGATGAAGTTAGCCAGGCCCAAAGAAACATAGGTCCTATGCTTTCCCTTATTTGCAATATCTAGTATATGTCTGAGACAAGCAGAAACTGTCAGATAAGTTGATGTTAGGCGAAATGTACCCCAAGATAAGGATTCAAATGTTTTTTTTTTTCTTGCAATTGTTTCTAACATATTTATATGATGATTTCTTTGTGTCTTTGTATGTCCCTCCCCCACAGTATAACCCCTGTTTCCACTGTATTTGATGTTAGTATACTTTGTGGCGGGGAAGGGAAAAAAAATTGTTTAAATAGGGATATAGGTGGACCCATTGCAACAATGAGATGTACAAGATGTTACGTCGAAAAATGAACTTTACAATTTTGCCAGGGAGTTGTGGGGGTGGGGAGGGAGAGATGGGAAGGGATGGGAAGGGGAAACAAAGGAGGAGGAACAATGCTTGTTAAGAAATGTACTCCTTACCTTGCCCATGTAATTGTAACCCCTCTGTATGTTATTTTCACATTAAAAATAAAAGAGTTTCAGGCCTTTCTTGCCTAGGCTGGCTTTTTACCATGATCCTCAGATCTCAGTCTCCTGAGTATCTAGGATTACAGGCCTTAGTCCCCAGCACCTGGCTAGATGTTTTGATTATAGCCATTCTAACTGGAGTAAGGTGAAATATCAATGTTGTTTTGACTTGCATTTCTTTTATGGCCAGAGATGTTGAGCATTTCTTTATGTGTCTATTGGCCATTCTTATTACATTGGAATTCTATGCTTCCTTCCATCAGAAAGAATGACACTGTCCCATTTGTAAGGAAATGGGACACAGTTCCATGCTTAGTCAGTACAGAAAGAAGAGAAACTGGATCTTGAGAAACTATCTAAGAGACACTTTATGAAAACCAGGAATTTGGTTTGCTTCATGTACATTTCCTTAGAATGTTACCAGTTAAGAAATAAAACATCACCAACTGGTGCTTGATGAACAAGTTTTGTCGAGGATAATATTGTATTTTGGATGTCTATTATTTTTAAATCTATGTTCAGGAGGAAAATATTGGAAACCCCTAAATAAAATAGCAAGTAGTTAATGCCTGCATTACTGTGCTCCAAACTATGTTAAGAAACATTCAATAACTTATTGATGGCTGTTTCCTGAGGAAAGTGGAATAGCTTGACAGGCACCAGTAGTTCATGCCTGTAATTCAAACTAAGATTCAATGTTCAGTTGAGGTCAAAGCCAGCCTTGGCAGGTAAATGGAAAAGGGTTTTTATTTCTAATTAAACAACACAAATCCAGAAGTGGCAATATAGGTCATGTGATAGATTACCAGTCTTGAGAACAAAAAGCCAAGTGAAGGTGTGAGCTCTGAATTCAAACTCCATAACCAGCAAGAATGCTTGCACACACTCCCACACCCCCCCCACCACACACACAAGCAGTGTTGTAGCTAAACGTCTTATTATCTGACTTTGTATAATTCTATACATTTACACACATACAATTTAAAAAAATAAAATCACCGCCTTTTTTATATGAGAGGGTTAAAAAGGAGAGCTGCTTGCACTAAACATACAAATTTAAAGACATAACCTAATTACAAGTAGATTAAACATATAAATCTATGGAACTCTGTATTATAAATACAATTGTTGGAAACTCAGCACCAATATTTAGAGATTCGAAGTTGTATCTATAGAAGAGTATTTGGATTTCAGTGCTTCAATTAAGGTCCAGACATTTTGGTGTGAGATGCATTATAATAAATCATCTTTAATTTTATGCTGATCTTATTTACTGTATTTATTTACTGTTTTATTTATGGCCTCCAATCTTCAGTCACAACTAAATTTTGATTTATTTATTACCAACCATACATTCTTGTTTCTTTATATATTTCTTGTTTCTTTTCAATATGAACCAGACATTTTTGAAAGTGCACTATTTGATACCTTTGGATATTATATTTTGGCTTTTTTGCCAATTGTGAAACTTGAACTCAGGGTCTTCGCTTTGTCCCTGAGCCTCTTTATGCTCAAGGATAGCACTCTCTACCACTTGAACCACAGTGTCACTCTACCTTTTTCTTTCTTTTTTTGGGGGGGGGGGTCCGGTCATGGGGCCTGAACTCTGGGCCTCGGCACTGTCCCTCAGCTCTTCAGCTCAAGGCTAGCACTTTACCACTTGAGCCACAGAGCCACTTCTGGCTTTTTTCTTTTTGCTTATGTGGTGCTGAGGAATCCAACCCAGGGCCTCAGGCATGCAAGGCAAGTGCTCTACCACTGAGCCACTTTCCAAGCCCCACTTCTACCTTTTTCTGAGTAGTTTATTGGCAATAAGAGTCTCACAGACTTTCCTGCTTGGGCTGGCTTCAGACTGTGATCCTCAATAGTAGCCTCCTAAGTAGCTATGATTACAAGTATGGGCTACCAGTGCCCAGCTTGGATATTGGATTGTAAACCTTTCTCAAGACCAGTCTGTGTGCTTGCATGAGTGGTGACTTTTCCTCTACCTGTGACTTTTTTAAAATTCTGCAAAGTTTATACATTTTTTGTACTCTGTTTGTTTCTAGACATTATGCTCAGCCAATGCTTGGATGGTATCTAGCAAGCCTATTAGTGTGTTTTATGTAGAGGGAGAAGGGAGAGAGAACAAAGAATAAAATCTCCCACAGCACTCTTTAGTGGAGAGTCAGGTTGTTTACAACCTGAGAGGGTCTGGAGATCCATCAGAACTGAAAGAATAGAAACCAAGCCATCCATGTTTTCCTATAATCATGGCTGTTTTCCAAGTCCTAATTTACAAAGAATTCCTGTAGATTTTTTTTGCCAAGGTATCCTGTGCTCTGATATTTGTTTACCTTTGATATTTTGTTTCAGTCAGTTATTTGGCTGTTATTTGTTTTATAAGTTTTGGAGGAAATGCTTGCTGTATTTCCAGCACAAGGGAGTATGAGTTAAATGAAACAAAAAGTATTTTAGCTCAGTATTTCAGAAAATCCTCAGTTATACTAGAGTAGACAAGAATGACTGAAAACAAGATCTGTTCCGCTTCCTCTGGCACTGGTGATTGGGATCTAGCAATCAATATGAAGAAAGATGTCAGAGAGACTACATTCAGAAGTGATGACTGGCAGTAGTGATCCAGAGATAAACAAAGATACCATGAAAGTTTCTGACTACACTTTATTTATTTTTATAAGTTATTTATTGCTATTGTAAAGGGGATGTACAGAGAGGTTACAGTTACATAAATCAGGTAATGAGTACATGTTTTTGGACAATGTCTCCCCTTCCTTCTCTCTCTCCCAGTTTTCCCCTTCAGTGCTCACAAGTTGTGTAGTTCATTTTCAACATAGTGAGTACCACTGCTACATCTGTTCACCCTTTGTCCCTCCATTTCTGTGTCCCCCTTACACTCCAAATGACAGAAAAATGAACAAATAAGACAAAAAGATACAGAAAATAGAAACAGCAACAACTCCATATCCTGGAGTTCATTTCAATAAACATTGTTTTATATAATCAGATGCACATTGGCATTGTGCCTATGTGATCTCTCTTAAGGGTATCCTTCTTTGGTCTTATCCTGTGTGAAGGCCTAGAGTCTTGTATAATTTATCATGTTTGACTACACTTTAATAGCCCTTTTGGAAATACCATTTCAGTATTTTGTACTTTAAAATCATAGTAATTTTTTTCTAAAACTCTCAAAATCCTTGTCATGCAGCCAACCATATTATTGAGTACTCCTTTTTGAAGTTATTTTGTTTTTTTCTCTTATCAATACTTTGCTTGTATGACTTGATAAAGAGATTTGAGAACTGTGATTACTTATCTTTTGTGACACACTGTTTTTGACTTGGGTCTAAATTTTTATAATTTCTCTGTGATAAAATCGAATGTTATATATTGAAGAATTGTACTGTATGTTAAAAGTATGGTTGTTTTGAAGAAAAGAAATATTTGTGCTCCTGTTTCAGTATTCAGCTAAGCCAGACACCTATTTATGGAAAACTATTTTTATTGAAAAACTAGTTACAAGATAGAGCTTTTCAGGCTAAGATATTTAACACCATCCTCTCTTACAAATAAATGAGTAGTCTGACACTGCACAGAAAAATGATTCTTATTTTTTCACCAATGAAAAACTCAATTAAAAAATACAACTTTAAAAAAGGTTGTTTGCCCATGACCTTAATAGCCTCTCAATAGTAATTTTAGAAAAGGAAGCTGGGCGCAGGTGTCTTGCCCTTGGTCCTAGCTATTCAAAAGGCTGAGATTTGAAATGTTTATGAGAATTAATTTCTAATTCTTTTGGCTATATTCTTTTTAATACTTTTTTATTGTAAAAATGCTGTACAGAGGGGTTACAGATACATGAGCAAGAAATGAGTACATTTCTTATCAAGCATTGTTACCTCCTCCTTTGTTTTTCCCCTACCATCCCTTCCATCCGACATCCACAACTACACTCCTCTCCTTCCCCACCGTAATTGTAAAGTTTGTTTTTCAACATAGTATCTTGCACATTTTATTGTTACAATGAGTCAACCTGTATCCTTATTTAAGCATTTTGTTTTTTACCTTACCCTTCCCAAGCTAGAGAAGCTAGAGACGTTGAACATTTCTGCAGATGTCTATTGGCCATCCTTCTTCCCGCTTCAGAGAAGTTTCTCTTTAAGTCTTTAGCCCACTTATTTATCGGACAATTGTTTCTTTGAGGATTTGTTGTTGGGGGTTTTTGGCTATATTCTAAGAGTTAGGTTGCTGGAAGACACTCTGAAAACATTACAGGATGGAATAGGAGAAACCCTAGGTCTCCTTGGCGCAGGTCGAAATTTTCTTAATAGAGACCCGGAAACACAAGTCAAAGAAAGGTTGGACAAATGGGATTGCATGAAGTTGCAGAGCTTCTGCATGGCAATGGACATAGCTAGCAAGATCAATAGAAAGCCCACAGATTGGGAGAAGATCTTCACGAGCTATACAATGGACAAGGGTCTCATATCTAAAATATACATGGAACTCAAAAAATTAAATCCACCAACAACAAATCCTCAAAGAAACAACTGCCCAATAAATAAGTGGACTTAAAGACTTAAAGAGAAACTTCTCTGAAGAAGAAAGAAGGATAGCCAATAGACACAGGAAGAAATGCTCAACCTCCCTAGCCATAAAAGAAATGCAAATCAAAACAACATTGAGATACTACCTCACCCCAGTTAGAATGGCAAAAATCAAGAACTCTAATAACAACAGATGCTGGAGGGGATGTGGACAGAAGGGAACCTTACTTCATTGTTGGTGGGAGTGTAAACTTGTTCAACCACTTTGGAAAGTAGTATGGAGGTTCCTCAAAAGACTTCACATAGAGCTCCCCTATGACCCAGCAATCTCACTTTTGGGCATTTCCCCAAATGTTTTCAAACAAGCCCACACTAAAGCTACCAGCACAACTATGTTTATTGCAGCATTATTTACCATAGCTAAGATATGGAACCAACCCAGATGCCCCTCAGTAGATGAATGGATCAAGAAAATGTGGTATATATACACAATGGAATTCTATGCCTCCATCAGAAAGAATGACATTCCCACATTTGTTAGGAAATGGAAAGACTTGGAAAAAATTATATGAAGTGAAGTAAGCCAAGCCCAAAGAAACATAGTTCCCATGGTTTCCCTTATTTGCAATATCTAGTATATGTATGAGTCAAGCAGAAAAGGTCAGATAAGGTGATGTTAGGAAAATGCATCCTAAGATATGTATTTAAATGTTTTTTTTTCTTTCATACATTTGTTTCTAACGCATTTATAAGATGATTTCTTTGTTGCTTTGTATGTCCCTCCCCCACAGTATAACCCCTGCTTTCACTATATTTGATGTCGGTATAATTTGTGCAGGGGAAGGGGAAAAACAAGTCGTTTAAATAATTTACAGGTGGACCCGTTGCAACAATGAGAAGTACAAGTTGTCATGTCGAAAACAAACTTTACAACTTTGCGGGGGGGGGGATTGGGGGGGGTGAGTGAGGCTGGGAAGGGATGGGAAGGGTAAACAAAGGAGGAGGCTATAATGCTTGTTAAGAAATGTACTCACTCTCTTGCCCATGTAATTGTACAGTATTTTCACAATAAAAAAAAGAGTTAAGTTGCTGGATATTTTGGTGGTTCTATTTTCTCAGGAAAGTTTGAGTCTCTTATCTCCAATTAATAAACAACAAAAAAAAAGCAATGGAGTAGCTCAGGTGATAGAGCACCAGCCTTGAGAGGCTGTGAGTTCAAGCTCTAGTAAGGAAGGAAGGAAGGAAGGAAAGAAGGAAGGAAGGAAGGAAGGACGGATGGAAGGAAGGAAGGAAGGAAGGGAAAGAATGAAAGAGAAAAAGGAAGAAAGAGAGATAAAGAAAGAAAGAAAAAAGAAAGAAGAATGGAAGGAAGTTTCTAAAGAAACTGTTGTTAATAAATAATGTGGTTTCCTGTCATATCAATAATGAAACAACTACATAATCTCTCTCAACTAGTGTTTCTATGTAAACAATACATGCCATTACTAAACTACTCTTAGAAGATCTATTCAAAATTGATAATAGACCAGTGATATTTGTCACAGAATGTGAGGGTCTATTTCTTTAGTTGTTGTACCTAGGGCTTGAATTTAGGGCCTAAGTGCTATCCCTGAGATTGTTTTGGCTCAAGCCTACCACTCTCCTGCTTGAGCCACAGCTCCACTTCCAGCTCTTTGTGAGTAGTTTATTGGAGGCAAGCATCTCAGGGACTTTGCTGCCTGGGCTGGCTTTGAACTGCAATCTTCAGATTTCATCTTCTTGAGTGGTAAGATTACAGGCATGAGACCCTGGTGCCTGGCTTTCCATTTCTTTTTTCTTCAACTAATTGCTAATCAACTTCATCATCACAAATATTTTTAATATACAAGTCAGTAATGCTAACAATTTCTATATTCTTCTGAAATAGGATTGCTGAATTTCTCATCTGTTAAGTCTAGTACTATGTTTGAATTAAATAATAACTCCTCCTTTCTTTCTCCTCTGTTTTTGGCAACACTGCCTGTTCCCCAAAATTTCATTATTATGTCATATTAGTGGCATCATGCAGTGTTTGCCATTTTTTTCTTTTTTTTCTTTTTTTTCTTTTTTTTTGGTGGGTCATGGGGCTTGAACTCTGGGCTTGGGCGCTGTCCTTCAGATCTTCAGCTCAAGGTGAGTGCTCTATCACTTGAGCTACTGTGCCACTTCCAGCTTTCGAGTGGTTTATTGGAGATAAGAATCTCACGGACTTTCCTGCCCGGGCTGGTTTTGAACCGCGATCCTCGGAGCTCAGCCTGCTGAGTAGCTAGGAGTACAGGCCTGAGCAACTGGCATCCGGCTGTTTGTCATTTTCTTACTGGACTATCACTCTTCACAAGGTTCCAAGTGCTAATCCATATTACAGCCAGTGACAGGGCTGGTTTCATTACTTTCCTAGACTGATGAGCTTCCCATGGTATGTATGCAGCATTTTGAATATTGATTCATCTATGTGTGGCTATTTCAGTGGTTTATACCTTTGGCTTTTAAATAGTAGTGCTATAAACACTGACATGAAATATTCCTGAGGACATAGTTCTAATTCTTTTGGTTCTATAACCAGAACAGAGTTGCTAGATTATTGGTTGGTTCTATTTCTAACTTGGAAACAAGACTATATTATTTGTATTGTGGTTGCATCATTTAGCAATCCCACCAGTATATGAAGTTTCCAGTTTCTCCACATTCTCACCAACATTTATATTTAAAAATAGCCATTCTAATGGATGTCATGTGATATCTCACTTTGTTTGATTTTTAGTTCTCTGATAATTAGCTACCATGAACATCTTTTAATATTCCTTTTGTCTTTCTGTGTATAGTGCTTAGAGAAAGTTTTATGCAAGTCCTTTAGCCATTCTTAAGTGGGTTGTAGAGATCTTTTCACACACATATGATATCTATTTCATATATGCTAATAAATGTTAGATATATATTATATATATTGTTGTAGTTTTGTCAGTCATGGGCTTGAACTCTGGGCCTGGGCACTGTCCCTAAGCTTTTCAACTCAAGGCAAGTGCTATACCACTTGAGCCACAGTGCCACTTCTGGTTTTCTTCTGGTTTATTGGAGATAAAAGTTTCACAGCTTTTCCTGCCCGGGCTGGCTTTGAACCATGATCCTCAGATCTCAGCCTCCTGAGTAGCTAGGACTACAGGCATGAGCCACAGGCTCCTGGCTTCATATATGCTAATATATTATCTACTTCTGTTTCTGTTGCTTGTGCTTGTGATGCTATGTCTCATGCAGTCATTATATTCAATTTACATTAATTAAAATTGAGTTACATAATGTAAAAGTGTGGCTGGGACCAGGAAAGATGGGGAGAAAGACAGAAGGTGTGACACTGATCAAGATGCATGCTATTCATAACCTAAACTGTTGGACTGAAACACCTTAATACAATTACTTAAAGAAGAACAATAATAATGATAATAATAGAATCAATGTCACAATCAATGTCTTGCACATTTTCCATAATGCTTCCTTCTACTAGAGTTGTATTTTTGTGTCTTAGGCCTAGGTTTTCAATGCACTTGACTTAATTTTTGCATATTGTGTAAAAAGAAAGGTCTAACTTGCCTCTTTTGCAAGAAGAATACAGCTTTCATTTGCTCATTTTGTTGAGCAGAATTTATCCCCCAAATAATTTTGAAGGATAAACTGATTTGTAGTTTTGCAATCACAGAAAAAATGTATTAACATACTAAAATACTTTTCTTTTGCACAGCTGTATATGTATGTGAAATGGATTTCTTTTGTGTATTTCAAACAAATCATTAGATGCAGAAACAGAAATGAGACTCTGGGTATCTTGTATTAATCCAGAAAGACATAAAAGGACATTTACAAAATATAAACGTGATGAATGCCTAACTTAAACTTCTTCTTATCCTGCATAAAATATCGTATATATATTTTTTATTTACTATTCTATTTTCAGAAGTATTTTCTTTTAAGAAAGGGTGGGTAGGGGAGGAATGGGTGAGAATGCTGATAGGGATGACATTTACCAAAATATATTGTATTCATAAACTGCTTTGTTAAAAGGCAACTATCTTGCACAGCTACTTAAGGATAACAATATTCTTAGAAAAAGAAAGTGTGACTTAAATAGAATTGTGTTAATAATTTCTGTTATTTAATTTTTTAAATAAAAATGCTTTCAGAGCTAAGCAGCAGTGGCTCATGCCTGAAATCCTAGCTACTAAGAAGACGAGATCTGGGGATTGAGATTCAAAGCCTTCCAGGGCAGCCAAGTGTGTGAGACCCATATCTCCAATTAACTACCAAAAGCCAGAAGTGGAGCTGTGGCTCAAGTGGGAGAGTACCAGCCTGGAGCAAAAAAGCTTAGGGATAATGCCCAGGACCTGAATTCATGTCCCAGTACTGACACACACACAAAAGAAACTTTCACTAAAACATACCAATTTAGCCTGGTGCTAGTGGCTCACTCCTGTATGGTAGCTACTCAGGAGGCTGTGATCTGAGAATCGTGGTTTAAAGCAAGCCCTGGCAGGAAAGTCCATGTGGCTCTTATCTCTAATTAGCTACCAAAAAGCCAGAAGTGGAGCTGTGGCTCTAGTGGTAGAGAGTTAGTCTTGCCTTGAGCAGGAAAAAAAAAAACCTCAAGGACCGAGTCTAAGCCCTGAGTTCAAACTCCCAGGATGAAAACACACACACACACACACACACACACACACACACACACACACACACACACACACACACACACACACACACACACACACACCACAATCCAATGTGTTTTCAAGTAGTTCGTGTGGAATTTTTCATAAGTCTCTAAGACTAAGTATCAGTCTACAGAAGTTAATAAATTTTGGAGAAATGCTTATTTTAGGATCAGGAGTATCTCTTAAGTTTCAGGTAATTAAGTGACTACACTATGGATGAATTCTGTACTTCCTAAATGTACTTCAAAGCACTGATCAGTCTATATTTCATAACCAAACTTATCAAAAGGGCTGCTTAAAAATTTTACCAAAACTGAATCATTCGGTTTGTATAATTTTTTTAAAAAAATCAATACCTCTTTGATTATGACTTCACAATTTTAGTCTTAAATATTTGTGATAGACAAATTTATAATAATCTTAAAAAATGCAGTGTTCTCTGCAAGCATTGATACATTTGTAGAACATATTCTTAATTTAGTTCTCAAGAAACTAGTCACTATGAATGCAGCACTTGTAGAACATACTCTTAATTTAGTTCTTGAGAAATTAGTCACTATGAATCCAATTGAAGAAGCAGATCTGACCACAACCTGGAGACTTCAGGTCTTGGAAGGCAATCAAAAGTCAGAAATATGTGACCAAGGCAGTTGAGTGAAGAAAGGCTCACCTTTAGCCAGAGAATTATCATACTTGAGAGAAGTAGAGACTCATTCCTTGTCGTGTATCTCCATCAATCTTAAGTGAACAGTCTTTGAAATTTTTATCTGACCTGCAACTCCATAGTAATAGTAGGAAAATATCTTGTGTAGTGTGAAACATATCTTTTAAGGAATTACAGAAAGCTGAGGATGATGGACTAATGACATGTAGAGAAATTGCAAGAATGTGAATGGCCTTAAACTCATTGGTAATCAGTGTTGAGATGTTTCCTTTCTTTCTTTTTTTCTTTCTTTCTTTTTTTCTTTCTTTCTTTTTTCTTTCTTTCTTTCTTTCTTTCTTTCTTTCTTTCTTTCTTTCTTTCTTTCTTTCTTTCTTTCTTTCTTTCTTTCTGTCTGTCTTTTTTCTTTCTTTTCTTGCTAAAATATAAAACAAATCTGTCTTATTCATTATAGAGATGAAACTGTTTAGGTTAAAGCCATCTGTTAAAATTCTCCATTGCAAATGACGAGAGGACATTAGATGACAGTGAATGTGCCTGTCCTGTTTTGGTCCTGAATGCCCTCATGGGACTTTCAGAGGTCTGGGATAGAGGGCATGTGTGGAAATGTTCTTTGTAGTATGTTTTTTCTGGGTTTAATTTGCACTGCATATAATGAGCACAATCTTATTGTGTTTATTCTGGAAAAATTGCAACAAAATTATAGCAGGATGTTTAAATGGAAACATATTAAAGTTATCTGACTGAAGATAAATAATGATTTTGTTAGCAGTGTAAAAAGTGTACTATGTCAAAATGGTTTAGGGGTTACCATTTATTTATGGAAAACAAAAAATGCTTATTGTTTGAAACAAGGTATCCATCATTTATTTATTTTTCTTACCTTTCTTAAATCAATGTTGGAGGAAGAATTGAGAGCATGCTCTACCACTGGAACAATATCCATAGTCTTTGATTTTAGATTGATTTTCCTATCAGGAAAATTTCCATTCATCTGTCTCCCTTCATCTCCCCCTTCCCCACACACCCTATGTTCACTCAGCTTTTTTCGATTACCAAAATGTATTAGAGATAATTTTTTCTCAGAAGAAGAATGACACTTTCCATTCCATAGGAAGATATAAAATTTATTTGATTTTAAAATGAATTACAACTATATTGATCTCTAAAATGTAATCCATGAAAAAAGTGTAACATAGAAAAATTAGTTTGATAATTTTTGATTGTTGATAAGTTTGTGATTAAGTTGAATATTATCACATGTTTAATCACTGTGAAGCAACTAATTCCTGAGAATCTGTCCCATGAACAGAGAAATGAAATGGTGGCTTTCCAAAGAAGTTTCAGCAGATGACTCTAGGAAGTGGTGTCCCACATCCTTCACTGACTGCCAATGGCATACCAAAAACTCTTGGTATTTTTTCTGTTTGATTTTAAACTTAAATGCTTGGGCAAAAACACTCATAAATTAGGAGGACAAAGATAGGGGAGTGACATTTCACATAGTGATAAGTAAAATGCACAAAGTCCTGGTAGAAAGTTGTTTTCAATGACCCCATTGCCCTTCAGCAAGCTCATCTAAAATCAGTCTCCTATTCAATTTGCATGTGTGTGTGGGGGGGAGTTGAATTCAGAGCTATGAGTCTTGCTTGGCTTTTTCTTTCAAGATTGCTATTCTAGTACTTGAGTTGCATCTCCACTACTGTTTTTTTGTTTTGTTTTGTTTTGTATTCTTTTTTTGCTGGTTAACTGGAGATAAGAGTTTATTGGATTTGTCTGCCTGGGCTGGCTTCAAACTGTTATACTCAGATCTTAGGCTCCTGAATATCTGGTATTACAGGTGTGAGCACCATGCATTTCTCAGTTTCTTCAATTTAATGTTTAAGAAACAAAATTTAGAATGCACTGAAGTAGTCTTGATGAAATTTTTAATCTAAAACTTTCTAAATCTCAGTCTTCACTGCTTTTGCAGACTCTAGAGAGAATTTTTTAAAGATACTGAGAAACCTTGATCATTTTAGAAATAATTTCTAAAAATTACGTTTTCCCTAAACATAATTTTCATGGAAGATAAAGCATTTAGATTGAAGATAAAATATTTAGATTTCAGTTGAAATAATATAATACAATTTTATTACATTTGGACAAAAACTACAATTATGGAGGAGCATAAAACAATGAACTAATTTACTATTGTATTTATTTTTTATCATTTAGAAAGAAAACTTGGTCAGAACAACTATAGGATGAATAAATCTGTTATCGATATGGATGACTCCTAAATCCTAGATCTGAAAAGAATACAACCATCAGGATTGGGTCCAAGGATTCATGCATGTATCAGTGACAAGAATTCTTTTGGAAGAGAAGAAGGGAGTGAAGTTATGGTACTCTTTAGCCAAGTCTCTCTCAGTGCCAAGAAAGAAAAAAAAATTGATCCCAGGACTCTTTGGGTGAGGGGGTTTAGAATCAACTCCAGCAAGTTTTAAAATCTTTATAAAAATGGTCTGTGACACACTTGACTCTGTGAGCCTGGGTTAGAACTCCATCCCACAACGTAGCAGTAAATCATATGAATCAGTGCTGTTATTCCTTATTACAAAAAAAAGTCATGGTGTGTTTTTTTTTTTGCATCATGCTGCACCTCCAAATACACCTGTCAAAATCATAACAAGTTGAGAGAATTTGCAATTAGTGACTGGAAAGTTGACCATAATCATTACAAAATTCCATATTAGTAAAATGTAAGAGTAATGATGGGGAAGTAAAACAATGTACAATACGTACTAAGTTAAAATAAAATATCTGATTTTGATATGTGGTTTGGCACTTTAATAATTCTTTCTGACATGTATATCACCACAGTTATATAAAATCATTAATCATTTAAACTCTACAATTGTTTCCTTTTAATATCATTTATATAATCGAGAGTTATCTATTAATAGCCCCTTGTAGTGCCTTAGTGTTGGTTTTATATTTGAGGGAGGAAAACTAAACTATATGGTTTCTTCTTGAAGTAAAATTTGCATATATTCAAGGATTGTATGTACCTTTTGTAAGTAATCCATTTATTTTACCTTGGTTTATGAAATAATACAAAGGTTGTGAATGGTAATATAATTACTGACCCTTGGTGGAATTCTACTTACAAGAGCAAAAGATCAGTTTTTTATGTCTATCTCAAATCAGGTGCAAAGTCTGTTATTTTTATGATCCCCTGAACGTATCTGTTTATACCAGGCAGCTGTTGGAAAGTAATGAATCCTAGCTACAGTCTCCAGCCAAAGTTTTAGCAATGTCCTTTGGCAAATCTCCACAAGTATCAATTCAGAGGATGATATGCTTTTAATTTTAAGATCTTTATAGTTGATTATGTCATAGCAATAGAGACATAGACTTTCAAAACTAAACAGAGTGCTCTTTGCCTAAACTCTCTCCTTTTTACCAACTTATAAAGATGTGTGTGAAAGGGGGAGTTGGAAACTCAAGACGGATATTCATGTGCTCAGTAATGACAAATGTGGAATTAATTTTGTCAAAGTACCTTTTTAAAGTTCCCCAACTTAAGCACACTTGAGGAATTATTTATCTTGTGAGTCGGATTAGGATTTAAGACTTTTCTATTATTAAGCATGTTTCCACAGAAATCTGTGTTTAAAGAAAATGCCTATGTAGTTTGAGTAAAGAATGATGAAAATCTATTCATTCTTTCTAGAATTATCTTTAAGTAGTTGTACAAAGGATTTCAGTGCAATATGTCATCCTATCGGCACCATGCATTTTGAATAAAGTCACCTCCTCCATTATTCTTCCCCATCTCTCCCAATCCCACCCACTCAAGTTACCTGGTTCCATTATGTACATTCAATAGCATGCCTGAATTTGCCCAACAGCATCCTCTCAAAAAATATTGCATGTGATCATAAATTCTATTATTCTATTTCAGGTGAAGTTGAGGTTTTTGTTTATACAGATATGACATTCGACACATATATGTGTGTGTGTGTGTATATATATATATATATATATATATTCCTTGTTCAAATTAAAACATTACAAATGCTCTTTACTTAGAATAAAACATACAGTTTAAAATTCTTGGAAGTCAATAGTGTATTTTGCTCTAATTAAGAAATACAATGGGAATGTGTGGTTGTTCACTGCTCTGGTGAATCAGTGACCGGCCAGGTTCTGACTTCACTGACACATTTCATAGAGAGGGTGTTTTAATGAAGGCTGAAATTGTAGCTAATTCATTCCATGTTGTGAGGTTAACCACAGCCTCTTAGAAGTCACAAAAATCACAAAGCTTTTTACTCCTGCAGATGTACTGGAACTGACAACAGAGACTGAAATTCTGAGAGCATTCAAGTGTGGTTTTTTCTGACTTAATTTTATTGTGAGGCCTACCTACTGATAGGTTTTTTTTCTTAAATATATGTAGAAGTTAATATTTTTCCCCTACGTTGGTGAGGCAATTTTCCTCCTAGTGGTGTCCCAGCAATATAACTGAACTAAATGCAGGATGACAATTCTGGAAATGTAAATTTTCCCTGAAAATTTTGCTTGTTCATTGTGTGATGTTTCCTCCAGGAATTCTTTCCCAGTGTTGTCTTCCTCTCCTCCTAGTATCTGCAACACCTGCACACAATACATTTTTAAATGGGTGACAGGAATGTGGATAACAGCTTAGTGTTCTGGACTAGAGCCCAAGAGAAGGGAAATGTTAGAATCACTTGTGTAGAAAACAGAAGAAAACAAATCTCTTTAGCTTTTATATATAAACATTTTGGACACTGAGAAAAATTGAGAGTAAGAGAATGGATTCAGGCATAATAGGAAAAAACATATATTGGTGTAGTGAAATTCTTTTGATTATTTAACTTAAATAGATTTTCTAGGATTAAGAGAAAATGGACAAAGTCGAAAAGCAAGAAGGAAAGAACTTAGTTCCACCTGTTCTCTTCTGAACCCTTCACTCCCTGTGACATTCATTTCTACCATACCAGGCCTCTGGCAGACACAGTTTACTAGGACAAAAGGTCACACAGATTTTCTCAAACCCTGAAGAATTTTGTGTTAGGAAGGGAACAGTGCAGGACTAAATATCATCCTTAAGAATTCATGACCAAATAGCCCAGGACAGGACGCTGTAACCCATGTCAATAGAACTAGAGAACAAATGACATCAGCATTTATTTTCCTTTGCCCAGTTCTAGGGATTGAATTTTGGACTAGGTTCTGTCCTTTAGCCTTCTCACTTAAGGCTAGTATTCTACAACTTGAGCCATAGCTCTATTTCCAGCTGTTTTTAGGTCAATTGGAGATTTTAAAAACTCTCATAGACTTTCTTTCTCAGGCTTGCTTTGAATTGTGTTCTTCAGATGTCAGCCTTCTGAGTACCTAGGATTTCAGGTGTGAGCCACTGGCAGCTGATTTGGACATTAAAAAGAATATTTTCAGATGTAAGTAGCCTATATGGTAGCTAACTCCCTGACATTAAAATAATGAGGACCTTTATCTGCAAAGTATAATGGACATTGAGTAACTGAAAGGAAAAGAGATGGAGGAAAGCATCTGGAGGGAAAGTGACTATAAGAGGGTGCACATGGGATGGGATGATACTTGAAAAATGAATTTATTCTTCTGTGAGCCATCACACTATAGAAGAAATTGTGATCTGGATGCTGGTAGCTTACACTTGCAACTTTAGTGACTAAGAAGGATGAGGTCTAAAGATCAAGTTTCCAAGCCATTCATGGTAGAAAAATTGGGAGAATTCTGACAGGTAACAGCAGCAATAACAAAGCAAAAACAAACAAAACACGACAAAATCTGGAAGTGAACATTGGATCAAGTGATAGAGTCCTAATTTTAGGTGAAAAAGCAAAAGACCCTGAGTTCAATCTCTAATACTGGCACCAACAAAACAAGACAACAAAAATTAATGAATAACACCAAAAACACCCCCACTGAAGTGGAGCTTTGGTTCAAGTGGTAGAGCACAAGCCATGTGTGAAAAAGCCAAATGAAAGAGCCTTTAGTTCAAGCCCTAGTACTGGTCCAAATATATGGATGCCTATATATATATATATATATATATATATGTGTGTGTGTGTGTGTGTGTGTGTGTGTGTGTGTGTGTGTGTGTGTGTGTGTAATTTGTATAAATAATATACTATTATAAATATAAAATATATACTTAATATTTGCATTTTAGTAAAATATATACATTAGAAAACTCAAAACTAGAAAATTAGAAAATATACTAATATTCATACACTTACTGTATATTATCTTTTTAAAATTGTATGTTATCTTAAATATTCTTAGGCTGTCTTGTTATAACTAAATCTTTCAATACTTTTCCATTTCAAGTATCTATGTTCAACGATCATGGACATTAACTTTAAAAATACACTGAATTCTGAGCTGGTCTCCAGTGGGTTCATGCCTACTTAGGAGGCTGAGATCTACTTGGAAGGCTGATGAGGTTCAATGGAAAGTTTGTGATACTAATCTCCAATTAAGTACCAAAAAAACAAAAAGGAAGTGGAGCTTTGGCTAAAGTGGAAGAGCAGCAGCCTAGTAAAAAGTTCAGAGACCTCTAATTTAAGCCCCTGGATTGGCATAAATAATATCATAGACCATAACATAATATATATGTATGCTCTTTTCATAATTTTCTAGCTTTGACAAATTTTGGTACATCTTGACTTATTTTTCAATTTCACAGATACACATAAAGAAAAAGGAGAAAGATTGTACAACCTTTCTTACATAGCTTAGTGACTATTATCACCTGTGGCTACACCTGCCCTGCCCCTCCTGCCTTGCCTCTCCTGCTCCTGTGATGTATGTTTCCCATTCCAGGAAAGCTCTGCCACTCAATGAATCCTTTTTCCATTGCCTTCCTGAAGACTATAGAAGAGGTGTTTCTCACTCTTCTGCCTCAACAATTTCCCTCTTATTTGGGTGTTTATTTTTGTGAAAAGTTGTCACGCCTTCTAATTAAATATAATCACCAAAGTGTTTGACCTTTCTTAACATTTCCATCTGATTATTGACTCAACTTGTTTGCTTTTACAGCAAACTTGGCAACAGAAAAGTATTTACCGTTATTTGTGCTCACTATGGATTTGGTCTAATCAGGTTTTCTGCTCACTCATCTGTTCCCCAAAATAGTTCACTTGTGAAAAACATAAATGCCCCCGCAGTGCTGAACTGCACACTCATTTCTCAGCAGTGCACATTCCTATGATTGCCTTCGAACTCTGTACACTGGTGGTGAGTTCTTCCTTCTTGCAAAGCTATTTGCCTATCTACACCATGTTCCTTCTACATACTGATCATATATTCGTCATCAAAAACTAGGTGCCAGTGGATCATGCCTATAATCTTAGCTATTCAATGGGCTGAGTTTTGAGGATTTCTCTTTAAATCCAACCTGAGAAGGAGAATTTCTGAGACTCTTAGGTCCAATTAACTAGCAAAAATGTAGAAATGTAGCCATGGCTCAAGTGATAGAGCACCAGCCTTGAGTGACAAGGTTTAAGGAACAGCTCAGAGGCCCGGAGTTCAAGCCTCAGTACTAGAAAAAAAAGAAATTCAGCAAAGTAGAATAAATAAACTTTTAGATTTTTCTCTGTGGTACATTTTTAGACATTTGACTAAAATATAAGACTGAACTAACTCTATGTTTAAAAATTAGGGGACAGTACTGGTGCTTGAATTCAGGACCTCATGCTCTTACTTTTTAATTTTTCTCACTCTACCACTTGAGGCACAGCTCCACTTTTGCTATTTGCTAGCTAATTGGAGATAAAAGAGTTTAGTCTTTATTTCTGGAGATAGCTTTGTCTCATGATCCTCAGATCTCAGCTTCTGAGGTAGTTAGTATTCCAGGTATGAGCAACCAAAAAAGAATCAAAATTTTATTTTAATGAAAATTCAAAAATTAGATTTCAGTGTCTATTTCTGGAATTTAAAATAGAGAGTATTAGCTGAGCACTGGTGGATCAAAACTGTATTGCTAACTGCTCAGGAGTCTGAGGTCTGAGGATGGCAGCTCCAGGAGGAAAGTTCATGAGACTCTTATCTCCAACTAACTACCACAAAACTGGAAGTTGTGCTGTGACTCAAAATGGCAAAACACTAGCCTTGAGCAAAAAAGCTCAGGTACAATGCCCAGTCCCTGGGTTCAAGTACCATGATTGACCAAAAATGAATGAATAAATAGTACTATTTTATAACATGTTTATTTTCTGATAGATTTGTGTATATACTTGTCTGAGTGTGTGTGTGTGTGTGTGTGTGTGTGTGTGTGTGTGTGTGTGCATGTGTGTGTGTGTATACACACCAGTCCTGGAGCTTGAACGCAGGAAGGGGTACTGTCCCTTTTTTGCTCAAGGCTAGTGCTCTACCATTCAAGCCACAGCTTTGCTTCTGGCTTTTTTGGCAGGTAATTGGAGATGAGTTTCACAGGCTTTTCTGTTCCAGCTAGCTTCAAACCATGATCCTCAGACCTCAACCTCTTGAGTAACGAGTGTTACAAGTGTGAGACACCAGTGCCTGGCTAATACTCTCTATTTTTAAATTACAAATATTGGTTTCAAATTATTGGTAAAATGTTCACTTTTTCACAGGAATTGATTAAATTAATCCAGACATCTTATGCAAAACTTGGAATTGGCAATAAACACAAATATGACACAGATCCTAATGTTAATACTGTTCACTACTTAAGCCAAATAAAAAATTGATCAATTTATATGTTATAATTGGTAATTATATCCATTTGTGGAAAAGAAAATTGATTGGTAAAAGAATGTTGTAATCAGATTTTGGAATAAGTTGTAAGAACATGGTACTATAGTAATAAAAGACATATAAACCAGGAAAGAAAGAAAGAAAGAAAGAAAGAAAGAAAGAAAGAAAGAAAGAAAGAAAGAAAGAAAGAAAGAAAGAGAAAGAAAGAAAGAAAGAAAGAAAGAAAGAAAGAAAGAAAGAAAGAAAGAAAGAAAGAAAGGAAGGAAGAAAGGGAGAGAAGAAAGGGAAGAAAGGAAGAAAAGGAAGGAAAGAAAAGGAAGAAAGGAAGGAAGGAAGGAAGGAAGGAAGGGAAAGAAAGAAAGGGAGAGAAGAAAGAAAGGGAAGAAAGGAAGAAAGGGAGAGAAGAAAGAATGGGAAGAAAGAAAAGAAAGGAAAGAAAAGTAAGGAAGGAAGGAAGGAAGGAAGGAAAGAAAGAAAGAGAGGGAAGAAAAGAAGAAAAGAGAGAGAAAGAGAAGGAAAAAAGAGAGAAAAAATCACTAAGATTGAACTACATATATAGAACCAACTGAAATTCCACAAAGGTGCCAAGAACACCCATAATAGAGAAGACAATATCTTCAATAAATGGTTCTATGGAAACTGGATATCCACATAGAAGGATAAACTAAATCTTCATCTTTCATCATTTACAAAAATCAATCAAAATGGATTAAAGAATTCAATTTAAGACACAAAACCATGAAATTACTAGAAGAAAACATATAGGAAATACCTCATTACAAGGATTTTTACTTTGTTTTTCTTTATTTTGGATATGACTCCAAGAACCCAGGCAAAGAAAATAAAAACAGACAAATGAGATCAAATGAAACTGAAAAAAAACCCTTTTAACGTGGTAAACCGTCAACAGAATGAAGAAGTCAATTGAGCAGTGAAAACTGGTTCAAACTATATCTCTGAGTAGGGGTTAATATCAAGAATGTGTGAGAGGAATCACTGAAAATAGCTGAGCACCAGTGGCTCAGACCTGTAATCCTTCCTACTCATGAGGCTGAGATCTGAGGATTGAGTTTTGAAGCCTTATTGAGCAGAAAAGTACACAAGACTCTAATATCCAATTAATCAGCTAAAAGGCTGAAGTGGAGGTTTGGCTCAGAAAGTAGAGCACCAGCCTTAAACAAAAAGTCAAGTGAGGCACTGAATTCAAGTCCCTATTGGTGTGCAAGCACATGCACACAGGTATACACACACACACACACACACACACACACACACACACACACACACACGCACACACACACACACACACACACATGCCCAAAGAGTAGCAATTAAAAAGAAAAGGGGAAAAAGGAAAAAAGACAATTCTAAATGACATTCCAATGACCAATAGGTATATCAGCAGATATCACTAATCAGCAGACAGAAACTAAAAGAAAACGAGTGAACTAGTAA
Organism: Dipodomys merriami; assembly: GCF_024711535.1. Lineage (NCBI taxonomy): Eukaryota > Metazoa > Chordata > Mammalia > Rodentia > Heteromyidae > Dipodomys > Dipodomys merriami. The sequence goes on along the minus strand of NW_027202826.1, from coordinate 35,905,626 downwards.
TATTTTTCAATTAGAATGCCTACAGTTTTGTGGGTTGTGTGTGTGAGGATGCAGAAAAAAGTTAATTCTTCTATTCCATTAGTGAGGATGTAATTTAGAGAAGTAATGGTGGAAACCAAATGATGGGACAATCCCCTAGCCCCTGTTAAGAGTGTATACAGCAATCCTCCCACAATTTATGTATTTGAAAGCAATCAATCAGTATGTCAAAGAGATGTCTGCACTCATCTTTATTGTCACAATATTGACAATTCCTAAAATATGTAATCTGTCTATGTCATTGATGGATGAATGCATGAAGAGCATATGCTAGGCCAGTAGATGATGGCTCACATCTGTAATTAAATCTACACAGAGGCTGAGATTTGAGGATGGAGATTGAACATCAGCCCAGGCAGGCAAGACCATGCAAGTCATATCTCCAGTAAAGTAACAAATTTCTGGAAGTAGAGGTGCGGCTCAAGTGGTAGTGTGAAAAAAACCCAACAACTCCAAGGAACACACTGAATTCAAGTCAGAGTTCCAGCACACAAAAGATAAATAAAAATAATAAATAGATAAAATATCAATTAGTTCAAATTGGTAACTCCATGTATTCAAGTTCTTATAGAGTTGCAAAGATCGTCATAGTCACCCAAGACTTATAAACATTTTCATTTGATCCTACTAAACATTTCCTGATGATATAACCATGATTTAATGTTTTTTGCTCTCAAATTGATAATAAACAAAAAAATCTAAAATAGAAAATTGCTGAAACCAATATAAAAGGAAACTAGGAAAAATGAAGAAAGTTAAATTATGAATTTGTCAATATTTTCCCCAAAGCAATGCAGAATATACAAAAAACAAAGCTATTATAAAACTAATCTTTAGGATAATTTAATGATGCAAAAAGTCCACCCCTCAAAATCATTTCAAGTAGGAGACAAGGAAGGCCTAGTGAGGGGTGGTATAGTGGTTGTGAGCCAAACAAAGATGGGCCCAGTTAACTTTGAGAACTAAAGAAGATAGAAAGCAGTGGCAGGTGTCGAGTTGAAATCATTAGTAGAAAAATACTTTTATTTATGTGGAAATATTTTTACTTATATTGTCTATTTTATTTTTATTTTGTAAACATGAATACATTTATTTTTATTTTCTGTTATTGTTTTTTAAATTTTTGTTTGATTTATTTTTTGAATAGATTTAAATCTATTTTTAAATTTAAATTTTATTGTAAAGATTATGTACAGAGGGGCTACATATGTCAGGCAATGTGCACATTTCTTTTTTTTTTAATTGTTTTTCATTGTCGGGGGTTATAGTTACATAAGTACATTTCTTGTCAAACTTGTGTATGTTTCTTTTTAAACAGCATCACCCCCTCCTTCATTTTCTCCCAATTTCCCCCTCCCAACCTACCTCCCCCCAAGTTGTAAAGTTCACTTTATTATCTGTTGTTCCTTCATTATTATGCAGACTGTGTACAACCTGTTGTTTAAACCTATTCTGCAGTCTGCTTTTAATTGTTATTTTTAAAAAAATATATAGAGAAAGGGGTTTCAATTCAACAGGCCAGTTGGTCAGTGCAATGCCTCTTGATCAGTGTCCCCCTCCCAGACTTCTCTCTGGCACTCCAACCCCACCTGTCAGCACGATTTAAGGATGGAAGGGAAATTTGTTTTTGTAATTACAAAGTTGAACACAGTATTCTTTAGTTTACCCAAGACACCAATTTTATTAGAAGTGCTTCTCTTTTTCCTCCTTGTTTTATTAAAATGTATATCAAGGGTTCATTATGCTGTCTTTATACAATAAAGACAAAAATGAAGGTAGAAATACCCTCTGGAAACTGGATGTTAAAATGGAGAATAAGAAAAACCGAAACATGTCTCCACAGAAGAAAAGAGAAGGAAGAACATCACAGGGTCCAGGAAAAGAAAAAAAAATTATTAAAACGTCTGGACTGAGAATAGAGGGTATTTTCCAGCTATCCAGAACATGAGCAAATTATAAACAAATCTGTATTCCATTCAGAGTTATTACAAAAATATAAAATGAGATCTAATGTTTCTAATCAATGAAACTTCTATTTAAAAAGCCTAGAGGGAAGGGGGGATCAAGATGGCGACGGGGCCATCTCTCCAACCAAAAAGAGAGTTTGAGCTCCAATGCTTAATTTCCCCAAGAGACCAACAACAACAAAATGATGAACACCCAGAGAAAAACAGGAGATGGGAAAAAACAAAAAAGAAAGAAAGAAAAGGACAAATTTCAAAACAGAGAAGCATGAAGACCCCTCCCCCAACCTTTACTGGCTGCAGGGCAATGCACCAAGCCTCAGCCAGCCCAGCCTGGCAGGGGCTGCTGGAGTCCCCAGAGTCACAGGGGGTCGTGTGCAGATCACCCATGCAGAAGACGCCTGAGGTACCAGTGTCGGACCCATTGATCACGACAAACAGAGAAACCTCTGAGCCAGGAGCCTGCACAAAGATCCTACCCCCACCCCTCACTCTCCTAGCAGAGAGGCTCCATCCTGCCAAAGCCAATCTGTGGGAACCCCAGAACTACACGGTTCGCCCACAGAATGTCGGAGCAGAAGACCTGCAAGGTACTGGTGCTGACTCAGAGAGCCCAAACAGAGACAAACCCCAGTGCTCAGAACCTGCATGCAAACCCCTCCCACACCCCTTGGCTGGCCCTAACAGCATCAACAAAGGCAGAGACAGAGGAGAAAAACACAGAGCCACCACCACCCAGCCTAGCCCACAAGTATCTCAACTGAACTCTGATTGCAGCAGCAACCAGCAACCTACATCACACAGAAACAACAACTAGCTCCAGGGTGAGTACCCTGCAGGGGACAGTGAATCCCTCAAGGAATACACTGATACCAGAGCTGGTGGGAATCCCCAGACCCTGACTCAGACCCCTACCCCAACACCTGGATTACAGGACCCACTAAAACTGGGAACTGTTCTAGAGCTCCAGCAGCCTGTGGAGCACATCTAGCCAGCCAGGCTAGAGCAAGAGTGCCCCTGGAAGGGACCTTAAATGCCCAAGCCAGAAACAGCACCCCTGGGTCACAACAGCCAACAGTGGAAGAAACTTGAACTGTGTACTCCAGGCTGCATAACCCAGGTGGGATGCACAGCAGCACAGGTCCAACTGACATGCCCCAGGCAAGGAGCTGGGACCAGGCCTGGGGACCCAGTGCCTGAACAACACAACCAACTCCTTCCAACTGAAGTCAGAAGCTGAGCATACACCTCAGCAGAGGGGGGAAAACAGGGAACTGCACCACCTGGGAATCACGCCCATGACAGCAAAATACCTTGGTGTCCAGGACAAGAGAACCAGAAGCCCAAACCCCACCAGAACCCAACCCATATATCCCCGGCCAGGAATTGGACAACTCAGGCCGCCAGCACCTGATAATAGTCAGGAATGGTAAAGTGGCTCAGTGGTAGAGTGCTTGTCTTGTATGCATGAGGCCCTGGATCTGATTCCTCAGCACCACTTAAGCAGAGAGGTCCAGAAGTGGTGCTGTGGCTCAAACGTAGGGCGCCAGTCTTGAGCTGAAGAGGTGAGGTTCCCAATCCCAAAGTTCAGACCCACAACTGGAAATATATATATATATATATATATATATATATATATATATATATATATATATATATATAATCAGGAGCCCATAGCAGACTCCAGCAACTGGGAGAATACATCCAGCACATTTGATCTCACCAAGAGCACCTGTAGGAGTAAACAGGAGCAGTATAGGCTGCTCAACCGTTCTAAAGGTGGCAACTGCCAGTGATCTATAGCAGAGAGCTGAGACCCCTACGTGGGTCAGACCAGCAGCTGGAGATTGGCCCCCAACAGAACTGAAACTACGTACAGACTCTCTCCACCAGCACAGAAACAGCAACCAAGCAAAGACAGACACCTATTGACCAAAATAAAATTTCAGATTAGTCACCAATAATCCCTTAATCCCCATGTGAAAATCACAGAGAAAAATTACAAGGTTTATCATCACCCAGGATAGCAAGCTACCCCCAAAAGCCAGCAGCCACCCAGGGGAGAGTCCCAGTGGAAACAAAACAAGAATGGAAGTCAGAAGCTACATCCAAGAGATGCTGGAGGCAATAACTCAAACAGGAGGTACATGCAAAAATAGAGGCAGAACACACCTCACTAATAGCTGAGATTAGTACAACAATAGAAGCAGTACACACCTCACTAAGAGGTGATATTAGTACTTTGAAAACCAACATCAAATCCATAAATGAGTCCATTTCCTCCATGCAAACCACAATGGAAGATATAGTTAATAGAGTGAACAAAATGGAATGTAGAGTGTCAGATACAGAAGACAGAATACACCAACTGGACCAAAAACAATCACAGATATGGAAAAATCACTTAAATTATGCCAAAGGAAAATCCAAGAGCAAGCAGATAGTGCCAAGAAATTTAACCCTTGTATAATTGGAATGGATGAAGGTGAGGAATATCAAAGCAAGGGAATGCAACATTTATTCAACAAGATTATCAGTGAAAATTTCCCCCATCTTAAAAAAGATCATTTTACCTACATAACAGAAACATATAGAACAACTAACAAGCAGGATCCCAGGAAAAACACTTCTAGACACATTATAGTAAAAATGATAGATCTGAATAATAAGGAAATGATCTTGCATGCAGCACAAATGAAGAAGGAGCTATACAACAATGTGGTAAAAATTAGAATCACCGCAGATCTTTCCACACAGACACTGAATGCAGGAAAGGCCTGGGAAAGTAAAATACCAGCCCTGAAAACCAATAAGTTCCAACCCAGACTGATATACCCGGCAAAGCTAGCATTCACATTTGATGGAGAACTGAACATTTTTAATAGTAAATAAAAACTAAATGAATACATAAACATTAAGCCAGCATTACAAAGAATACTAAGAGGGGCAACACAACCTGAAGAAAGCTACCAGGAACAGGGAACTGCACCAGACAGGCATTAATAGAAGTCCTAAATGAGCAAGCACAGTAGGAAAGGAAAGAAGAAAAATTAGGAAAACAGGGAATGACAGGAACCACAATGCATCTCTCTATACTATCTCTTAATAGTAATGGTCTTAATTCACCAATCAAAAGAAAAAGAACAAAAAGACAAAGAAGGACACTACATATTAATAAAGGGAACAATCCAAGAGGAAGATATTACTTATATTCTCCAAACATTGGAGCACCCAAATATGTTAAGCAAATACTCTCAAACTTACAGCAAAAAATAGATCTAAATACTAGGAGAATTTAACACCCCACTCTAACCAAAGGACAGGTCTACCAACCTGAGGATTGGCAAAGCAGTCACCGAATTAAGTGAGGCCATACTTCAAGCAGAACTAACTGACATCTACCGAGTTTTTCACCCTAAAAAATCACAGTACACATTCTTCTCAGCAGCTCATGGAACTTTCTCCAAAATAGATCATATCATAGTTCATGCAAAGAACTTAAGCAAATACAAGGGGATTGACATAATCCCAGTATCCTATCTGACCACAGTGAAATCAAGCTAGTTCTCAATAACAAAGTATACCGCAGAAATTACTCAAATACATGGAAATTGAACAGCACACTTCTAAACAAAACCTGGGTAACAAAAGAAATGAAAATACCTACAATTCAATGAAAATGAAGACACATCACAAAGAAACTTGTGGGACAAAGCAAAAGCAGTACTGAGGGGCAAATTTATTGCCCTCCGTGCCCATATCAAGAAAATAGAGACAGACCAAGTAAATAACCTCATGTTGCAATTAAAAAGCTAGAAAAACATGAAAAAATGAAACCTAAAGTTACTAGACAGAACCAGATAGTCAAACTAAGAGTAGAAATTAATGAAATAGAGAATAGGAAAATCATAGTTAAAATTAATAAAACAAAAAGCTAAACAAAGGAGGAGGCTACAATGCTTGATAAGAAATGTACTCATTATCTTGCCTATGTAATTGTAACCCCTCTGTACAGTATTTTCACAATTTATTTTAAAAAAAGCTGGTTCTTAGAAAAAATCAATAAAATTGACAGACCAATGGCAAGATTAATTAAGAAAAGAAGAGAGGAAACCCAAATTAATAAGAGCAGGGATGCCACAGGAAAAATCACAACAGGAACCCAAGATATCCAAACAATTATAAAGGAGTATTCTCAAAAGTTATACTCTCTAAAGAAAGAAAAGCTGGCAGAAATGGATGCATTTCTAGAGAAATACAAGTTGCCCAAACTGAGCAAAGAAGTAAATGAACTAAATAAGCCAATATCTTACAATGAAATACAGGAAGCAATCAGAAGTCTTCCAACAAGGAAAAGCCCAGGACCAGGTGGATTCACAACAGAATTCTATAAAACCTTTAAAGAAGAACTAATACCAATACTCCTCAATGTCTTTAGAGAAACAGAGAAGGAGGTAGCTATCCCAAACTCATTCTACCATGCCAATATCACACTCATCCCCAAACCAGGCAAAGACCCAACCAAAAAAGAGAATTACAGACCAATTTCCTTGATGAACACAGATGCAAAGATCCTTAACAAAATTCTAGCTAACAGAATCCAAAAACATAAAACAATCATACACTACAACCAGGTAGTCTTCATCTCAAAGATGCAGGGATGGTTTAACATACGTAAATCAATAAATGTTATCCAACACATCAACAGAGCCAATGTCAAGAATCACATGATTATCTCCACTGATGCAGAAAAGGCTTTTGATAAAATACAACATTCATTCATGTTAAGAGCTCTGGAGAAAATAGGAATAGAAGGAACATTTCTTAAAACAATAAAAGCCATTTATGACAGACCAATAGCCAACATTATAATTAATGGGGAAAAACTACAACCAATTCTCCTGAAATCAGGAATAAGGTAAGGATGCCCACTGTCTCCACTCCTCTTTAATATAGTCCTGGAACCCTTCCTTAGCCAGGGCAATAAGGCAAGAAAAGGACATTAAAGGGATCCGCATAGGGAAAGAAGAAGTTAAAGTATCCCTTTTTGCAGATGACATGATACTATACCTTCATGATCCCAAAAACTCCATCCCCAAACTCTTAGAAATTATAAATCACTTCGACAAAGTAGCAGGATAGAAAATCAACCCACAAAAATCAGTTGCCTTCCTGTACACTGACAATGTACAAGCAGAGAGGGAAATAAAGGAAGCTACCCCATTCACAATAACCTCCCCCAAAATAAAATATTTAGGAATTAACCTAACCAAAGATGTAAAAGAACTATTTAATGAAAACTATAAAAAGCTAACAAAAGAAATAACAGAAGACACTAGGAAATGGGAAAACCTTCCATGCTCTTGGATAGTCAGACTTAATATAGTGAAAATGGCAATACTGCCAAAATTAATATACAAATTCAATACAATTTCTATTAAAATCCCAATAACGTACATCACTGAAATACAGAAAACAGTCCAAAAATTCATATGGAGCAACAAAAGACCTAGAATAGCCAAAACAATTCAGGAAAAAAGACAACCTGGCCGGGCGGTGGTGGCTCACACCTGTAATCCTAGCTACTCAAGAGGCTGAGATCTGAGGATCACGGTTCAAAGCCAGCCCGGACAGGAAAGACTTTGAGACTCCTATCTCCAATAAACCACCAGAAAACCGGAAGTGGCACTGTAGCTCAAGTGGTAGAGCGCTCGCCTTGAGCTGAAGAGCTGAGGGACAGCGCCCAGGCCTAGAGTTCAAGCCCCATGACTGACCAAAAAAAAAGAAAGAAAGAAAGAAAGAAAGAAAGAAAGAAAGAAAGAAAGAAAAAAAGAAAGAAAGAAAGAAAGAAAGAAAGAAAGAAAGAAAGAAAGAAAGAATAAAGACAACCTGGGAGGGATCTCGATGCCAAACTTCAAACTCTACTATAGAGCCATACATAATAACAAAGACAGCATGGTACTGGCACAAAACCAGACATGAAGACCAATGGAATAGAATAGAAGATCCAGAAATAAAACCACATACCTACAGTCAGCTGATATTTGACAAAGGAACCAAAGACATACAGTGAAAGAAACACAGCCTCTTCAACCACTGTTGCTGGGAAAACTGGGTGGCCACATGCAGAAGACTAAAAGTGGACCCCAGCCTATCACCATGCACCAACATCAACTCAAAATCAACTTAACATAAAACCTGAATCTCTGAAACTACTGCAGGACACAGTAGAAGAGACACTTGAATTTATAGGCAAAGAAAGGCAGGAACTTCCTGAACAAAGCCCCAGGGTCACAACAAATTGGAGAGAGACTCGACAAATGGGACTACATTAAAATAAAAAGTTTCTGCACAGATAAAGCTATAGCAACCAAGCTAGAAAGAAAATCAACGAATTGGGAAAAAAATATTTACCAGCAGTATATCAGACAAGGGTTAATATCCAGTATATACAGGGAACTCAAGAAACTAATCCCTCCCAAACCTAACAAACCAATTACTAAATGGGCAAGGGAACTAAAGAAAGACTTCTCAGAAGACGAGACAAAAATGGCAAAGAAATAAATGAGGAAATGTTCACCATCCCTGGTTGTAAAGGAAATGCAAATAAAGACAGCCCTGAGATATCACCTTACCCCAGTCAGAATGGCCCACATCCTCAAGTCAGCCAACGACAAATGCTGGAGGGGATGCAGAGAAAGAGGACCCTATTACACTGCTGGTGGGAATGTACATTTATACAACCACTTTGGAAAGCAGTCTGGAGGGTCCTCAGAAAGCTAAATATTGACCTCCCTTATGACCCAGTCATACCACTTCTAGGCATCTATCCTGAACAACAGGAACCAGTGTACAAGGACACGTGCACCTCCATGTTTATTGCAGCACTGTTCACAATAGCTAGGATATGGAAACAACCTAGATGCCCCACCACAGATGAATGGATCCAAAAATTGTGATATCTATACACAATGGAATATTATGCAGCCATTAGAAATGACAAAATAATGGCATTTGCAGGGAAATGGATGGAGCTAGAAGAAATCATGTTGAGCGAGGTAAGCCAAGTGCAAAGAGACAAACAGCACATGGTCTCCTTGATAAGTGGATGTTAAATCCAAAATGTTAGGTGATACAACAAAATTAACAGGACTTAATAAACCAAGGTCTTCCACTCATCTGGTCGAATCACTACTAAATAACCCCCATGCTGTTGATCTCATGTATGGTATATATGTGCACACTGGAGGGAAACCAGGAGGACAACACAGAACTACATGGAATCAGGGAAGCAGGACCCATCAACTGCACTGGACATTGACCAAAATGAACTAAGCAACTGAATGGCGATTGGAGGGAGGGAACAAAAGAAATGCACATATATCACCCAATGTGGAAGAAATAACTGTATTACAATGCTCATAGAAATGCAAAACAAAAGAAATGCACATATATCACCCAATGTGGAAGAAATAACTGTATTACAATGCTCATAGAACTCATAAATATTATAGACCATGATAGACAATTTGTCCTATGAAAGTTAGAATGTGTTTGCGACTTTAACTAAACTTCACTATTGCACAATACTGTGAAATTTGGGAAATTATGTAACCACTTAATCACAATAAAAATTTTGAAAAAAAAGAAATCAATGACAGAACAGTGAAGCCAAAGGCTACCTGTGTCAGGTAGTTTTGGGAAGATGAGCCCTTCCTTCTGCTGAACAATGCAGGGAAATAACCCTCGTGAATTCTTGGGAAGAAGTACGAAAACCTTGAGAGGAATACAAGGGGTACTGGTGTTTATACTAGCACAGAGTTATCTGGAGAGTTATATGTCATGAAAAGTTGGGATTTGCTTTTAAAGACGGGCTGGGAATGGGGTGGAAAAATTTCACTGCATAATCTAAAAAAAAAAAATTTAAAATAAAAAGCCCAGGTGGCTTCTATCTGCAATCCTAACTCTTCAGGAGGCTGAGATCTGACCATGGTGGGGCAAAGCCTGCTTGGGCAGACAAATCTGAGAGACTCTTTTCTTCACTTAGCCACAAAAAGCTGTAGGAGGAGTTGTGTCTCAAGTGGTGCAGTGCTAGTCCTGAACAAAAATGCTAAAATACATTGCCCGAGCCATGCTTTCAATACTTAATTCTCGTGCACATAAAGTTATTAAGTTTTTAAATTTTGGTTCATGAAGCAATATTGCATTTTATACTGCATATTAACTCACACCTGATGGGCTAGGAAGGCAACTCAGTGATAGAGTGCTTGCCTTGTATGCATGAGGCCCTGGGTTCAATTACTCAGCACTACATAAGCAGAAAATGCCAGAAGTGGCACTATGGCTCAAGTGGTAGAGTGCTAGCCTTGAGCTGAAGAGCTGAAGGACAGTGCCTTAGCCCCACAATCAACAAGAACAAGAACAACAACAACAAATAGCTGAAACAAAGTAATTTAACAATGCTGAAAATAATGGCATAGAATAGCTAGTATACGTCTAGAACAAGCAGAAAAGGTCAAAAGTTATGTACATATGACCATATAACCTGATGCTAAGCAAAATGAACCCCAAGATTGGGACACAAGAGGTTTTCTCTTTGTTGCTGTTCTTTTTAATGTACTTACAATGTACTATGTGATTTTTTTTGGTTTCTTTACATGTTCTTCCCCCATGATACAACCCCTGTTGTCACTTACTTGATTCCGGTGTCCTGCATCTTGTACATATATTCTTCTAATTTGGGGAGGGGAAGGGAAAAAACAAAATGCTGAAATAAAGATACAGGTTGACCCATTGTAACAATGAGATGTAGAAGACACTATGTTGAAAACGAACTTTACAACTTGGTGGGGGGGGGGGCGGAGAGGGGTAAAAATTAAAAATAATTTTAAGAATAATTAGGTAAAGGAGAGTCATAAACTGTAATTATAGTGTATTGATATATATAAATTATACATAAATATGCATAAATTATTTGCATTTTAAAAGTCAAATTGCTAAACATTTTTAATAGCTAAAGTGAAATGATAAAAATGAACTATGTCTCTGGGTTGTTATAACAAGCATTCTATTGATGGAGTGGCTTCTAAACAGCACAAATTTGTTTTCTTTTCTTTGTGTGTGTGTGTGTGTGTGTGTGTGTGTGTGTGTGTGTGTGTGTGTGTGTGTGTGTGTGTGTGTGTGTGTGTGTATGTACACTTTGCTGGGTCTGGGACCTGAACTCAAGGCCTGGGCACTGTCCTTGAGCTTTATTTTCTTAAGCTTACTGCTGTTCCCCATTAATTACAGCTCTACTTCAGCTTTTTTGGTCCTTTATTGGAGATAAGAATCTCATAGACTTACCCACTCTGGCTGGCTTCCAACCTGGATCCTTAGGCCTCAGCCTATTAAGTTGCTAGGATTATAGGTGTGAGAGCCACTGGTGACTGGCACAAATTTGTTCTTTTTTTGTACATTTTTATTGTAAAAATACTGTACAGAGGGGTTACAGTTACATGAGCAAGGTAATGAGTACATTTCCTATTGAGCATTGTTGCCTACTCCTTTGTTTTTCCCCTACCATCCCTGTCTTCCCACTTCCACAACCCCTGCCCCCCCTTGACCAAAGTTGTAAAATTTGTTTTCAACATAGTGTCTTGTACATCTCATTGTTACAATGGGTCAACCTGTATCCCTATTTAATCATTTTGGTTTTTCTCTTCCCCTCCCCGAATTAGAGACGTGTATATACAAGATGCAGGGCACTGACATCAAATACAGTGAAAACAGGAGTTATAAAAAAGTGGGGGAAGAACATACATAGAAACGAAAAAATCACATGGTACATTATAAATATGAATATTTGTGTCCCTATTTTGGGGTTCATTTCGCTTAACATCATCTTATCTGGTCATATGTACATAGCTTTTGGCCTTTTCTACTTGTCCTACACATGTACTAGTTATTGCTAATAAGGGAAACCATGGGTCCTTTGTTCTTATAGGATGAGAATCTAGGTATCATGGTGTGAGGACTTGGTGTTGAATGAGTGCACTTTTTCCTGATGGAGATGTGGATCCCATCCCTCCCATGGAGAGAGATGGATGTCCTCCTGTGGGTCACCTCACAGCCAGAAGAGGTGGAGCAGCTCTCTGGATCTCATTTAAAAGCACTAATGTCCTTCAGGATGACTCTATCTTTAAGTCTTAATTGCTTTTCCAAGCAACAATGAATAGTGTTATATAATGTCAATATTATTCCAGCACACAAGCATGATGTTAGAGCCCTAGGTTGTATTCCTCAGTATCATAGAAACAGCAGGAAGTAGTGCTGTAGCTCAAGTGGTAGAACACTAGTCTTGAGCAAAAGAAGCTCAAGGATAGTGCCCAGACCCTGAGTTCAAGCCCCAGTACTGGCAAAAAAAAAAAAAAAGTGGTGGAAAGGCTGGGTGCTGGTGGTGGCTCATACCTATAATCCTAGCAATTTAGGAGGCGGAGGATCAAAGAATTGTAGTTCAAAACCAGCCCAGGCAGAAAAGTCCGTGAGACTCTTACCCACAATACACCACTCAGAAAGCCAGAAGTGGTGCTGTGGCTCAATTGGTAGAGTGCTCGCCTTGAGCAGAAAAGCTATGGGTCAATGTCCTGGCCCTGAATTCAAGCCTCAGCTCTGGTACAAACACACAAAGGATTAATAAAAGCTTAATCTAAATATATCTTACCATTCTGAAGTGTTCATTAATACATTTTTTTGAAAATAAAAAGCTATGCAATTTTGAAGGGGACACTTACAGCATTATAAAGACATTTTAAATGATCCCTGGCTCCAGGCACAGAAATGTTACAGAAATAAATTAGCATTTTGGTGCCAGAGTTTATATTAACATTAAGCTCTTGAATTTAACATTTAGTTATATTATTAGGTCCTTGGTGCTTTTTAGCTTTTTTACTCAAGGCCAGCACTACACCTTTTGAACCGTATCACTACTTCCAGTGTTTTGCTGGTTAATTGGAGATAAAAGTCTCAGACATTTCTTCCCCAGCTGACTTCCAGCTGCAACCTCAGATTTCAGCCTCCCAAATTGTTAGGGTTATAGGCATGCGTTACTAGAACAGGACTCTTTCTGAGTTTTGAATAGAGATTCACTGTTCTGGTAATCAAACTTCTATACCAGAGATATTGAAAATAATCATTTGATTCAGAAAACTCAACTGATTTATTTTTCAAACTAGGAGCTTCAATATTTTTGTGTGTATTTATTGAGAAGTTTGAAAGCTTATGTGAACATTTAAAAAATGTTCTGCAACAGAAACATTGTAATCTAGATTTTTGTTGAACACTTTCATCTGTGGGAGAGTTATGCAGTGATAATTGCAGCTTTTGATGGGTTCTTGTGTGTTAAATGTGGGTTTCTTTGCACTAGATTTATTGTATATTAAATAATAAAATGACTAAATACCTTAATGGTTTAATTCAACATAGATGAATGAGGTAAAGATGATCTTAAATTAATCTTGCCACTGTGCAGATTTTGCCCTGGTAAATTTAACAAAAATTATCTATTTTATTGAAGTAGAGGATTACTACTTTTAATATATTGTTGCTGAGTTAAATATAGCATGGTTTAAGCATCTGAGATTTTATTAAGGATACTGTCTGATAAGCTCGAGCTAGGCACTACTATTACACAGGTGTGGTATGTCTCTCAGTACCCCCTTCCTCCTCCTCCTCCTCCTCCTCCTCCTCCTCCTCCTCCTCCTCCTCCTCCTCCTCCTCCTCCTCCTCCTCCTCCTCCTCCTCCTCCTCCTCCTCCTCCTCCTCCTCCTCCTCCTCCTCCTCCTCCTCCTCCTCCTCCTCCTCCTCCTCCTCCTCCTCCTCCTCCTCCTCCTCCTCCTCCTCCTCTTCTTCTTCTTCTTCTTCTTCTTCTTCTTCTTCTTCTTCTTCTTCTTCTTCTTCTTCTTCTCCTTCTTCTTCTCCTTCTCCTCCTCCTTCTCCTCCTCCTTCTCCTCCTCCTTCTCCTTCTCCTCCTTCTTCTTCTTCTCTTTCTTCTTCTTCTTCTCATTCTTCTTCTTCTTCTCCTCCTCCTTCTTCATCTTGGATGGTCATGGGGTTTGAACTCTGGGCCTAGGTGCTGTCCCTCAGCTCTTCAGCTCAAGGCTAGCACTCTACCACTTGAGCCACAGCACCACTTCCAGCTTTTTCTGTTTATGTGGTGCTGAGGAATCTAACCCAGGGCCTCAAAAATTTGAAGCAAGCACTCTACTGAGCCACCTTCCCAGCCTACCTTTTCCTTCTGTGTGCATTATACTTGTGCCTTCTGCTTATTTCCTCACTTGCAAAATGTTTTTGCCGAAGAAAGAAATTTCAGATGATGTATATTAATGTTATCTAACATGTCTTGAACTTCAATTTTCTGTAGTTTATGATTGTTTATAATTTCCTATCACAGTGGGGCTCTGAGCTCACATCATTATACTTTGCATATAATTTTCAAGTTGTCACTGAAGCATGCACATTTATCAGTGAATGTAAATCACTATGTAATATTTGCTTAGCATATTGTTTAATATACATATTTTCCCTGAGGACATCAATATGCTCCTGCCTAGCTATCATTATAGGCAAAATTTATATCTACATAAAGTTAGAAATATGCATTTATGTGAAATATCATTTATGTGAAATTATTCATGACATTATTAATTCCATGGATGGTAGCATTTATATTTGTAAATTTGTGTTAAATAGTGAAAATATTCAATTGATTTCATGAGTTTAATGTCATTAGAATGTACAACTGACTACAAATATAAGATATTTAAAAGCTTACTTCAATGTGTTGTTTTAAGATTGTTTACTCATCCTATCAATAAAAATGTTCTTATGTGTATGTGCTCCATTCCTAAGGCTTGAACTCAGGGCAAGGGTGCTGTTCCTGAGATTTTATGTTCAATGCTAGCACTCTACCACTTGAGCCACAGCTCCACTTCTGGCATTTTGGTGGTTAACTGCAGATAAGAATCACTGTATTATTTTTAATTTAACATAATATTTAGCAAAAATCATATCATATATTAATGCTAGAACAATTGCAGTAGATTCAATTATTAACATAAATATTAAAGCATTAATAAAAATACTCATATTGAAACTCATTGTAATAGTAAGGACTTAAACCTTGCAATAAATTATGAATTAAATAAGCAAGTCATAGTATGATGGGAGTCATAGTATCATAGCCTCAATTTTCTGAAGAGAATTGCTAAAATGTACCATCTGTTATGTTGCAGTCAGATAAGTATTAATCCAAACAAATATCTATTGGGGATCCAGTGGTTCACACTAGTAATCTTAGCTACTCTGGAGGCTGAGATATGAGGATTACAGTTCAAACCAGCCTGAGCAGGAAAAACCATAGACTCTAATCTCCAATTAATCACAAAAATCTGGAAGTGGAGCTGTAGTCCAAGTGTCAGAGTGCTAGTCCTGAGTTCAGGGGATCAGCACGGGGAAAAAAAAAAACTAATGCCCTACCTATACAATTCTTCCCTGCCTCTTCCTTATGATATAAATAGATTCCTTATCCTGTTGTCCATAAATGACAGGCATAGCGACTGTAGAAACCCATGTTTCTAGCCTGCTTCTAGCCTGCAACATGAGCATCATGATCTGGTAAGTGACTCCTCCTTTATGGCTCGCTTATCATCACAAAATAAATGTCTTACCTTAATGCCTACACTGAATCACCACCTGAGAAGGGGCCTGTGGTGTGGCAGAACTCCTCCAGGGGATCTGAGGAGGAGCACTACAGAGTCAGTGAGCCTAGGGGAGGCGGTCTCAGGTCCTGCCTGGAGGGAGATGGCATGTCAGGCAGGGGCGGGGGAAGCAGGCTCAGTCACAGACCCACTGCGAACATTCAGCCCCAAGGGCCTGTTGCTGTACAGGGCTGGCTCTGTGGTGGGCAGGAGTGATTCCAGTCAGTGGTTGATGACTTCATTGGTGAATATCAGTGGATGTCTCTGGATCTTTGGGTCTACTGCCTGGCCTTGTGTGATTTGTCACCTGCAGGACTGACAGTCCTGCTCCAACACAGCACTTTGACAATTGTCAGTAAAACAGTAGTCAGTTGGGGAATGGTGACCTATAGAACTTGCAGATGCTTTGTGCTAATTAATTGAAGATAAATGTCTCATGGACATTTCAGTCTCAGCTGGCTTGGAAGTGTGATTCTTCAATTTCAGCCTTCTGAGTACCTAGCATTGTCAAATAATACCTGTGTAGATTTTAAGGTGCTTGATATTTTACTCCATGTATACATTGTGTAAAGATTTGTCAACCTAAATAACATGTTGCTCACTCTGCCGTTTTATTATTTTTAGGAATGAGCTCATTAAAAGTTAATGTGTGTGTTTGTGTGTACCAGCCAGTCCTGGGCTTGAGCTAAAGACCTAGGAACTGTTCCCTAGCTTTTTCACTCAAGCCTGGCACTGTGTCACTTAAGCTACAGATCTACTTCTTTTTCAATGGTTTAACTACAGATGAGAGTCTCATAGGCTTTGTTGCTCAGGCTGACTTTGAACTTCAATCCTCAGATCTCAGCCTACTGAATAGCAAGGATTGCAGTTGTGAGCCACTGGCACTATGCTAAACATACATTATAATACTTTAAATTATAGTGGATTACTATTGTGTTCTTCAGTCAACATAATACAGTAGTAAAAATCATTCCTTCTGTCTGACATTGTGCTTCTACATCTTCTACTCCTCAAGCAGACAACACCAGCTATCATTTTTCTACATAATTCCTATCTAACTGACTTCTTTAGCTTGTGAATTCACATATGATTTTACAATGTAAATATAAACACACACACATATATGTATGTATGTATTTATTTATTTGTGGGGCCTGGGTGCTATCCCTGAGCATTTTTGGTCAGGCTAGCACCCTATCACTTTGAGCCACTTCTGATTTTCTGGTGATTAATTGGTGATAAGTCTCATGGATTTTCCTGCCTAAGCTGGCTTTGAACATCGATCCTCAGATCTCAGCCCCCTGAGTAGCTGGGATTACAGGCAGGAGTCTCCTGCACTTGCAAAGCTTGCATAGTCTTATTAATGTCTTTTACTTCCATTCATGTTGTTAAAAATTTTTGTACTACTTATTTTAATTTTTTAGGCTGGATAGTGTTCCTTTTTTGTTATATATTATTTTTATTAATCCATTATTGATGGTTAATTAGATTGCATCAATATCTTTGTTATTCATGAATAATACTGAAATAAACATGGGAATGAACATATTTCTTACATGTACCTATTTCAATTCATTTGAATATATATACCCAGAAGTTAAATGATACAGTAATTATATCTAATTTTTGAGAAAAAATCATACTGTTTTTTAAAATAACTTTATTGATTTACAATCCTTCCATTTACAATCACTTCTTTCCACATCATGGCTAACATAGCTGGGTGTTGGTGGCTTACACCTATAATCCTAAGTACTCAGGAGGCTGAGATCTGAGGATCCTGATCTGGGCAGGAAAGTCTATGAAATTCTTATTTCCAATTAATCATCAAAAAAAAAAAAACAGAATTAGAACTATGGCTCAAATGGTAGTA
The DNA here is from genome assembly GCF_024711535.1 of Dipodomys merriami. Classification (NCBI taxonomy): domain Eukaryota; kingdom Metazoa; phylum Chordata; class Mammalia; order Rodentia; family Heteromyidae; genus Dipodomys; species Dipodomys merriami. The sequence continues at coordinate 35,888,017 of NW_027202826.1, read as the reverse complement.
TCAACCTTGCATGACAAATCTGATGGAAAAGTCCAGGGTCTGAATTCAAACACCAGTAATAACATAAAAAATGTTTTCAACATAAAAATGAGACTAGGAACTAAAATCTGATGTTTCACCTAAGTTACTATTGTAATTATTATAATTATATCTACTTATTATTGCCAGTTTCAGTGCCTTACACTTTCTTGGATTTGTTCTTTCAGCTACTGGTATTCTATTTGAATTACAACACCAATCTGACTTTTTCTTGTTCATTTTGGAGAAAGAGTTTTGAGAACTTGTTTGCTAAGGCTTCCTTCAAATTGTGGTGTTCTGTGTCTCAGCCATCTGAATACCTCAGATTACATACATGAACCATCAGCATCAAGCATTTTCCATTATTTTTAGAAGCTTTTTTTATTAGCATATGGTAATTATTTGAAGGGCTTTCATTGAGATAAACCCATCATGTACACAATATACCTACACCAAGCACCAATTTCCTTTCTCTCCCTTATAACCCTTCCCCACTTCTAAAGCAATTTCTACATGTTTATTGTACTATGTTCATAAATACATATGAAGCTGTTCAGTTGTTTTCTCCTTATCCACCTTTGCCATTTACTTTACTCTCGCATTCTGGAATCCAATCCCCTACATATGTAATTTTATTTTTCTGTTATTTTTCATCATTTTAGAATATGCAAAGTGCAAAAAGTGTGTATGAATTGTAAAATTTACTATGAAATTTCACAGAAGTGTATATTATAACAGATTAATTTGTATTGCTTTCTCTTTCCATGTTTCCTCATCTCCTACAGTTCAATACCTCACAGATATATTTCTTATTATCACTTTCAAATATGCACTTACTGTATTCCAGTATTGTTCATCTTTGTCAGTCTCCTGCTCTCAATCCCTCAAACAATCCCACAGAGACTACATAATACACAATCATTTATTAATGCATGTTTATATCCTTTAGGATGATCAAAATCATCCTATTTGTATTTTTGAGCTTGCTCATCTTACTCAATATAATGATCTCCAGATCCATCCATTTTCCTTCAAAAGATGTAATTTCATTTTTCTTATGGCTGGGTAATAGCTTAGAGTACATATGAACCATACTTTCTTACCAGCTTATCAGTTTTGGGGGCCTTGAACTGATTTAACTATTTGGCTATTGTAAATAGAGCTGCAACAATACAATTATCCCTCTTGTATTTTAACTGATATTTTATATCCATTCAGATGTATGCGCAAGAGTGGTATGGTAGGGTCATATGATATACCTATTTTTACTTCTTTTTGAAAATATCTCCATATTGATTTTCATAACAGTTGTGCTGATTTATATTCCCCAAAACAATGTATAAATGTTCTTTTTCCCTGCTTCCCGGCTGGTGTTCATTATTGCTTATTTCCTTGAAGACTGCCATTCTGACTAGGGCAATATGAAACTGTAGTGCAATTTTGATTTGCCTTTCCTTTATGGTAAAAGATATTGAACTGTGCTTCAGGTATCTGTTACCATTTGTCTTACTTCTTGTAAGAACAGTCCAATTTGTTTTCCTTTTAATTAGATTATTTTTCTTTTATTGTCAATTTTTGGACTCTGTATATTCTGGATATTATTATTTTATACATTAAATAGATGGCAATGGGAAAATGTGTATCCCTATTTAAACATTTTGTTTTTTTCCGTCCCCTCCCCATATTATACCAACATCAAATACAGTCAAAATAGGGGTTATACCATGAGGTAGGAACATACAAAGCAATAAAAAATATCACATGGAACATTATAAATATGTTACAAAAAATAGCAAGAGAGAAAGAAAAACTTGTGTCCCTATCTTGGGGATCATTTCGCTTAACTGGTCATATGTACATAGCTTTTGACCTTTTCTACTTGTCCCAGACATATCCTAGTTATTACAAACAAGGGCCTGGCTTACTTCACTCAATATAATTTTTTTCCAAGTCTTTTCATTTCCTAACAAATGGGACGATGTCATTCTTTCTGATGGAGGCATAGAATTCCATTGTATGTGTGTGTGTGTGTATGCCACATTTTCTTGATCCACTCGTCTACTGAGGAGCATGTGAGTTGGTTCCATATTTTAGCTATGGTAAATAATGCTACAATAAACATAGTTGTGCTGGTAGCTTTAGTATGGTCTTGTTTGTGATCATTTGGGTAAATGCCCTAAAGTTGGATGACTGGATCATAGGGGAGCTCTAAGTAGAGTCTTTTGAGGAACCTCCATACTACTTTCTAAAGTATTTGAACAAGTTTACACTCCCAACAATGCATAAGGGTTCCCTTCTGTCTACATGTCCTCCAGGTTCTGTTGTTATTAGAGTTCTTAATTACACTTATTCTAACTGGGGTGAGATGGAATCTCAATGTTGTTTGATTCACATTCCTTTTTGTCGATTATGGGGCCTGAACTCTGGTTCCACATGAATTTTTGGATTGCCTCTTCTATTTCCTTAAAAAATGAGATTGGTATATTGATAGATATCACATTGAATTTATAGATAGCCTTTGTAAATATTGCCATTTTCACGATGGTGATCCTTCCAATCCAGGAGCATGAGGTTTTCCCACTTTCTAAGTTCTGTTTTGATTTTCTTTTTCAGGTTTTTAAAGTTTTCATCATAGAGGTCCTTCACTTCTTTAGTTAATTCCTAGGCATTTTAATTTTTTATGAGGTTAATAGAAATGGAGTTATTTTCCTAATTTCAGCTGTGCTTTTCTCATGGTTGGGATACAGAAAAGCTATTGATTTTTGAGGGATAATTTTATACCCTGCTACTTTGCCAAAATTGTGAATCAGCCCAAGTAATTTAGGAGTGGAGTCCACGAAATTCTTTAAATACAATATCATGTCATCTGCAAAGAGGGAGAGTTTCACTTCATCTTTCCCTATTTGGATCCCCTTTTTGTTTGCATCTTTTCTTATTGGTATAGCTAGGCATTCTAATACTAACTTGAAGAGAAGTGGAGATAGTGGACGTCCTTGTTCCTTTCCTGAGTTTAGAGGAAATGGCTTTAGTTTTTCACCATCAATTATGATGCTGGCTGTAGGTTTGTCATATACAACCTTTATTGTATTGAAGAATGTTCCATGGATTCCTAGTTTTTCCAGAGCTTTCATCTTGAAGGGGTGTTGGATCTTGTCAAATGCTTTCTCTGTATCTATTGAGATGATCATGTGGTCCTTATCCTTGCTCTTGTTGATGTGATGAATTATATTAATTGATAAGAACATATTGAACCGGCTTTGCATCCCTGAAATGAATCCTGTTTGATCATGGTTTATTATTTTTTTGGATGAATTGTTGAAGTCGATTGGCCAAAATATTGTTGAGAAGTTTTGAATAGATGTTCATCAAAGAAATGAGTCTATACTACTCTTTCCTTGATGACACCTTGTCTGGTTTGGGGATGTGGGTTATGATTGTTTCATAGAATGATTTTGGTAGGGAACTTTCTCTTTCAATTCCATTGAAGAGTTGGAGGAGTATTGGTGTGAGTTCTTCTTTGAAGGCCTTGTGGAATTCGGCTGTAAACCCATCCGGTGCTGGGCTTTTCTTAGATGGGAGGTCTCTTATTGCTGTTTCTATTTCACTGCTTGATATGGAGCTTATAATTTAATTTAACTCATCTTAGTGTAGTTTTGGCATGTCAATATTTGCTAGGAAATCGTCTGTTTCTTCCAGATTCTCAAACTTTTTAGCATAAAGGTTTGAGAAGTACTCATGTATAATGTTGTGAATCTTGGTTGCTTCTGTGGTGTTGTTTCCATTGTCCTCTATGAGTTTGTTTATTTGGGTGTGTTCTCTCTTTTTTTTGGTAAGATTTGCTAAGGGTCTGTCAATTTTGTTAATTTTTTTGAAGAACAAACTTCAATGTTTCTGAAATTGGACAAGTGTGCTTTGGGACTTAAAATGTGATCCATTTTGGAAAATGTTCCATGTGCTGCTGAGAAAAATGTGTATCCTGATGCTGCTGGGTGAAATATTCAATAGATGTCTGTTAAATCTAGTTGGTCTATGCAGTTTTTTAGATCTGCCATTTCTCTGTTGAGTTTTTAGCAAGTGGATCTATCTAGTGGGGATAATGGTGTGTTATAGTCCCCAACTATTAATGTCTTTTGGTCTATGTGAGGCTTGAGGGAAAGTAGTGTTTCTTGGATGAATTTGAGTTCTCTATTGTTTTGTGAGTAGAAATTTATAATTGCAATATCCTCCTGAAGGAGAGTTTCCTTAATTAGTTTGTAGCAACCTTCTTTATCAACTCTTGCTAATATTAGTTTGAAGTCTATTTTATCTGATATTAGGATTGCAATTCCTGCCTGATTATGGGTGCTGTTTGCTTGGTAGATTTTATTCCAGACATTCAGTTTCAAAATATGATTGTTTTTATGGGCAAGGTATGACTCTTGAAGGCAGCAGATAGAAGGATTTTGCTTTTTAATGCAACTAGACAGTCTGTCACTTAATTGGAGAGTTAAGTCCATTAATGTTGAGAGTTAGGACTGAGAGGTGGGGATTGTGGCATATGGTTTTTGGATTTTCAGTTTGGATGTGGTTTCTAGGCCTTTATTGTGGTCTCACTGGTTTTCTATGTGTAGGATATCTTTAAATATCTTTTATAGGGCTGGTTTGGTGGAGATATATTGTTTTAGTTTTTCTTTGCTATGGAATATTTTTATTTGACCTTCAGTTATGAAGTTTAATTTAGCTTGGTCCAGTATTCTTGGTTGATAATTGTTCATCTTTAAGCCATGGCATACATCATTCCTGGCTCTTCTTGCTTTGTGTCTGCTGAGAAGTCTGAGGTTATTCTAATTGGTTTCCCTTTATAGGTGATTGATCTTTTCTCCTTGGCAGCTTTAAGCATCCTTTCCTTGGTCTGAATTGATCCTGTGCAATTTATAATGTGACGGTGGGATATCCTGTTCTGGTCTGGTCTATTTGGGTTTCTAAAAGCTTCTGGTATTTGTATTTGCAGGTTTGGGGATTTCTCTGCTAGGATCCTATTAAATAAATTTCCTAGACCATTACCTTCTGTCTAGGTGCTCCTCTATACCCATTATCCTCTGATTAGGCCTTCTGATGGTATCTTCTAAATGTTGAAGAGTTCTATTTCTTGGATTTGTCTTGAATAGTTGTCTGTTTTTTCTATATAATGTCTAGGCTGACTTCAATCCCAGAGATTCGGTTTTCTGCATGGTCTAACCTATTGTAAAGATTTTCTACTTTGTTTTTTATTTCCATTCCTTTTAATTGGTCAGGTTTGTTGGCTTCAAGGTCTTTGCTGGACCTTTGTTTTATATCTTGTATAAACTTCTTTACTTCCTTAATTTGGTGTTCAGTGTTTATTCTCAAATCACTAAGTTGATTGGTTACGGTTTCCTTGGACTCCCTTTCCCTCTGATGGGCTCCATTGAGCATTCACTTTGTGGTCTCCCTGGATTCCTTCAGCTGTCTGTTTATGGATTCCATGAACACCTGTATTTATCGTTGTCTATTCTCATCCCACTCAATTCCTTTATTAATCTTTAAATAGCTTTCTCATGCTCATGGAATTCCTGTATTTCTCTTTGACTATTCTCAGCCTTCTCATGGAATTCCTGTATTTCTCTTTGACTGTTCTCAGCCTGCCCATGGAATTCTTGTATTTCTCTTTGACTGTTCTCAGCCTGCTCACACAATACTTATATTTCTCTTTGACTGTTCTCAGCCTGCTTATGCAATTCCTGTATTAATCTTTGATTAGCTTCCTCATGTTCAGGAGATTCCGGTTTTAATTTTTGCTTAGCCTCATCATGCTTGTGAAATTCCTGTATTAATCTTTGGCTAGCCTCATCTCGCTCCTTATCATGCTTACACTGAGTTCTTTGTAGGTTTTCAATCTTCATTTACCATGTTTACAATTAGTGTTCGTAGAGCTTTGTTTGGGGGGGGAAGGGGTCCGGTTGTGGGGCCTGAACTCTGGGCCTATGCGCTGTCCCTCAGCTCTTCAGCTCAAGGCTAGCGCTCTACCACTTGAGCCATAGCGCCACTTCCGGCTTTTTTCTTTTTGCTTATGTGGTGGTGAGGAAACCAACCCAGCCCCTCATGCATGCAAGGTAAGCGCTCTATCACTGAGCCACCTTCCCAGCCCCTGTTCATAGAGCTTTTTGGTAACTCTACTCTGGATTATTCATTAACTGTTCTGTCACTGGATTATCATAAGTGGGAGTTAAGATGCCTGGACTTGCCATTTTTCTTGTGTTTCTCCGGCTTGTTCTGCCCATTTGGTATGAAAGTAATGCCAATTTTGTGCTACAACTCTACTTGAAGGAAAGCATAAACCAGAGTCCTGTAGTTGCACAGTCGATATGGCTGCAGATACAATCTAGTTCAACAGATACAATCTAATTCAACATCAAACAACCATGGATTAATGGGCTAAGAACACCATAGAGGGATTCAGCTATCCAGAAATTAATAGGTTTAGGGAGAATAGTAGGGAAAAATAGGATTAGAGGGATTTGGAGTAGTAAAAGTAAAAAGTGAATTTAACCAAGTCCTAATCTCAGAGAGGGAAATGGATAGGACAGATTGAAAGGAGAGAGAATAAAAAAGAAAAAAAATGAAACAACAAAAATTGAAATTTTAAAAATGGAACACTTAAAAATTATGTAAGTATAGGAAATGATGTTGAGAAAAGAAAAGGATAGGATGAGAGGAGGGGACAGATAAAGAGGAAAAATGAAAAAAAAATAAAAAATAAAATTGGAATAATTAAAAATTATAAGTATAAAGAAATAATACTACTATTAAAGAAGTTAAGCCCAAGAGGTTGTGAATTGAGTAATAAATTTCTGAATTAAATAGGTACACAATGAGGGATAAGGTCTAATAATTGATGACAGGGTTGAGAACAGAAATTAAGTCACACAAAAAGAAAGTAAAAGAAAGAACCAAAAGGTCAAAATAGATTAAACACACACACACACACACACACACACACTCACACAGAGACCTAAAATAAAAATTATGAGAGAAAAAATATAATAGAAAACTACATATATATATAAAAAATATATAATATATTATATTATATATATATAGGTTAGTTGTGGGGCTGGAACTATGGGCTTGGGCACTGTCCCTGCGCTCTTCAGCACAAGGAGAAAACAAAATTTTTTTAAATTTTATTTTATTGTGAAAATACTGTACAGAGGGGTTACAATTACATGGGCAGGATAATGCATACATTTCTTATCAAGCATTCTAGCCTCCTCCTTTGTTTATCCTTCCCATCCTTTCCCATCCTCCCTCCCCCAAACCCAATCCTCCCCCCCCCAAGTTGTAAAGTTCATTTTTGACATGACAACTTGTACTTCTCGTTGTTGCAACAGGTCCACCTGTATCCTTACTTAAACGACTTGTTTTTCCCCTTCCCCTCCACAAATTATACCGACATCAAATACAGTGAAAGCATGGGTTACACTGTGGGGAAGGGACATACAAAGCAACAAAGAAATAATCTTATAATTGCGTTAGAAATACATGCATGAAAGAAAAAAACATTTAAAATACATATCTTAGGGTTCATTTTCCTAACATCACCTTATCTGGCCTTTTCTGCTTGACTCATACATATACTAGATATTGCAAATAAGGGAAATCATGGGACCTATGTTTCTTTGGGCTTGGCTTACTTCACTTCATATAATTTTTTCCAAGTCTTTCCATTTCCTAACAAATGGGGCAATGTCATTCTTTCTGATGGAGGTATAGAATTCCATTGTGTATATATACCACATTTTCTTGATCCATTCATCTACTGAGGGGTATCTGGGTTGGTTCCATATCTTAGCTCTGGTAAATAATGCTTCAATAAACATAGTTGTGCTGGTAGCTTTAGTGTGGTCTTGTTTGTAAACATTTGGGTAAATGCCCAAAGTGCAACTGCTGGGTCATAGGGGAGCTCTATGTGGAGTCTTTTGAGGAAACCTCCATACTGCTTTCCAAAGTGGTTGAACAAGTTTATACTCCCACCCACAATGAAGTAAGGTTCCCTTCTGTCCACATCCCCTCCAGCATCTGTTGTTATTAGAGTTCTTGATTTTTGCCATTCTAACTGGGGTGAGGTGGTATCTCAATATTGTTGTTTTTTTTTTTATTGAAAAGATACTATACAGAGGGCTACAGTCACATGAGCGAGGCAATGAGTACACTGCCCCTTGAACATTGTTACCCCCTCCATTGTTTTCCCCCTACCATCCCCTCCCTCCCTCCCTTCCCCGAGGTTCTTTTTTTTTTTTTTTGATTGTGATTAAGTGATTACATGATTTCCGGAAATTCACAGTATTGTGGAATAATGATGCTCATTTAAAGTCACAAGTTCATTCTAACTTTCCTGGAGTAAATTGTCTATCACAGTCTGTAATATATAATGGTGCTCACATGTTATATATCATATATGTGATCAGCAACATGGGGATATTTAGTAGTGGTTCAACCAGATGAGTGGGAGTTCTTTGTTTCTTAAGTCCTGTTAGTTTTGTCATATCACCTAACATTTTGGATTTAGCATCCACTTATCAGGGAGACCATGTACCGTTTGTCTCTTCGTTCTTGGCTTACCTCGCTCAACATGATACCTTCTAGCTCCATCCATTTCCCTGCAAATGTCATTATTTTGTCATTTCTAATGGCTGCATAATATTCCATTGTGTATAGATACCACAATTTTTGGATCCATTCATCTGTGGTGGGGCATCTAGGTTGTTTCCATATCCTAGCTATTGCGAACAGTGCTGCAATAAACATGGAGGTACATGTGTCCTTGTATATTGGTTCCTGTTGTTCAGGGTAGATGCCTAGAAGTGGTATGACTGGGTCGTAAGGGAGGTCAATCTTTAGCTTTCTAAAGACCCTCCAGACTGCTTTCCAAAGTGGTTGTATGAGTGTACATTCCCACCAGCAGTGTAATAGCGTTCCTCGTTCTCCACATCCCCTACAGCATTTGTCGTTGGCTGATTGGTGAATGTGGGACATTCTGACGGGGGTAAGGTGGTATCTCAGGGTTGTCTTTATTTGCATTTCCTTCACCACCAGGGATGATGAACATTTCCTCATGTGTTTCTTTGCCATTTTTATTTCTTCATTTGAGAAGTCCCTCTTTAGTTCCCTTGCCCATTTAGTAATTGGTTTGTTAGGTTTGGGAGGGATTAGTTTCTTGAGTTCCCTGTATATACAGGATGTTAACCCCTTGTCTGATATATTGCTGGTAAATATTTTTTCCCAATTAGTTCGTTGTCTTTCTAGCTTGGCTGTGATAGCTTTATCTGTGCAGAAGTTTTTTATTTTAAGGTAGTCCCATTTGTCGAGTCTCTCTCCAAATTGTTGTGACCCTGGGACTCTGTTCAGGAAGTTCCTTCCTGTGCCTATTAGTTCAAGTGTCTCTCCTACTCTGTCCTGCAGTAGTTTCAGAGATTCAGGTTTAATGTTAAGGTCTTTAATCCATTTTGAGTTGATGTTGGTGCATGGTGATAGGCTGGGGTCCACTTTTAGTTTTCTGCATGTGGCTGACCAGTTTTCCCAGCACCAGCGGTTGAAGAAGCTGTGTTTCTTCCATTGTATGTCTTTGGCTCCTTTGTCGAATATCAGCTGGCTGTAGGCCTGTGGATTTATTTCTGGATCTTCTATTCTGTTCCATTGGTCTTCGGGTCTGTTTTTGTGCCAGTACCATGCTGTCTTTGTTATTATAGCTCTGTAGTAGAGTTTGAAGTTCGGCATGGATAGCCCTCCCATATTGTCTTTATCCCCTAGAATTGTTTTGGCTATTCTAGGTCTTTTGTTGTTCCATATGAATTTTTGGACTGTTTTCTGTATTTCAGTGATGTACGTCATTGGTATTTTAATAGGAATTGCGTTGAATTTGTATATTAGTTTTGGAAGTATTACCATCTTTACTATATTAAGTCGGCCTATCCAGGAGCATGGGAGGTCTTTCCATTTCCTAGTGTCTTCTGCAATTTCTTTCTTTAACTTTTTATAGTTCTCATTAAATAGTTCTTTCACATCTTTGGTTAGGTTAATTCCTAAATATTTTATTTTTTGGGAGGTTATTGTGAATGGGGTTGCTCCCTTTATTTCCCACTCTTCCTGTACATTATCAGTGTATAGGAAGGCAACTGATTTTTGTGGGTTTATTTTGTATCCTGCTATTTTGCCGAAGCGATTTATGATTTCAAAGAGTTTGGGGATGGAGTTTTTGGGATCGTGGAAGTACAGTATCATGTCATCTGCAAAAAGAGATAGTTTAACTTCTTCTTTCCCTATGCGGATCCCTTTAATGTCCTTTTCTTGCCTTATTGCCCTGGCGAAGGGTTCTAGGACTATATTGAAGAGGAGTGGAGACAGTGGGCATCCTTGCCTTGTTCCTGATTTTAGGAGAATTGGTTGTAGCTTTTCCCCATTAAGTATAATATTGGCTATTGGTCTGTCATAAATGGCTTTTATTGTTTTTAGAAATGTTCCTTCTATTCCTATTTTCTCCAGAGCTTTTAGCATGAATGAATGTTGAATTTTATCAAAGGCCTTTTCTGCATCTGCGGCAATAATCATGTGATTCTTGACCTTGGCTCTGTTGATATGTTGGATTACATTTATTGACTTATGTATGTTAAACCATCCCTGTGTCTCTGGGATGAAGCCTACCTGGTCATAGTGAATTATTTTTTTATGTGTTTCTGGATTCTGTTAGCTAGAATCTTGTTAAGGATCTTTGCATCTGTGTTCATCAAGGAAATTGGCCTGTAATTCTCCTTTTCGGTTGGGTCTTTGCCTGGTTTTGGGGATGAGTGTGATATTGGCTTCGTTGAATGAGTTTGGGATAGCTCCCTCCTTCTCTGTTTCTCTGAAGAGCTTGAGGAGTATGGGTATTAGTTCTTGTTTAAAGGTCTTATAGAATTCTGCTGTGAATCCATCTGGTCCTGGGCTTTTTTTGTTGGAAGACTTTTGATAGCTTCCTGTATCTCATTATAGGATATTGGCTTATATAATTGGTTAACTTCTTCTTTGCTCAGTTTGGGCAACTTGTATTTCTCTAAAAATGCATCCATTTCTGCCCGATTTTCTTGCTTTAGATAGTATAGCTTTTGAAAGTAGTCTGTTAGAATTGTTTGGATATCTTGGGTACGTGTTGTGATGTTTCCCATGGCATCCCTAATCCTATTTATATGGGTTTCCTCTCTTCTTTTTTTAATTAATCTAGCCAACGGGCCATCAATTTTTTTTTTATTTTTTCAAAGAACCAGCTTTTTGTTTGGTTTATTTTGGTTATGGTTTTCTGATTTTCTAATTGGTTAATCTCTGCTCTTAATTTGGATATCTGGCTTCACCTAGTAGCTTTAGGTCCCATTTTTTCTTGTTTTTCTAGCTGTTTTAATTGCAACATGAGATTATTTACTTGGTCTGTCTCCATTCTCTTGATGTGGGCACTGAGGGCAATAAATTTGCCCCTCAGGACTGCTTTTGCTGTGTCCCACAAGTTTCTTTGTGAGGTGTTTTCATTTTCATTGAGTTGTAGGAAATGCTTTATTTTTTCTCTGATCTCTTCTGTTACCCAGGCTTTGTTAAGGAGTATGCTGTTCAATTTCCATGTATTAGGGAAATTTCTGCGGTATGTTTTGTTATTGAGAGCTAGCTTGATTCCACTGTGGTCAGATAGGATACAGGGGATTATGTCGATCCCTTTGTATTTGCTTAAGTTCCTTGCATGAACTATGATATGGTCTATTTTGGAGAAAGTTCCGTGAGCTGCTGAGAAGAATGTGTACTGTGTTGTTTTAGGGTGAAATACTCAGTAGATGTCAGTTAATTCTGCTTGAAGTATGGCCTCTCTTAATTCAGTAGCTTCTTTGCCAATCCTCTGGTTGGTAGACCTGTCCTTTGGTGAGAGTGGTGTGTTAAAGTTTCCTAGTATTATCGTATTGGGATCTATTTTATTCTGAAAGTTTGAGAGCATTTGTTTGACATATCTGGGTACACCAATATTTGGGGCATATAAGTTGATGATGGTTATATCCTCCTCTTGGATTGTTCCCTTTATTAATATGTAGTGTCCATCCTTGTCTTTCTGTACTGATTTTAATGAAAAGTTTATTTTGTCAGATATCAGGATAGCTACACCTTCTTTCTTACTGGGGGCATTTGATTGGTAGATCCTTTTCCACCCCTTCACTCTGAGTTTGTTTGTATGTTTGGCTGAGAGGTGGGTCTCCTGAAGGCAGCAGATGGATGGGTCTTGTTTTCTGATCCAGTCCTCAGTTTGTTTTCTCTTAATTGGCGAATTCAGCCCATTTATATTAAGAGAAAGTATAGAGAGATGCATTGTTGTCCCTGCCATTCTGTTTTCCTAAGTTTTTCTTCTTTCCTTTCCTCCTGTGCTTGCTCAGTTAGACTTTGAGTAACGCCTGTTTTGGGCAGGTCCCAGTTCTTGGTTGCTTTCTTCAGGTTGTGTCCCCCCTCTTAGAATTCTTTGTAATGCTGGCTTAATGTTTATGTATTCATTTAGTTTTTCTTTGCTATTAAAAGTTTTCAGTTCTCCATCGAATGTGAATGCTAGCTTTGCCAGGTATATTAGTCTGGGTTGGCAGTTATTGGCTCTCAGGGCTCGTATGGTGCTTTCCCAGGCTTTTCTTGCATTCATTGTTTGTGTGGAGAGATCTGCAGTGATTCTTATTTTTTTCCCGTTGTAGTATAGCTCCTTCTTCATTTTTGCTGCATGCAGGATTGTTTCCTTATTATTCAGATCTATCATTTTTACTATAATGTGTCTAGAAGTGTTTCTCCTGGGATCTTGCTTGTCGGGTGTTCGATAAGCTTCTGTGATGTAGTTAAGATGGTCGTTTTTGAGGGGGGGAAAATTTTCATTGATTATCTTGTTAAATAGGTGTTGCATTCCCTTGCTCTGGAATTCCTCACCTTCGTCCACTCCGATTATGCGAAGGTTAAATTTCTTAGCATTATCTGCTTGCTCTTGAATTTCCCTTTGGTTTAATTTGAGTGATTTTTCCATATCTGTCACTTTTTGGTCCAGTTGGTGTATTCTGTCTTCTGTATCTGACACACTACATTCCATTTCATTCACTCTGTTGACCGTAGCTTCTATTGTGGTTTGCATGGAGGAAATGGATCCCTTTATGGATTCAATGTTGGTTCTCAGAGTACTGATCTCGCCTCTCAATGAGGTATGCATTACCTCCAATTTGGCGTTTATCTCACTTCTTACTGAGGTTTGTGCAGCTTCTATTTTTGCATCCAACTCTTGTTTGATATCCTGTATCTCTTTTGATAGTTCATCCTTGTGCTCTTTCGATTTCTGATCAATTTCTCACTTTATTTCTTGAGTCATTTCCTCCAGCAACCCTTGGATGTAGCTTTTGTCTTCCATTCCTGCTTTGCTCCCACTGGGGCTCTCCCCTGCGTGGCTGCTGGCTTTTGAGGTGAGCTTGCTGTCCTGGGTGGTGTTAAACCTTGTGATTTTTCTCTGTGATTTTCGCATGGGGGTTCAGGAGACTGCTCTTCAATTTTGTTTTGGTGTGTATGTCTTTGCTTGGTTGCTGATTCTGTATTGGTAGAGAGAGTCTGTGCCTGATCTGGGTTCTGTTGGGAGCCTATTTCCAGCTGCTATTCTGACTTACTTAGGATTCTCAGCTCTCTGCTGTAGATTGCTGGCAATTCCCGCCTTTGGAAGGGTTGAGCAGCCTAGACTGCTTGTGTTTGCTCCTACGGGTACTCTTGTGAAGATCAGATGCTCTGGATGCACTCTCCCAAATACTGGAGTCTGCTATGGGCTCCTGATGTGTTTTTGTTTGTTTGTTTTGGGCTGGTTGTGGGCTTGAATTCTAGGTTTGGGTGCTGTCCCTCAGCTCTTCAGCTCAAGGCTGGCACCCTACCATTTGAGCCACAGCACCACTTCTGACCCTTTTTGTTTTTGTGATGCTGAGGAATCAGATCCAGGGCCTCATACATCCAAGACTATCACTCTATTGCTGAGCCACCTTAACAGCCTGAGCTCCTGCTTACTATCAGGTGCTGGCAGCCTGTGTTGCCCAATTCCCAGCCTAGGGTATATGGGTGGAGTTTTGGTGGGGTTTGGGCTTCTCTTGTCCTTGGCCTCCAGGTCTTTTATTGTCACAGGCGTGCTTCCCGGGGAGTGCTGTTCCCTGTTTTTCTCCCCTCTATTGAGGCGTATGCTCAGCTTTTTACTTCAGTTGGGAGGAGTTGGTTGTATTGTTCAGGCACCGGATCCCCGGGCCTGTTCTGGCCCCAGCCTGGAGCACGCTCGTTAGGCCTGTGCTGATGTGTATACCACCTAGGTTATGCAGCCTGGAGTGCGCTTGTTAGGCCTGTGCTGATGTGTATACCACCTAGGTTATGCAGCCTGGGGGACACAGTTCAAATTTCTTCTACTGTTGGTAGTCTTGACCCAGGGGCGCTGTTCCTGGCTTGGGCATTTAAGCTCCCTTCCAGGGGCACTCTTGCTCTGGCCTGGCCAGCAGAGTGTTCTCCACGGGCTGGTGGAGCTCTCGAACAGTTCCCCGTTTTAGTGGGTCCTGTGGTCCGGGTGTTTGGGGTAGGGAGTCTAGGTCAGGGTCTGGGGATTCCCTCCAGCTCTGGTCTCCCTTGAGGGATACACTGTCCCCTGTGGGGTACTCACCCTGGAGCTGGTTGTTTCTGTGTGGTGTAGGTTGTCAGTTGTTGTTACAATCCGAGTTCAGTTGGGGTGGTTGCGGGCTGGGCTGGGTGGCGGTGGCTCTGTGTGATTCTTTTCTGTCTCTTCCGCTGTCGAAGCTGTCGGGTCAAAAGTGTCCACGCTCAGGTGGCTTTTTCGCGGGTTGTAGAGATCCGGTGGGTCTGACGCTGGTGCCTCAGGCGACTTCTGCGCGGGTGATCTGCAGGCAGCCCCCTGTGTCTATGGGACCCGGGTGGCCCCCGCCGGGTCATTGCGATCGTGATAGGGCGGGTGGTCTGCCGACAGGTCCCTTTGTCGCCTTGCTGGTGCCAAGCGGCTTTGGTGGGATGGAGCTTCTCTGCTCCGGTGGAGAGTGGGGGTGGGGGTGGGATCCTCATGGAGACTCCCGGCTGGTAGGTTTCTCTGTTCCTGGCGATCCGCTGTTCTGTAAACCGATACCTGGTGATCTGCAAGTGGCCCCCTGTGTCTCTGGGGCTCCGGCAGCCCCCGCCGGGCCGGCTAGCCGGCGGCTTGGTGCACTGCCGCGCGGCCAGTAAAGGTTGGGGGAGGGGTCTTTGCTTTTCTCTGTTCTGAAATTCTTCTTTTCCTCTCTTTCTTTTTTTGTTATTTTCCGCCTCTGGTTTTTCTCTGAGTGTTCCTCTTTTTGTTGTTGTCGGTCTCTTGGGGAGATTAAGCGTTGGAACTCGAGCTCTCTTTTTGGTTGGAGAGAGCTGTGGCATTTCCCTACTGCACTGTCGCCATCTTGGTCCCCCCTCCCTCAATGTTGTTTTGATTTGCATTTCTTTTCTGGCAAGGGAGGTTGAGCATTTCTTCATGTGTCTATTGGCCATCCTTCTTTCTTCTTCAGAGAAGTTTCTCTTTAAGTCATTAGCCCACTTATTTATTGGGCAGTTGTTTCTTTGGAGATTTGTTGTTGGGGGATTTAATTTTTTGAGTACCAAGTATATTTTAGATATGAGACCCTTGTCCATTGTATGGCTAGTGAAGATCTTCTCCCAATCTGTGGGCTTTCTATTGATCTTGCTAGCTATGTCCTTTGCCATGCAGAAGCTCTGCAACTTCATGCAATCCCATTTGTCCAACCTTTCTTTGATTTGTTATGTTTCTGGGTCTCTATTGAGAAAATTTCGGCCTGCGCTAAGGAGACCTAGGGTTTCTCCTATTCCCTCCTGTAATGTTTTCAGAGTGTCTGCTTTGACTCCGAGGTCTTTGATCCATTTGGAGTTGATTCTGGTGCAGGGTGATATATAAGGATCTAGCTTTAGTTTTCTACAAATAGTTAACCAATTTTGCCAGCACCATTTACTGAAGAGGCTATCTTTCTTCCATTCTATTTTTTTAGCTCCCTTATCAAAGATTAGATGGCTATAGGTCTGTAGGTTCATTTCTGGGTTTTCAATTCTATTCCATTGGTCTTGAGGTCTGTTCTTGTGCCAGTACCAAGCTGTTTTAATTACTATGGCTTTATAGTAGAGTTTGAAATTTGGTATTGCTATTCCTCCAGCACTGTTCTTTCCGTTGAGGAGCGTTTTTGCTATTCGGGGTCTTTTATTGTTCCATATGAATTTTTGGATTGCCTCTTCTATTTCCTTGAAGAATGAGGTTGGAATATTGATAGGTATTGCACTGAATTTGTAGATAGCCTTGGGAAGTATTGCCATTTTCACGATGTTAATCTTTCCAACCCAGGAGCATGGGAGTTTTTGCCATTTTCTAAGTTCTGTTTTGATTTTCTTTTTCAAGTTTTTAAAGTTTTCATCATAGAGGTTCTTCACTTCTTTGGTTAAGTTAATTCCTAGGTATAGAAAACTATATATATATTGGTTAGTTGTGGGGCTTGAACTCTGGGCTTGGGCACTGTCCCTGCGCTCTTCAGCTCAAAGAGAAAACAAAATATTTTTTTAATTTTTTAAAAAAATTAGAAAAACAGTTCTTTGATTTTTTTTTTTGTTTGGCATGGGGGAAGATCTTGTATCTCCCCTGTGTCTGTAACCAGTCTCTTGGTTTAGTCTCTGGTCTGCTTGTGGTGTTTGGTTTTCCTGTGCTTTGTTGGTTTCTTAAGTCAAGTTTGTTTGTGCAGGTGGAAAAAAGCTCTGCCATTCCCAGGACTTTGTGATCCTCTTCCCAGGCTAGTTCAAGGTGAGGGAGATCTGCTTTATCACAAAAGAGGATGATGGCTGTTTCCTCTAGTTTGGAGATGCTGTGAAGAGGCTAGGTTCTGGGTAGGCTTGAGGTCTATCAGCAATCAGTAGCTTTTCCCTGAGGGACTAGCTCCTGAGTCTCTCACAGAGCCCAGTCTGGAGCTATTTTCAGGGTTTAGTTTACTGAGTTTCGATTGTCTAGGCTGCTGTAGGGAGGGGCAACCTCTGGCTTGGTTTACCTAGTGAAGAAATTCACTCCTCTGAGGGCAGAGCTATCTCTGCCTGGGCATTGTGACTTTCCCCTGGGTGGAGCTGAGCTTGGAAGGTCAGGTCAGGTTCCTGTGACCTGCTGAATGGCTCCTATTGTTTTCTTCCAAGGCCTGAGTTGAAGCTAGCAGCTCGGGCCAGGCCTGTTTCAGTATCAAAGATGGAGATTTTCTCCAGTGGTGGGGGAGAGGATACCTTCCCACAGCTGCTCCAGGAGAAAGAGTGAGGATGTCAGGATTCTACCCATGCCAGACTTTTTCTTCCTGGACCGTCCCTGGTCTGCAATCGGCAGGATGAATATTTCTGCTCCTTGTCAGTTCTTGCTCGCAGTGAGTAGAATCTGCTCACACACTACATCTGGTGACTTTGTCCTGGGCTATCTCTGCTGCAGCTGCTGCTGCTGCCACTACCATGACTACCATCAAGTGCTCAGATCTCTCTCCTTGACCAAGCTGCCTGGATTTTCCCTCTCTGGCCAAACTTTCTGTACTGTGATGGCACAGTTGGTGTGAATCTCAAGGCTAGGACTATTCATTGGATCACTAAAACTGCTTTCTATGTGAGAGCTTAAAGTATCTAAAACAAAGTGCACTGAGAAAAATCATATGATATCATTTTTAACTTGTGAAAGATTGGACTTTTGATTTTTATTTCTCCTACACTACCTTATTTTTCACATACATATAAAATGAAATTGAACTGAGTGAAGTATGAGCTGAATTTGTTAGAGTTGTTTGCCAGAGTGAATTATTAAAGTCATGGAAAAATCCTGTTTTAAATAGGACATGTAAAGTGAAAAGCGCAATGCTGGAGGCTGGGTCTCACACCTGCAATCCCCGCTACTCAGGAAGCTGACATCTCTGGATTGTGATTTTAAGCCAGCCTGAGTAGGAAAGTCCATGAGAATCACTAAAAGTCCAAAAGTGGAGCTGTAGTTCAGGTGGTACAGTGCTAACTAGCCTTGAGCAAAAAAATATCAGGACTAGTACCCAAGTCCTGAGTTTAAGCCCTGGTGGGGGGAGGGGGAGAGGGAGAAAGGGAGAGAGAGAGAGAGAGAGAGAAAGACTTTGAATACTTTGTTACACTGAAGAGTTCTTAGAAATAGTTTCTTTTTGCAAGTACATCACATGAACTTATCAGAATATTAAAGATGATTGTCTTATCAATTTTTCCCTAATAATTATGGATTATTAATCAAACTTTTAACAACTGTCCATCTGGAATATCTGTTTAAGTGGTTGTCTTTTCCTTGAATAATATTAATTAAGATTACATGGAAAGTAGTGGTATTGTTCTTTACTAGATTTCTAGAATGTCTGCCTCAGATGTGTGAGACCCTGGGTTCAATTTCTACTACTGCAAAATGTAAAGAATGAAATGAAGAGAAAGGGAGAAGCCAAAAGACAGAGAATAAGGGACAGAGATAGACAGAGAGACAAAGAGACAGAGAAAGATGCACAGAGACAGATACACAAGACACACGGAGACTGACAGGAGAGACAGAATGAAGGAGGAAAATAAGGAAGGCGAAAGAAAAGGAAATGAAAAAGAAAGAAAGGAGAACTGAAGAGAGAAAGAAGAAAGGAGAAAGGAAAAGAGAAAAAACTAACAGGAGAAAAAATGAGAAAGAAAAAAAGAAAAGAGGGAAAAGGAGGGAGGGAAGGAAAGAGTAAGGAAGCATAAAGAAAAAGAAATAAATGAGAAAGGCAAATGTAGCTGGCTCAAGCCTGTAATGTAGCTACTCAGGAGGCTGAGATCTGAGGATTGCAGAAAAAAAGCCAGCCCAGGCAGGAAAAGTCTGTGTGGCCAGAAAACCAAAAGTGTCGCTGTGGCTCAAGTGATAGCATTAGCCATGAGCTGAAGAGCTTAGGGACAGTGCCCAGGTCCATAGTTCAAGCCCCATGACAGATAAAAAAAAAAAGGGAAGGCAAATGTGCTTTCAAAAACAGTTACAGAATCAATATAATAAAAGCTCTTATTTTTCTCTCTACACGAAATTCTTATATAAAGGTTGATAATCCAACTCTGTCATATTATGTCAGCTATGTTAAGTGGAGAGTGTAATATTATCTAAGCAAAATGAAAGATAGAAATATTCTTCAATATATAAACTGCCCCTAAAGAACTTCCCAAGCACTGTTACCATCTGTTTCTGGGCATTGCTAATGAGAGAACTTGTTAACCTGCACACTAGCTCAATCTAAAAATAATGAAACCATGATTTCTCTGAGTTAAAAAACATGTGCCTCTAACCTCCCATTCACAACCTCTTATTTCACTTGTTAAAAACAAAGGAAAACTAATAGACATGTGCCCACCCACACAGTTGGGCAAATTGGGGGGGGAGGGGAAGTGAAAATAACGTGTGACAGAGTGCCTGAAGTTTTACCCAGTCCTTCACACATGGGCTCAATCAGTCTGGTATATACTCTCTCCCTCCTATATGAACTTTATAGACCACTTTTCAAATTAAGAGTACCTTCCCCTCTTTCATGTTTTAAGACCTAGTTAGTGTCTAAGAGGAAGGCGTGGAAGTGACTTAAGAATAAATTATCTCATCAACTAGTAATGTTGCTACTTTTATTGATTCTCTGGAAAAGAACCCAATGATATTTATGCTAAATTTTTCAGGGGGGTACTTCATAGTATGTATAAGTGTTTGTGTGTGTGTGTGTGTGTGTGTGTGTGTGTGTGTGTGTGTGTGTGTGTGCTTGGTTATGAATGAACATATAGATATATCTAAGCTGAAGTCTTCTCTCAAGCTGAAAGCATTTCATTTCCACTGCATACAGACATGATCATATTACAAATTAATTTTCCGTTCACCTTTTATTATTATGATTCTTCTATGAGCTAACTATGGCACCAAGTAATGACTGGAGATGATCCCAAACACCTGATTCCATTAGCAATGGAACAACAGATTTAGAAAGTAGTAATAATGAGAACAACTTATTTTTAAATTTACCTGAAACTTTTTCAAACAGGTGTAGTGTATCCCAAGGAATTGGGAAACCATCATCTCTGTAGGATAATGGAATCCTGCCTTCTCCATGTCCTATGCACATCCTATGCCCATCTGGAGTGTTTGAATCACTTTTAAGAGAAAACATAATTACTTTACAGGAGGATTTTGCAGGTATAGATCCACAGGGCTGGCCAACAAACCACATCATGGGCTCTCTTAAACTTGGTAGATTACAGGTCAACACACTGACAGACTGGTAAGAGATTCCTATAGAACTTTGTGAATGAGCTGTCTGACTTTGCCTTGATTTCTATCCTTCTTATTTCCTTTACATGAAGTGAATTTGTCTGGAGATAAGTTAGTTGAAAATCAGGCAGTCAGGAAATGATGTTCTATACAACTTGCACATGGTATGGGCCTGACAATCAAAGGGGTTAAAGGGCTACAAAAGAATGAGAAATTAAGGACAAAACAGTAAGTCTGTGGTATCCTTATCACACAGGAAACAGAAAGGAGACCCACGAACTAGAAAGTCATCAAGGACTCAAATTCTCACTCACCCAAGTCTAAGCTCTAAACGAAGAAGATGGCCAAGATGGTGGAGGTGAGATGAAGCCTGTATTCCTGTGCCCTTTCTCTGCCACATTTCTTTACTAAAACTTTTCTATACTCTTTACCTATGTTTGTCTTTTGCTTGAATGAGTCCCTTGCCAGATGTAAAGACCGAGGTTGTTCAGTTGCCCTAATCTTTCTGGTAACACATTTAGCATATTGGCTGGGAAGTTAGGGAATGAAGTATTGAAATATGTTTTCCTGACTTGGATTCATTGCATAGTTACACTGAAAACCCTGTTCTTCCGCCTTGCTCCCAGTCTATGAGCCTATGCGTGTTGAATGCTCCTTCTCACCAAAGTAATGAAGAGATGCATTCCCCTGTTGCTTCCACAATGAATTTAGAGGCATTCTCCTGTGTCACTCTTTCAGAATTTGAAGGCTGCAGAGGTACTGTTAGGCCAGCCCAGGACAACGGCCCCTTTTCACATGGAGGCAGCACATAAACGCCCTCCCCTTCTGTTTCCTCTCCGGACTGTAAGCGTGGGCATCCTCCCCAGAAGTCTCCACCCAGCACCTGCTAACCCAGTGACTCAGGAGCAGTGGGTGGGTCTCTGGGCTCAAAGTCACCACCCCTTCCTTTGAGGTCACATCCAGGACTGCCTGCCATGCCTCCTTGGGAGGCTCTGAGGTCACTTCCGTTCCACACCACAGCAGCCCAGGGCCTTGCCTGGCCACCCTCCTGACAGCCGTGCCTCCTGTGGCCCAGGCGTGGGTCCTTGGGGCAGGCTCCTTTGGACCAACCTGACAGGTACATTTCAGCTATTTTGCAACACAAAATGACCCTGGCTATTTTTCCTTAAAAATAAATACATAAAACTCTGTATTAAAATAGGCAATTTTCTACTTGGCCCTTGGCCTGCGGTATTTTTCTTTTCTTTTATTATCTTTCTCTCTTTCCCTTCTTCCCTTTTTCCTTTCCTCCATTCCTTCCTTGTTTCTTTTCCTGTCCTATCCTGCTGTGTCCTTTCATGGTGGTCCTCGGGCTTGAACTCAGGGTCTGGACACTGTCTCTGGTCTTTCTAATCAAGGCTAATGCTCTACTACTTGAGCCACAGCTCCACTTCTGGCTTTTTGCTGGCTAATTGGAAATAAAATGTTCATGGGGCTTTTCTTGCCCAGGCCAGCTTCGAACCACAATCCTTAAATTTCAGCCTTCTGAGTAGCAAGGACCACAGGCATGAGAGCCTAGCACCCAGCTGGCCTATGGTGTTTTGAGCCTGCTTGTTAGAGACAGGATTCTTCTTTTTGCTTGAATATATATTGGAGGAGATCAACAACACAACCTTTGCATTGTGTTCAGTAGACACACACACACATTTGCACAGATTTACTAATAGTCAAATTACCAGCCCTGAGGTCTTGGGAAATGGATAGATTTTCAAAACTTTACATTTCTTATGTAAAACATATACAATCAGCAAATGCATATAAAAGCTGAAGTGTAACTGTGCCATCTTTCAAGGTTCTAGTAGGAAGTGAGATTCAGTAGCAGTCAATCAGTAACATGGATACAAATTCCTTTGAAAGATTTCATGGACCCAAAGAATAGGTGGGCATTAAGAACTTGTTCGACTCATTTCATAATGCATTACATATGCAATTACTGAAAATATTCTTTATACTTCCTTCTATATTAATATCATGAAGTTAAAAGTATAGATAGTATGATTCATAGAGAATTTTCTTCTAGACATACTCTGTTTAAATTGTAACCATAATTTTCTATGTCTTTCAGTTTAGTAGAATAACAACAAAATGTTTAATTGTAAATTTAAGAATGATTTTTTAGTTCAGAGGAAAACAAGATAATTACTTTTTCATCATTTATTTTAATCTTTTTGCTACCTCTCACTGTCATGCCTTCCTCTTACAGAGTATTAAAATTGCCATCCTTGGTTTTCCAAGAGAGCCCATAAATATTTACTCCATACCACACAGGAACATGAAGAACAATGCTTGTTTGTTCCTCACTGTGTCCCTCTGTACTTTGTCCAAATTGCTGCCTGAGAACAAACAACGTGTTGAAAAATATTTGATTTGGGGAGGCGGGAGACATAGGAATTTTGGAGATTTCCTCCATACAAATATCATCAAAAACTTGATTCTTTATGAGCATTGATTGGCTGGAAAGTGGCAGAGAGCTCCAAAATACTGAATTCCTCTCAAGATACTAGAATTAGATAATCATGATGTAGAATTACCAAATCAACAGCCAGCCAATCAGAAAGCAGAATCAAAACAATGACTACAGAATGTTTTACACATGATTTTAAAGCCAAAGACAACTGGACTGGAGTTTGGGGTATGTAGAGATTGTGTAATAAAAAATTGGATCAGTTTTAGCTACCTTATGCCTCTCAAGGCTGGAATCAATTATTATTTGGAAATCATATATTGTTTTACTGATAGAAAATGTCATATTGGAAAGAATTTTTAATGCTGTCATGTTACTTTGAAGTTGAGTCCCAGGTTGCTTCTGCTCATTTTTGCCTGATTCAGCCTCATTATGGATGGTTCTTGCTATAATGTAGGTACATCATTGTAAGAGGTACAACTGCAAGGTGATAGTAGGGCATTCCTAGCTACTCAGGAAGTTGAGATCTGAGGATTGTGGTTAAAAGCCAGACCAGCAAGGAAAGTCCATGAAACACTTACCTCCAAATAATAATCAAGAAACTGGAAGTAGAGTTGTGGTTCAAGTGGTAGAGCACTAGCCTTGAACAAAAATTCTCACCAATAGTACCCAAAGCCTCAGGACCAGCCTAAAAAGCCTCAGGACCAGCATAAAAACAAAAATAAAAACAAAGTGAAACAAACAGAAAAAAAACTAAGGAGCAATTTTTTTAAAAAAACAGATGAATATTAAGGTATTTAGAAAAAAGAATAGTCTTAAATTTGAGTACATGCATGTACTAAAAGTGAGTATGATTTATTGCCATAATTCAAGTTAAAAAGTTTATTGCCAAACATAAGATTGATAATACTAATAATTATTTTACAAGTGATGTATGCCAATACCAATGAACATAATATAATAAAAATATGAAAAGGACAAGAGTAAGAATTTAATAGAAAAATCAAGCAAGTATATTTACTAGATTATTTACTAAATATACAAATTAAAATAAGATTGGAATTTTTTGGTCTTTTTTTTTAGTCATTAAAGTATTAAGAGGCATGATGGCATGATTGTCTGGAGTGAAGGGAAATGGAATTTTATTTGGTAATTCTGAGTTGGAATAGCTTGACAGAAAGTTTGCTATTTATATCAATGATCCTTTAACCCAGCAACTCTATATGTAAGAAATTACAGGAAGGACAGATGTAGTTAAGTATATGAATACAAGTATCACATTACGGTACAATTATATAACAAGAAAGCAACGTTACCCTAAAGGAGAATCAAGTCCATCACTTAGAATTTACACAGTAGAATATTAACTAGATATATAAAATAATAGTAAGAAATATGTCTGCAACAAATTTTAAGTTAAACATCAGTTTAAACACAAAATATCCTTCATTTATTCATATATGCACAGCAGCAAAGGTTCCTATATTAATAGAGCTATGTATCAAGATTTTATTTATGATCGACCTTTCCATAATTAACAAGTATTGTCTACATAAAAATAAGTATATATATATATATATATATGTTTCATTTAGCTCATAATATTAGATCACTTCTGTTTCACATATACATGAATTTTTATCAGATCTTGTGAACCCATAAAGTATTGAGAATTTTTTGAAACATTGATTGTTCTATTTAATGGAATATACTTCTGTCCATTTTAACAACAATTTGCTTTACAACAAAGCATATTTGTAGCAGAAATAAAAGTTTTATGAAATACTTTCCTAAGTATGTGACACATTTTCTATACTCGTGTATCAGTTTTTAAATTGTTAATTATGATTCACTACACTGAGAACCAAGATGACACAACTAAAACATAAGCTTGCAAGGGAGAGGAGGTTGGAAATCTGGGCTCTGATACTTTCTAGAGTATGACCACAATTCACTTCTCTTTGCCATCAATAAAATGGAGCTAATAATATACCTATAAAGTCATATTAAGGTTGAAGTGAGTCAATTTAACAAAGCACTAATAGTGACGATCACAGAACAAACACTAGAAATATCAAATATAAATATTGTTTTCATCACCTACTCATATAAAAGGGCTTGAATTTGTAAAAAAATTTGAATAACTAAGAATCATTTCATGTGTCTGAAATATTACTGTCTAATACACACAATTGAAAAAAATAAAATAAACTTCAGAAGATAATTCAAGAAGTACTATTCTTTTGAAAGGAGCATAAAATAATTTTTTAAAAATGTTCTTTTTAAATGTAATTGTCAGTCTGTGGGAACAACAAGTAATGATATTTTATTTTATACTTTTTCAATATATTTTTATTGTAGAAATACTGAACAGAGGAGTTACAGTAAGGTAATGAGTACAGTTCCTATCAAGCATTGCTGCCTCCTTCTTTGCTTTTCCCCTACCAGCACTTCCTTTCCACCTACTATCCACCCCACCGCCAAAGGTATAAAGTTTGTTTTCAATACAGTGTCTTATACATCTCATTCTTACAATGGGTCACCCTGTATCGCCATTTGAGCATTTTGTTTTATCCCTTCCCCTCCCCAAGTATACAAGGATGCAGGGCACCAGAATCAAATACAGTGAAAAAAGGGGTTATACCGTGGGGGAGGAACATTCAAGAAAAAAATCACATAGAACATTATAGGTAGGTAAAAACAATAGCAAGAAAGAAAAAAACCACTTGTGTCCCTATCTTGGGGTTCATTTCACGTAGCATCATCTTATATGGTCATATGTACATAGCTTTTGACATTTTCTGTTTGTCTTAGACTTATACTAGTTATTGAAAATAAGGGAAACCATGGGACCTATATTTCTTTGGGCCTGGCTTACTTCACTTAATAAAATTTTTTCCACATCTTTACATTTCCTAACAAATGGGGAAGTGTCATTCTTACTGATGGAAGCATAGAGTTCCATTGTGTATATATACCACATTTTCTTGATCCATTCATCTACTGAGGGGCATCTGAGTTGGTAAATGATGCTGCAATAAACATAGTTGAGCTAGTAGCTTTAGTATAACCTTGTTTGTGAGCATTTAGGAAAATACCCAAAAGAGGGATTGCTGAGTCATAGGGGAGCTCTATGTGGAGTCTTTTGAGGAACCTCCATACTGCATTCCAAAGTAGTTGAAGAAGTTTACACTCCCACCAACATTGCAGAAGTGTTGCCTTCTGGCCATATCCCCTCCAGCATCTGTTGCAGCTCTGCAGTTTCATATAATCCCATTTGTCCAACCATTCTTTTTATTTGTTCTGTTTCTGTGTATATATTAAGAAAATTTCAGCCTGTGCCATGGAACCTTAGAGTTTCTCCTATTCCTTCCTCTAATATTTTCAGGGTGTCTACTTTGATTTCAAGGTCTTTGATCCATTTGGAGTTGATTCTGGTGCAGGGTGATAAATAAGGATCTAGCTTTAGTTTTCTACTGGTGATTAACCAATTTTTCCAGCACCATTTACTGAAGAGGCTGTCTTTCTTCCATTCTATTTTTTTAGCTCCCTTATTAGATTAGGTGAGAAATCCTCAAAGAAACAACTGCCCAATAAATAAGTGGGCTAAAGACTTAAAGAGAAACTTCTCTGAAGAGGAAATAAGAATGGCCAATAGACACATGAAGAAATGCTCTAAAATGAAAACCTTAAAAACCAAAAAAAGGAAATCAAAGTAGAATTTAGGGAGTGGGAAAACCTCCCAAGCTCCTGGATTGGGAGAATTTACATCATGAAAATGGCAATACTGCCAAAAGCTATCTACAAATTCAATGCCATAACCAAAAATGGTCCAACCTCAAACGTTCATATGGAACAATAAAAAACCATAAATATCAAAAACAATCAACTTCTCTGAACTTTTCTGCTTGACTCAGACATATACTAGTAATTGCAAATAAGAGAAACCATGGGACCTATGTTTCTTTGGGCCTGGCTTACTTCACTTAATATAATTTTTTCCAAGTCTTTCCATTTCCTAACAAATGAGGCAATGTCATTCTTCCTGATGGAGGCATAGAATTACATTGTGTATATATACCACACTCGCTTGAATCATTCATCTACTGAGGGGGAGCTGGGTTGGTAACATATCTTAGCTATGGTAAATAAAACTGCAATAAACATAGTCCTGCTGGTAGCTTTACTGTGGTCTTGTTTGTGAACATTTGGGTAAATGCCCAAAAGTGGGATTGCTGGGTCATAGAAGAGCTCTATGTGGAGTCTTTTGAAAACCTCCATACTGCTTTCCAAAGTGGTTGAACAAGGTTACACTCCCACCAACAATGCAGTAAGGTTCCCTTCTGTCCACATCCCCTCCAGCATCTATTGTTATTAGAGTTCTTGATTATAGCCATTCGAACTGGGGTAGATGGTATCTCAATGTTGTTTTGATTTGCATTTCTATTATAGCTAGGGAGACTGAGCATTTTTCATGTGTCTATTGGCCATCCTTCTTTCCACTTCAGAGAAGTTTCTCTGTAAGTCTTTAGCCCACTTATTTATTGGGCACTTGTTCTTTGAAGATTTGTTGTTGGGGGATTTAATTATTTGAGTTCCAGGTATATTTTAGATATGAGACCCTTGTCTGTTGTGTGGCTAGTGAAGATCTTCTCCCAATCTGTGGGCTTTCTATTGATCTTTCTAGCTATGTCCTTTGCCATGCAGAAGCTCTGCAATTTATTGCAATCCCATTTGTCCAAACTTTCTTTGATTTGTTTTGTTTCTGGGTTCTATTAAGAAAATTTCAGCCTGTGCCGAGAAGACCTAGGGTTTCTCCTTTTCCATCCTGTAATGCTTTCAGAGTGTCTGCTTTGACTCCGAGGTCTTTGATCCATTTGGAGTTGAATCTGGTGCAGGGTGATATATAAGGATCTAGCTTTAGTTTTCTACAAGTAGTTAACCAATTTTGCCAGCACCATTTACTGAAGAGACTGTCCTTCTTCCATTCTATTTTTTTAGCTCCCTTATCAAAGATTAGATGGCTATAGGTCTGTAGGTTCATTTCTGGGTTTTCAATTCTATTCCATTGGTCCTGAGGTCTGTTCCTGTGCCAGTACCAAGCTGTTTTAATTACTATGGCTTTATAGTAGAGTTTAAAATTAGGTATTGATATTCCTCCAGTACTGTTCTTTCTGTTGAAGATCATTTTTGGTATTCCGGGTCTTTTATTGTTCCATATGAATTTTTGGATTTCCTCTTCTATTTCCTTGAAGAATGAGGTTGGAATATTGATAAGTATCGCATTGAATTTGTAGATAGCCTTGGGAAGTTTTGCCATTTTCACGATGTTGAGCTTTCCAATCCAGGAGCATGAGAGTTTTTGCCCCTTTCTAAGTTCTGTTTTGATTTCCTTTTTCAGGTTTTCAAAGTTTTTATCATAGAGGTCCTTCACTTCTTTAGTTAAGTTAATTCCTAGGTACTTTATTTTGTGTGGGACTATTATGAATGGTGTTGCTTCCCTAATTTCAGCCTCACTTTTCTAATTGTTGGCATACAGAAAAGCTATTGACTTTTGAGGTTTAATTTTATACCCTGCTACTTTGCCAAAGTTTTGACTCAGCTTGAGTAATTTTGGAGGGAAGTCTGTGGGATTCTTTAAATACAAGATCATGTCATGTGCAAAGAGGGGGCATTTTACTTCTTCTTTCCCTATTGGGATCCCCTTTATGTTTGCATCTTGTCTTATTGCTGTAGCTAGGCATTCTAATATTAGATTGAAGAGAAGTGGAGAGAGTGGACATCCTTGTCTTATTCCTGAGATAAGAGGAAATGGCTTTAGTTTTTCAACATTAAGTATAATGCTTGCTGTAGGTTTGTCATATATAGCCTTTATTGTATTGACGAATGTTCCATGGATTCCTATTTTTTCCAGAACCTTCATGATAAAGGGGTATTGGATCTTGTCAAATGCATTTTCTGCATCTATTGAGATAACCATGTGGTTCTTTTTTTAAAAATTTTATTTTATTTTATTTGAGAACATACTGTACAGAGGGGCTACAATTACATGGGGAGGATAATGCATACATTTCTTAACCATGTGGTTCTTATCCTTGCTCTTGTTGATGTGATGAATTATATTAATTGATTTGTGTATATTGAACCAGCTTTGCATCCCTGAAATGAATCCTGTTTGATAGTGGTGTATGATTTTTTGGATTAATTGTTGAAGTCGATTGGCCAAAATTTTATTGAGAAATTTTGTATCAATGTTCATCAAAGAAATGGGTCTATAGTTCTCTTTCTTTGATGAGTCCTTGCCTGGTTTTGATGAGTCCTTGCTTGGGATGAGGGTTATGATGGCTTCATAGAATGTGTTCAGTAGTGAGCTTCCTCTTTTAATTTTATTGAAGAGTTGGAAGAGTCTTGGTGTGAGCTTTGCCTTGAAGGACTTGTAGAATTTCGCTGTAAAACCATCTGGTCCTGGGCATTTCTTAGATGGGAGGTCTCTTATTGCTGTTTCTATTTCAATGCTTGATATGAGCCTGAGAAGATGGTTTAACTCATCCCGGTTTAGTTTTGGCATGTCAATATTTGCTAGGAAAAGTCCATTTCTGCCAAATTCTCAAACTTATTAGCATAAAGTTTTGAGAAGTATTCCCTTATAATGTTCTGAATCTTGGTTGTTTCTGTGGTGATGTTTCCATTCTCATCTCTGAGTTTTTTTATTTGGGTGTATTCTCTTCTTTTTCTGTTAAGATTTGCTAAGGATCTGTCAATTTTGTTAACTTTTTCAAAGAACCAGCTCATTATTTTGTTCATTCTTTCTATGTTTTTTTTTGGATTCTAATTAATTTAATTCTGATTCAATTTTAATTATTTCTTTCCATCTACTGGATAGGGGTTTATTTTGCTTTTTTGGTGGCTTTTTGTGTTGAGTAGTAATTTTATTCCTTTGTGCTCTGAGAGAATGCTAGGCATAATTTCAGTGTTTCTGAATTTGGAGTAGTTTGCTTTGTGTCCTAAAATGAGGTATATTTTGGAAAATGTTCCATATGCTGCTGAGAAAATGTGTATTCTGATGCTGCTGGATGAAATATTCGGTAGATGTCTGTTAAATCTTGTTGATCTATGCAGTCAGAAGCTATGTACATATGACCATATAAGATGATGGTAAGTGAAACAAGCCCAAAGATAGGGACACAACTGATTTTTTCTTTCTTGGTATTGTTTTTAGCATATTTAAAATGTACTGTGATTTTTTTTGTTTCTTTTGTATGTTCTTCCCCCACGGCTATAACCCATGTTTTCACTGTATTTGATGTCAGTGCTCTGCATCTTGTATATACATTTTCCTAATTTGGAGAAGGGAAGGAAAATATCAAAATGCTGAAATAAGCATACAGGTTGACCATTGTAACAAGGAGATGTACAAGAAACTATGTTGAAAACAAATTCATTATACAATTTTGTCTACTCTAAATTAAAATTAAAATTTTAACTATCAACTAAGTATAATTGATGAGTTATAACAGCCAAGCAGGGCACCCATGTCGCTCAGGCCTGTAATTTGAGCTACTTAGGAGGCTAAAATCTGAGGACTGAATTTCAAAGTCAGCCTAGCCAGGAAAGTCTTTGAGATGCTTATCTCCATTTAAACACCCAAAAGCTGAAAGTGGAACAATGGCTCAAATGGTAGAGTGCTAGAACTGAGCAATAAGCTCAGGAACAGTGTCCAGGATCTGAGTTCAAGACCCAGGACTGTCACCACAAAATTTTTCCATTTTTACAATAACTCAAGCTTTGAACTCATCAAAATTAAACAGAATCTTCAGTGCCACATTGTTTAATTTTGCATTTGTACTTATTTTTCTTGCTAATGTACAGTATAATTCTTTAACAAAATTAACTATGGTTAGTATGTTTTCTGTAGATGTGTTCTACAGAAAGGGAAAGGTTGGCCTTCCCAGCTTTCTAGAAGATGGAGGCCAGAACCACCTCCAACAGGAGGGATGGCAAGAAGAACTCAGCAAATAGCCATCCAGCCTCTAGAGCTCTAGGTCCCAAACACATGGGTCTTTTTTCAGCCATGGCTCCCATTTGATTCAGAGCTCCTTCTGTTCTAATGTGTAGAGATGTGAGATGCATTCATAGAGAAACCTCCAGGTTACAGGTAAGGGGACCCAATCTCAAGACTTTTCACCAAGCTTGTCTACCCTTCCACCATTCAGAGCATGGAGGAGAATGTCCTAAAGAGAGGAGTCCAAGGACCCTGTGTATAGGGAGCCTCAGAAGAAAGATGGTCAACTCCTATGGAACCCCTTCGTTGCTCAAGGAGTCTCTTGTTTCTTTTACTTCCAAATAAGCCTACATTCTGCTTTAAACAATTTTCAGCCCTCTAATTATTTAACGAGGGAGAAAATACACCCACATCCCAAATGATTCCAGTACGTAGTTTATTTATTTATCTTATAATGTAACTCACTATCCTGAATCCAACTGAAGAATCCTGTAGGTAATGGTTTAAGTAGCTAATGATTTTCATGGAGTCATTATGTGACAGCTAAAAAATATGATAGACTGAAAGATGTGTGTGAGTTCTGTATCACCACATTGGAAAGCCATACTTGTCCACCATCTAATTTTTTCAAATGTATCTAAATATCCATATAAATGTATTTAAATTTAATAAAGGATATCTGGGATACCAAAAGGAAAAATAAACATATATGTCACATATAAGATACATTACTATGCTTATGTTTGTGTATACGGTGTTCATAAATATAGGTATTTATCTCTATTTTCTTGGAATCTGGTCATGAAATTGCTGACTAGAACATTCTTGATTACAGTGTTTTAAAGCAGTCTTCTCAAGTTATTAAAATATTAAAGGACATTAAGTTATACTGTTTCTATTTTAGATATCTTAGATATCTTCTGTCCCAAAGCACTTGTCACTCTCTTCTTTTTCTTACATACTCCATGTACCTCACACATATTTTATGAAGTTCAAACATTAATTCCTTTTGTGAGCCAGTGGAACACACTCAGGGTTTATATTGAGTTCTCTAGTGGTAGAGAAGATGAGGAGAAAAGAGAAGAAAACATGTAATTTTTATAATTCATTTTACATAGCATGTTTAGGTATAGGCCCATGAAGGGATGAGGCTTTCTTTTTTCTCTTTTTCCCCTCTTTATTTCATGTATTGGAACTTTTCTAAAACTGATTTGTATCTCTCTTATACAAGTCTTGATTTCCAATGAGTTATTTGTCCACTACTTGATTTAAATAAACAAACCATGTCTGGAATGTGGGGAAATTAGTAAAAATCTATGCTGTCTATGATATTTTATATGGATGCAGTTCTATCCCAGAATTTCCAGTTGAAAAGTGAATATAGTCCTTTAAAAAATTAGCCAGTCTAGTTTTATGTGCTACTAATTAGCTTATAATGGACTTTCCACTTGAAAAGACACTAAAACTATTGTACTTTCCTGAATTTTGTGTAATTTTATACATTATGACCAGGGCCACCCACACTTTGCCTATTAGTTAACATATTTGCTAAAACAAACACTATAAAGAGAAGTTCACTGGATTTACCAAGTATTTCACTTATTTGAAAGTATAGTTTAGGGCTGGGAAGTTGGCTTAGTGGAAGAGTGCTTGCCTTGCATGCATGTGGCCCTGGGTTCAATTCCTCAGCACCACATAAGCAGAAAAAAGCCAGAAGTGGTACTGTGGCTCAAGTGGTAGGGCTCTAGCCTTGAGCTGAAGATCTGAGAGATAGATAGCATTTAGGCCCAGAGTTCAACCCCCATGACTGACAAAAATAATAATATAAAAAGTGTAGTTTAGCTGTTTGCTAGTGGCCCACTCCTGTAATCCTAGCTAGTCAGGAGAAAGATTTGAAGATAGAAGTAAAAACCCAACTTGGATTGTTATTAATCAGCAAAATTCTGCAAGTAGAGCTGTGGCTCAAGTGGTAGAGTAACAGCCTTGAATGAAAAGGCTAGGCAAGAGAAAAAGACTGAGTTCAATCCCCATAATCTGTTTTCAGGAAATGTTCATAATACCAAGTCAGGTATGAAATCAGGAAATAGCATAGAGTATACTTCAGTATATTTTCTTTGAATAGGATCACTACTCATAGTTATTAGCTGGTATTATTTTATATTGAGACATTAAAGTGTTTTAGAAAACTGCTAGCAAGCATCATATGACTACGACATTTACACTATTTGTAGAGCACTAGTGACTCATGCCTGTAATCTTAGCCTGTAATCCTTAGGAGACTGAGATCTGATGATCACGGTTCAAAGTCAGTCCAGGCAGAAAAGTTTATGAGACTCATATTCGATTAACCAACATAAATTCAGAAGTAGAGATGTGGCTCATGTTAGAAAGCCAGCCTTAAGCATTAAAAAGCTAAGAAAGAGTGCCCTGACCCTGAAGTCAAGCCTTAGTACTGGCAAAAGTGAAAAAGGGACTGAAGAATCCCATTTACTTCTCTAACAATCACTGATACTTTCTTCTGCACTAGAACCAAGCATTTCCTGTCACTACATTAATCCTTTCATCTCTAGCTAGATCACTTGCAAATTGCTTTAGAGGGGCTAGCAGCTCCCATATCCCTCCAGATCAAGCAAGCATTGTTTTCCCAGTTACACAAAAAACACGAACTTCAAGTCATCCATCTAATTAGCACTCATCTGTATATATTCCCCACATTGTGTTACATTTCTCAAATGCTGTGTGGACCAGATCATGTCATGGGTGTCATTTATCATTTTTCAGACAGCTTAGTTCTTCTGATGGATGGGAGAAATCCTGTATGACAGTAAGACAGAAAAACTTTCTTGCCATTCTCATCTTAACCTGTTGGTGGTGTCTGATTGCTTTAAGTATTAGCTGTGTAAACTATTCAGTATCCTTTTGAGTTATGTAAAGAAATTTATATCCAATAGTTTGATAACTTGCATAATCCTATGCCAATATAATGATTTCTTTTGAAATAAGTTGGACCTCAATGGAAATGGTCTCTGCTTTTAACATCATTTAATTTTGGTACCAAATACTACTGTATAAAAAGGTTAATTTATAACAATAGAATGGAAGAAAGACAGCCTCTTCAGTAAATGGTGCTGGAAAAATTGGTTAACTACATGTAGAAAACTAAAGCTAGATCCTTATATATCATCCTGCACCAGAATCAACTCCAAATGGATCAAAGACCTTGAACTCAAAGCAGACACTCTGAAAACATTACAGGATGGAATAGGAGAAACCCTAGGTCTCCTTGGCTCAGGCCGAAATTTTCTGAATAGAGACCCGGAAGCACAACAAATCAAAGAAAGGTTGGACAAATGGGATTGCATACGGTTGCAGAGCTTCTGCAGGGCAAATGACATAGCTAGCAAGATCAATAGAAAGCCCACCGATTGGGAGAAGATCTTTACTAGCCATACAACGGAAAAGGGTCTCATATCTAAAATATACTTGGAACTCAAAAAATTAAACCACCCAACAACAAATCCTCAAAGAAACAACTGCCCAATAAATAAGTGGGTGAAAGACTTAAAGAGAAGCTTCTCTGAAGAAGAAAGAAGGATGGCCAATAGACACATGAAGAAATGTTCAACATCCCTAGCCATAAAAGAAATGCAAATCAAAACAACATTGAGATATCACCTCACTCCAGTTAGAACAGCAAAAATCAAGAACTCTAACAACAACAGATGCTGGAGGGGATGTGGACAGAAAGGAACCTTACTTCATTGTTGGTGGGAATGTAAACTTGTTCAACCACTTTGGAAAGCAGTATGGAGGTTCCTCAAAAGACTTCACATAGATCTCCCCTATGATCCAGCAATCCCACTTTTGGGCATTTACCCAAATGTTTACAAACAAGACCACACTAAAGCTACCAGCACAACTATGTTTATTGCAGCATTATTTACCATAGCTAAGATATGGAACCAACCCAGATGCCCCTCAGTAGATGAATGGATCAAGAAAATGTGGTATATATACACAATGGAATTCTATGCCTCCATCAGAAAGAATGACATTTCCCCATTTGTTAGGAAATGGAAAGGTTTGGAAAAAATTAAGTGAAGTAAGCCAGGCCCAAAGAAGCATAGGTCCCATGGTTTCCCTTATTTGCAATATCTAGTATAGGTATGAGTCAAGCGGAAAAGGTCAGATAATGTGATGTTAGGAAAATGAACCCTTAAATATGTATTTTAATGTTTTCGTTTCTTTCATGCATGTGTTTCTAACGCATTTATAAGATTATTTCTTTGTTGCTTTGTATGTCCCTCCCCCAC
This sequence comes from Dipodomys merriami, assembly GCF_024711535.1. Classification (NCBI taxonomy): domain Eukaryota; kingdom Metazoa; phylum Chordata; class Mammalia; order Rodentia; family Heteromyidae; genus Dipodomys; species Dipodomys merriami. Next base: position 35,852,879 of record NW_027202826.1, on the reverse strand, counting down.
AGTGTAACCCCCGCTTTCACTATATTTAATGTCAGTATAACATGTGGAGGTGATGGGGACAAACAAGTCGTTTAAGGATTCAGGTGGACCTGTTGCAACAATGAGAAGTACAAAATGTCATGTCAAAACCAGCTTTACAATGTCGGTGTGGGGGGGGGAGGGGGGTATAATTAGTTGGGGGGAGGGGGTAGGTGGGGAAGGGAGGTGAAGGGTAAACAAAGGAGGAGGCTGCAATGCTTGGTAAGAAATGTATGCATTATCCTGCCCATGTAATTGTAGCCCCTCTGTACAGTATGTTCTCAAATAAAATAAAATAAAATTAAAAAAAAAGGTTAATTTATTTCCTCTGAGTATATCAGGAGAAATTCATTGGCAATTTGTGTGTGTGTGTGTGTGTGTGTGTGTGTGTGTGTGTGTGTGTGTGTGTGTGTTTGTGCAGGTTAGAGGGCTTAAACTCCGGGCTTAGGTGCTGTCCCTAAGACTTATTGTTCCTGGCTAGTTCTCTACTGATTGAGCCACATCTCCTTTTCAGCTTTTTAGTAGTTAATTGGAGATAAGAGTCTGACACTTTCTCCTCAGGGCGGGCTTTGAACCATGTTCCTCAGATCTCAGCTTTTTTAGTAGCTAGGATTACAGGCATAAGTCATCAGTGCCTGGTTTATTAAGGGATTTTGAGGCTTGTTGTTCAAAATGGCTACCTAACATTGGGCATTGATATGTAAAAATGATCCTGAGAGCTGCAGAGATGATTTTTCTGAACTTGCTATTTTGTTTAACTTATTTTTTGTGACTTGGCTTATATTCCTATTTCATTAGTATTTCATTAGTATATTTTCTAAGTATTTCATTAATATATTTTCTAAGTAATTATTGATACACACTTTCTATAAAATTTTGGAAGATTTCAACCATTCTTCATGGTAAATGTTCATCATTTAGAAACTATAAATGCTGATGGATGTGATTTTTTTGTATTATGGTTGAAATTGGTATTTTTCAATTTCTCAAGGCTTGGCAAAGACAGCTTTGTTGCCAGATAAAACTTGATATGGAAACTGAGCAACAACAAAAAATTAAATTTGTGAACATGTACATTCACTCTAATTGTATGACCTTCTACACATGGGTCAGGAAAAAAGAAATTTTTATACACCTAAGTGATTGGGTTATTGCTAATATATACTGGCCTTTCAAATCTTTCCTAAAACTTTTTAAGTCTTTTGTTGCTTAAATTCTTCTTTCCTAAGTGAAGCATGAGCCAGGCACCAGTGCCTCACACCTGTAATCCTAACTACTCAGGAGGCTTAGATCTGAGAATCGTGGTTCAAAGCCAGCCCATGCAGGAAAGTCCATGAGACTCTTATCTCCAATTAACCACCAGAAAATTAGAAATGGCACTGTGGGTGAAGTGGTAGAGTGCTAACCTTGATCTGAAGAGCTTAGGGACAGTGCCCAAGCCCAAAGTTCAAGCTCCACAACCAACAGAAAAAAAATTGGAACATGAATTTAGAGGCACAAAATACAATAGACAAGAACAATATCCAACACTTGTTACATTTTCGAAAGAGAAAAATTTGTAAAATAATAAATTATTGTAATCACTCACATAGTATAGATACAATGAAAAATTCATTCTGAAAATTGGCTTTTGATGTTCAGGCAGTTTCTTGATTTTCTAAAGCCACTTCACGGGAACCTTCAGATATGTGTAACAGGCACTACCAGAATCTAGGCTGCCAACATGGTATCTGGACTTACCTGTTACTGAATGTCTCTACTGTGGATGATGAATTTAACTCTGACAAATGACTCCTTTTCAGAAAAAAAGTGCATCTCTTTTTCTGTTCTGCTACGATTAAGGTTTGAACTCTGGAGCTCTTTCGTGCCCAGTTCCTTGCATAACTGGTCCTCTAAAACTGAACCACACCTCCATCCTTGCTATATTGCTGGTTATTTTAAGTGATGGTGTCTAGTGGATTTGCCTGATCAGGTGGGGTTTAGAATTCAATCCTGGGTTTCTCAGTTTTCTGAGTACTGTGGATTAGAGGCAGGAGCCGTGAACACCCAGGTAAAGAATGTTTATTTTCTTTGAACTCACATATGTAGCTAGATTTTTCAATAAAAGTAAGTGTAAAAATGCCATTAAGAAAGGATGGCCCAGAGTCCTTACCTTAGTAACTTGTTGTGTAAACAAATAACTACACAAGAATTTTTAAGGAGTTATTTTGGCTTTTAAAATAATGTGGTGTCCTTAGATTTCCTTAAATGGTGAGGAAACCAAAGACCCTTCATGCCTAATGATAGGTTAATTATTACACCATAATTTTTTTACTGTTTCATTCTATTCTTATGTTTTACTAATTTACTACTAGCTGAAAGTAATCATTTCATTGCCTAGAAAGATTTACATGTGAAATTGTGACAAAATGCCACTGGTTTACCATAAGTAAAACACAGTCAACTAATTCAAATACTCAAAAATATTTATAGTAACACATTTTAGTGTTCAGGAATTATTTTAAGGGGGTGAATTTTTCTTGTCACTGTTATCTGAGGTCTTGGCCAGTACTGAGTCAACTTTATAACCATTAGTAATATTCTTTTGGCAACATCTAAGTAATCTCAGAGAGGGCAGCCAACACCCCCCCAAAAAAAAGAGTGAAGTCAGACAACAGGAGTTGGTGGAGTAGATTAAGTGAAGATAGATGAGAAGTTGAGCCAGCCAACCAGCGAGCCAAGGGGACATAGCTAGATCCAAGAGGTCAGGCATCAGTCAGCCAATATTTGATAAACAAATGAACTCAGCTACTGAGCTTTTAGTCAACTTCATTTTGCTTAGTTCTGTCTTGGTAGGAAATGACCTGGCTCTTTTTGTAAATTCCAGAGGCCTTTTCCACAAATCACTGAGCTCTGAAGCCAGGTTGTGAAGAGTCTCTTACTCATGTGGCAAGAAATAATGTTGTTTTCATCACCACGAGGAAGACAGAAATATGAAACAAAGCTCAAAAACATTATTTTATTTGCCAAGTATCCATCTCAGAAAGGTGCAAATGTATTTTAAGTCTGACAGGATAGGTCCTACAGTTGAGTATTTATTTTAGTGTATAGTTTTGCCTCTGCATATTTTTATTTAGACAACTTTAGAAACAGTTTTAAAAGTATATATGCTTTGTAATATAGTACAAAGAATTCCCAGGTTATCTTCTCAAAGTAATCCCAGATTTCTTGTTCCATTGATTAACACTGTACTGAATTTTGTTTGTCTCTTCCATTTCTCTCACTCTCCCAACCTTTTTCTACATTACAGTTATACAAACCTCCTAATCAAGACATCAACATTAATATAACTATCATGAAAGCCACAGACCTTCCGTAAAATCTACCAAGTCTTCCCACAGCATCTTTTTCCTTTCTTGTCCAAATGCTGTGCTCAGATGTCAAGTCTCATAAATCTTCTTTGACTTATTTCTCAATCTGAGAGTCTTGAAGAATCCACACTAGCAGTATGATTAACCCAGGTCCTTCTGGTGCTGACACATGAGCAGAGTTAGACTGAGCATTCTTGGCAGGAAGACCACAGTTGTAAGGCTGAGTTCTTACAGGGCTTGTCCAGCATTTGTGATGTTCACTAGTACGATCAGATCTAGTTGGTGTTTGTCTCTTTTCTCCAGGACCGACTCCTTATTTTCCATTTGTACTTTATTATTTTGTGTGATAATACTTTAATCTCAAAGCATTTTCACCACATTGTCTTTAGAATGCACGATAAGTCTCTCTGCCTCTCAGTTACTATTCTGATGGTTACCAGATGAGGAATATCTATTGTACTTATTCTATTCCTATTTACTAGTGAACATTATACCAGTTCTGACACTCTGACTTTGCTATGTTTCTCTTTTTTTTTAGTGTCGGGTAGGATAATAAGGTTTCATAAAATTTTAATCTATTATTAAGAGGGAGAGCTATATATTTCATATTATTTTAATGCTATTATGTTATGTTTTGTTATTCTCCATGGTTTTATATTTATGCATTTAAATGTTATTATTTTATACTGAATGTATTTTAAATTCTAGGTGGGATCCTTGGGAGGAAAACAAAACAAAAGTGGTATTCATGATTACTTAAATGGAAGTAAGTTAAAATTGTTGTATGCTGGGAAAGTTTGCAGGGATAAATAGAAGAGAAATAATACTTGGAATGAACAATTATAGTTATAGACACTAGTCATTTTCAGGCCCTACCTGAATCACATGCATTGTAGATTATGCTGAGGAAAATTAGTTATAGGTAAGATGATGAGTTAAGCCCTAGGAGACACCCATGAGTCCTATCTCTTCCCCAGTGCTTCCCATAGCCACACCTGCTTGGGGGTAATTAATGCCGTTTAAAATTAGGACTTCTCCATAGATGCAGAGAAATTCCATCGTGTTCTAACCAAATTGAGTCACTTTCACAGTGTGACTCCCTGTGTCATTTGGCTGATCTTTGTGCAATACACTCTCACTTAAGGTTTTATGCATATAGATTGTGTCTTATGCATATACCTAAAATCATGGGATGCCAAACATGGACCTGTGCAAATCCCTTTCAAATCTCCATCCCATCCCTCATTCCCCTAAGATCAGCCTGCTGTTTTACCAGGAACCATTCCCTACTCCAAATTTTAGAAATCAGAAAGTTTTAATTTCACTCTTGCTCTTGAGCCACACACCTAGCTCAAGCCCTAATTTTCTCTTACCTGCTTTCTATATAAAACTCATTACTTTGCTACTTTACTTTTGCTTTTGTGTGTGTGTGTGTGTGTGTGTGTGTGTGTGTGTGTGTGTGTGTGTATGTGTGTGTGTGTGCTCATACAAATCTTTAATGGATATGCCAAGAATCTGGGATCTTCACCTTCTCAACAGCCCAATCAGGTTACATATGTGTATAAATCTAAAATATACATTTTGGTAAGATATATGTACTGAAAGAAATTATGATAGTACTTAGTGTAAAATTGCCAATAATGAGATAACAATTTGAAATATGGTGAACATGATAAAATTTCCCCTCCACATCCTGGGGCTTGAACTTAAGTCCTAAAAGTTGTCCCTGAGACATCTTTGCTCAAAGCTAATGCTCTAACATTTGAGAACCAGCTCTACTTCTGGCTTTTTGGTGGTTATTTGGAGTCCCATAGACTTTCCTGCCTTTGAACTATGATCCTCAGATCTCAGCTTCCTGAGTAGCTATGATTACAGATATGAGTCACCAACACCTGGCTCCCAATAAATCTTTCTGAGACTAGAAACAACAGACCAAGAAGTTACTCTAAATGAGAAGCTTGCTGTTGTGTTTAAAAAGAAAGCAGAGACTCTTTAGTGAGATGTGAGAGAAGAAATTCTTTCTGCCTTTAATGAACACTATCAGAGCCCTGGGCTGATGGCTCACACATGTAATCCTACCTACTCAAGAGGCTGAGATCTGAGTATGGCTGGTCAAAGCCAGCCTAGGCAGAGAAGTCCATGAGACCTTTTTCTACAATAAGCTACCAATAAAAACATAAAAGCCATAAGTAGAGATGTGGCTCAAGTGGTAGAGCACTAGTCTTTAGCAAAAGAAGCTCAATGATAACAATTAGTCCCTGAATTAAAACCATGCATCAGCACACACGCACATGCACACACACACACAGGCACACACACACACACACACACACACACACACACACAACCCCAAACAACAAAAAAAACCCAGTATCTGCATTGGTATGATACACTCTATATCATAAAGCATTGAAAAATAGCTTATTAATCCTTATTACTATTTTAATCATAAAGTAACATTTTTTGATAAATTGAACTATGTCCTTTTTTTAAATTGTGAAAGTACTGTAGAGATGGGTTACAATTACATGAGCAAGATAATGAGTAAATTTCTTATAAAGCATTGTAGCCTTCTCCTGTGTTTCTCCTTCCCATCCCTTCCCATCCCTCCAACCCCCGTACCCAATCCTCCTCCCACCCACCAAAGAGGTAAAGTTGGTTTTTCGACATAATGACTTGTACATCTCACTGTTGCAATGGGTCCTACCTGTATCCCTATATAAACAATTTGTTTTTGCCCTTCTCCTCCACAAATTATACCAACATCAAATACAGTGAAGGTTGGGCTTATGCTGTGGGGGAGGGACATACAAAGCAACAAAGAAATCATCTTATAAATAAGTTAGAAACAATCGCATGAAAGAAAAAAAAACATTTCAATACATATCTTAAGGTTCATTTCCCTAACATCAACTTATGTGACCTTTTCTGCTTGACTCAGACATATACAAGTTATTACAAATAAGGGAAACCATTGGAACTATGTTTCTTTGGGCCTGGCTTACTTCACTTAATATATTTTTTTCCAAGTCTTTCCATTTCCTAACAAATGAGGCAATGTCATTCCATCCTGTAATGTTTTCAGTGTCTGCTTTGACTCCTGCGGCGAACGCCTTCTCGACCAGCGAGGAAGAACGACCACCACACCAGGAGTCTTCTCAGATCACACTTTATTGGAGAGCCTTCTTACTTGTAGGAGAGCTTGAGCTCGAGAGAGCGTGCACCCAAAACATGGCCGCTTATATAGGGAATAGGAACACGGGTCTTTCTATCATTGGTCGTCTGCCTTTCACCGTCACCAGGTGCCACGGGATTGGCTGGGGACTCTACATGGCTCACGCATGCGCAAAGCCCAGGACCCACCGTCCCGCCAAGCACCGCCTGAAATGGAGTGGTTACCTCAAAGCTGCAAGGGAGTGGGCGCCATCTTGTAATGGCGTTTACCCTGGCTCCCTACAGTTCCCCCTTTTTTGTTTTTGGCAACAGGTAAGAGTAGAGGTTGGGCCTCTGTCTAAAACATTAATGAGAGGACCTTGCACTGGCCTGAGGGTCGCCTTCCCCAGTGATGACCAGGCCCGTCCGATGCCTTTTTTGCAGAGGTGGGATCTTGGGCATCAACCCACTTGCAACCCAGCATGCTCTTCTTGAGGAGATGGTACCCTCAAGTGCAGTGCACTTGCCTCGTACCCTGTCCCAAATTGCAAATTGCATACCTGTCCCGGTGCAATGGTATCCCCTGATCCCTCGGGGTGCTAAGGCTATGCAGGATGGTAAGGCTTAACTGCCTCTCAGGGCCGACAGCCAGGTCTGGGGTGAGGATCCACTCTCCAAAGCGGCTAATGCTTGCGAGATAACAACCTTGTCCCTTCTGGTTTGGGCTCGAAGGCGAAAGACCAACCATAGGCAGACCATGCATCCTCCCAGGCAGCAGGCTAAAAACATTCCGACTCCCACCCGCTCTTTGAAAAAGGACACCGCAGAGGCAATCCAGTCTTCCATCCTACAATCTGCGGAAAATAAGGTGGGGAGAAAAAGGGAGTCTGCATGCAGGGGCATAGGAACTGGCCAGGCCCTGGTGACAGCCCACAGCCATTGGTTTAGCTATCACAGGGGTTGCTATTAGCACTGTTGCTAACAGCAGGAAGATCAGCTGCATCAGGAGACGAGTGGATGGCATCTTCAAGAGGGGGTTCTGCTGCAGTCTCCACCGGCCTGGTCAGTCTCGTTGGCACCCAGTGAGGTACTTCTTGACTCTGTGGAAAAACACAAACAGCTCCCCTGGATCTCGTTATTACCGGATCCGGTCCATACCATTTATTATTAATAACATCCTTCCACATAACCATGTCTTTAGTATCCATGGGGTCTCTTGTCATATGCCGATCTGTGGCAGACTGATCGTTGTCATTTAGAATTAAAAAATTAAGGGTAAAGAGCGCAAGAGAAAGTCTTTCCCTGGGGGACGCTGACTCAGCAATTCCCCCTTTTGTTTTTGAAGCATTTCTTTTATGCTTCTATTAGCTCTTTCCACTATACCTTGTCCTTGAGGATTGTAGGGCAATCCGGTGGTGTGGGCAACCTGCATTTGTGCGCAAAAGGCGTGAAAACCATGGGAAGTATAAGCAGGGCCATTATCCATCTTGAGTCTAAGGGGCTTTCCCCAAGCTGCCCAAGTTTCTAAGCAGTGTATTTTGACGTGAGACACCTTTTCTCCTGCCAAAGGTGTGGCATGAATGACACCGGAAAAGGTGTCCACAGACACATGTAAATATTTCAACTTACCAAATTCTGTCAGATGAGTAACATCCATTTGCCATAGGGCGTTTGGTCTCAACCCCCTGGGGTTTACCCCCACATGGGGAGGATGAAGAAAGGTAACACAAAATTTACAGGCTTTAACAATATCTCTTGCCACATGCCTGGACAAATTATATCTTTTCCTAAGGGTATTAGCAGGTACATGATACAATTTACGAAAGTCTTTTGCCAATTCTACAGGATCAGCAGCGACCAGAGCCACAGCCCGAGTTGCCTGGTCCACCAAATCATTACACCTTGCCATCGGGCCCGGCAACATAGAGTGGGCGCGAATATGTCCAATATAGAAAGAGTGTTTTCTGTTTAAGATAAGGGATTGAATCTGTAACAAAACATTAGAATTTGTACTGGCCTGCTTAATTGAAGCAGCAACTTCAAGGGAAGCAACGGCATTTACAACATATGATGAATCAGAAAATAAATTAAAAGGTTGATCAAATCTTTTAAAAACTTCAAGCACAATTAAACATTCAACAGCCTGTGGGGCATTTGGCCAAAAATTAAAGACTACCGGCTGTTTGTGTCCTTGAACAAAAAAGGCACCTTGTCCAGATTTTGATCCATCCGTAAAGATGGTCAGAGCATCAACCAAGGGCTCCTTTGAAGTGACAACAGGAAAATACACTAAATTTTTGTTAACTATGGCAAGCAGAGGATGCTTAGGATAATGGTTATCAATTACATTTGGAAATGAGCAAACAAGAATTGCCCACATATCCACTGTGGCTGCTAAAATTTCAACTTGCTCACGGGTGTATGGAATAATTAATTTATCTGGAATTTTTGCAAAGTGCATCAAACAATACTTTATACCCAAAATTGCCTGCTTAGCCACTAATTCAGGAAAATATTGAACAGTTTTTGCTCCCACAGAATCATAGCATTAATAGTTAGCCTTCGAAGCAAGGCAGTGGTATAATTGGCCGTCACTCCATAAGTCCGGACTGCCTCAACTAAATCCTTAAGCTGGAAGTAGGAAACCGGCTCAAAATTTCTTTCATTAGTAATTGGATTTTCAAAAACTGGAAAAGCGGCCGCCAGCCGCGACCAGGTGTTTCCTTTTATAAAGTGACTCCGCCCCGCCGGCGGGCACGCCCGTGGGGCCGACGGGTGAGGGCCAGCTCCGTTTCCTCTTCCTGGCTGCTGCGGTACTCCCACCCCTAGGGGGCGCCACCCCCCATATCTGTCTGCCTCATACTCCGCCGCAGCCTCTTCTAAGTCTTCACTATCAGCTGGATCGAGCTGCTCTCCCTCCTCCTCTAACATTTCTTCCTCTGAGTCACTCACAAGATCACTGCATTCTTGGTCCCGCCCTTCCACATGTAGGGCTGAGAACCGGTTTGCTTTTAAAGAAGGGCATGGGGGTCTCCTTGAGACCCCCTCCACCCTAAGACCCTTCTCCTTTTGTGAGGGCTGCAGTCCCTCCTGCTTTAATTCTTTAGGATCCTTTTGTCTTTTTTCCCTTTTTCTTTTAGGACTATTTTCCTCCCCATTACTAGATGCTGACTCTGATAGACTATCCTGATGCCGTGTTAGTACTTTGCATCCTTCCTGGATTAAATCAAACCCTCCCTCCTCGAGGCAAGTGCGCACCATCAAAAAGACAAGCCACAAAGGAAGAAGCAATGCAAGCAACCAATAAATATCTAAATCTACAGTGAACAGCATACCGGGGGATACTTACCGACGTCCCCTCTCCGCGTGTTGAGTTCTGGCTCCTGTACGGCCTCTCGCGCGGGTCCCGGGTCTCGGCACCACTTGCAGCGAACGCCTTCTCGACCAGCGAGGAAGAACGACCACCACACCAGGAGTCTTCTCAGATCACACTTTATTGGAGAGCCTTCTTACTTGTAGGAGAGCTTGAGCGCGAGAGAGCGTGCACCCGAAACATGGCCGCTTATATAGGGAATAGGAACACGGGTCTTTCTATCATTGGTCGTCTGCCTTTCACCGTCACCAGGTGCCACGGGATTGGCTGGGGACTCTACATGGCTCACGCATGCGCAAAGCCCAGGACCCACCGTCCCGCCAAGCACCGCCTGAAATGGAGTGGTTACCTCAAAGCTGCAAGGGAGTGGGCGCCATCTTGTAATGGCGTTTACCCTGGCTCCCTACAGACTCCGAGGAGTTTGATCCTTTTGGAGTTGGCTCTGGTGCAGGGTAATATATAAGGATCTAGCTTTAGTTTTCTACAAGTAGTTAACCAATTTTGTCAGCACCATTTACTGAAGAGGCTGTCTTTCTACCATTCTATTTTTTAGCTCCCTTATCGAAGATGAGATGGCTATAGATCTGTAGGTTTATTTCTGGGTCTTCAATTCTATTCCATTGGTCCTGAGGTCTGTTCCTGTGCCAGTACCAAGCTGTTTTAATTACTATAGCTTTGTAGTAGAGTTTGAAATTTGGTATTGATATTCCTCCAGTACTGTTCTTTCTGTTGAAGATCATTTTTGGTATTCCAGGTCTTTTATTGTTCCATATGAATTTTTGGATTTCCTCTTCTATTTCCTTGAAGAATGAGGTTGGAATATTGATAAGTATCGCATTGAATTTGTAGATAGCCTTGGGAAGTTTTGCCATTTTCACGATGTTGAGCTTTCCAATCCAGGAGCATGAGAGTTTTTGCCCCTTTCTAAGTTCTGTTTTGATTTCCTTTTTCAGGTTTTCAAAGTTTTTATCATAGAGGTCCTTCACATCTTTGTTTAAGTTAATTCATAGATATTTTATTTTTTGTGGGGCTATTATGAATGGAGTTGCTTTCCTACTTTCAGACTCCCTTTTCTAATTGTTGGCATACAGAACAGCCATTGATTTTTGAGGGTTAATTTTATACCCTGCTACTTTGCCAAAGTTTTGACTCAGCTTGAGTAATTTGGGAGTGGAGTCTGTGGGATTCTTCAAATACAAGATCATGTCATGTGCAAAGAGAGAGAGTTTTATTTCTTCTTTCCCTATTGGGATCCCCTTTATGTTTGCATCTTGTCTTATTGCTGTAGCTAGGCATTCTAATACTAGATTGAAGAGAAGTGGAGAGAGTGGACATCCTTGTCTTATTCCTGAGATAAGAGGAAATGGCTTTAGTTTTTCACCATTAAGTGTAATGCTGGCTGTAGGTTTGTCATATACAACCTTTATTGTATTGAGGAATGTTCCATGGATTCCTAATTTTTCCAGAACCTTCATCATAAAGGGGTATTGGGTCTTGTTATCTATTGAGATAATCATGTGGTTCTTATCCTTGCTCCTGTTGATGTGATGAATTATATTAATCGACTTGCATATATTGAACCAGCTTTGCATCCCTGAAATGAATCCTGTTTGATCGTGGTGTAATTTTTTTAGATGAATTGCTGAAGTCGATTGGCAAAAATTTTGTTGAGAAGTTTTGCATCAATGTTCATCAAAGAAATAAGTCTATAGTTCTCTTTCTTTGATGAGTCCCTGCCTGGTTTTGGGATGAGGGTTATGATGGCTTCACAGAATGTGTACGGTAGTGAACTTTCTCTTTCAATTTCATTGAAGTGTTAGAGGAGTATTGGTGTGAGCTGTGCTTTGAAGGCCTTGTAGAATTCTGCTGTAAAGCCATCTGGTCCTGGGCTTTTCTTAAATGGAGGTCTCATTGCTGTTTCTATTTCAATGCTTGATATGGGCCTGTTAAGATGGTTTAACTCATCTTGGTTTAGTTTTTGCATGTCAATATTTGCTAGGAAAAGTCCATTTCTGCCAAGTTCTCAAACATTTTAGCATAAAGTTTTGATAAATATTCCCTTATAATGTACTGAATCTTGGTTGTTTCTGTAGTGATATTTCCAGTCTCAAATAGGAGTTTATTTATTTGGTTGTGTTATATTCTTTTTCTGATAAGATTTGCTAATGGCCTTTCAATTTTGTTAATTTTTTTATGGAACCAACTCTTTGTTTTGCTGATTCTTTGTATGATTTTTCTCAATTCTAATTCATTTAATTCTGATTTAATTTTAATTACTTCTTTCTGTCTACTGGATTGGTGTTTATCTTGCTGGTCTTTTTCAAGAAGACTGAGATGTCTCCAATTTGTTGATGTGGGTACTCAGAGCTGTAAACTTGCCTCTGAGTACTGCCTTTGCTCTGACCCAGAGGAGCTGGTAATTTGTGTGTTCATTTTTGTTGAATATCATGAACATTTGAATTTCCTTTCTAATCTCTTCCATGACTATTCTTGAATCAGCAGTGAGTTGTTCAGCCTCCATGTGTTACAGGATTTTCTTTGGTAGATTTGGTGTTGAGTTCTAATTTTATTCCCTTGTGGTCTGAGAGAATGCAAGGTATACTTCAATGTTTATGAATTTGGAAAATGTTCCATGTGATGCTGAAAAAAACGTATAGTCTGATGGGTTAAATATTCGGTAGATGTCTGTTAAATCTAGTTGATCTATGCAGTTGTTTAGATCTGCAGTTTCTCTGTTGAGTTTTTGCCGAGTTGTCATATCTAGTGGGGAGAATAGTGTGTTAAAATCCCCAACAATTAATATCTTTGGATCTATGTGGCTTTTGAGGGAAAGTGGTGTTACTTGGATAAATTTGTGTGCTCCGTTTTTTGGCAAATAGATACTTAGAATTGTACTGTCTTCCTGAAGGAGAGATCCCTTTATTAGTATGTATCAACCTTCTTTATCACTTCTCACTAATTTTAATTTGAAGTCTATTTTATCAGATATTTTGATTGGAACTCCGAGCTGTTTATGTGGGCCATTTGCTTGGTTGAGTTTGTTTCAGCCTTTCATATTGAAAATGTGGGGGGGGGGTTGTTGTTTTTGTTTTATTTTGTTTTGATTTTGGGTCCGGTCGTGAGGCCTTGACTCTGGGCCTGGGCGCTGCCCCTCAGCTCTGCAGCTCAAGGCTAGCACTCTACCACTTGAGCCACAACGCCACCTCCGGCTTTTTTCTTTTTTCTTTTCTTTTCTTTCTTTTTTTTTTTTTTTTGCTTATGTGATGCTGAGGAATTGAACCCAGGGCCTCAGGCATGCAAGGCAAGTGCTCCACCACTGTGCCACCTTCCCAGCCCGAAAATGTGTTTTTAGGGGCAAGATGTGACTCTTGAAGGCAGCAGATAGAAGGATCTGGCTTTTTAATCCAACTAGACAGTCTATGTTGCTTAATTGGAGAGTTAAGTCGGTTAATGTTGAGAGATAGGACTGAGAGGTATTTGGGAGTTCCTGCCATGTTATCCACCTTCTTGTGGGCTGCGAAAACTGGGTTCTTCCTATGGTTCTTGGATTCTCAGTTTGGGTGTGGTTTCTTGGCCTTTATTGCGGTCTTGTTGGTTTTCTATGTGTAGGACATCTTTAAGAATCTTTTGTAGGGCTGGTTTGGTGGATATATATTGTTTCAGTTTTTCTTTGCTATGGAAGGTTTTTATTTGGCCTTCAGTTATGAAGGAGAGGTTAGCTGGGTACAGTATTGTTGGTTGATAGTTGTTTGTCTTTAGGGCATGGCATACATCACATCAGGCTCTTCTTGCTTTGATTGTCTCTGCTGAGAATCTGAGGTGATTCTCGGTCTTTTCCTTGGTCTGAATTGATCCTGTGCGGATTATAATGTGACGGTGGGATGTCCTGTTCTGTTCCAGTCTATTTGCAGTTCTAAAAGCTTCTTGTATCTGAATAGGCCTACTTTTTGCATGTTTGGAAAGTTCTCTGCTAGGATCTTGTTAAACAAGTTTCCTAGACTCTTAACTTCTATCTCTAGGTGCTTCTCTATACCCATTATCATCAGATTATGGTGTCCCTGACTTCTTTCAGCTCTCTATTTATGGATTCCATGAATGCGCTTAGTGATCTTTCTGTATACTCATCCTGCTCACTCAATTCCTGTATTACTCTTTGATTAGCTTCTTCACGTTGATGCTATTCCTGTAGTTGTCTTTGAGTGTTCTCAGCCTGCTTACACAATTCCTTCCTTTCTCTTTGAATGTTCTCAATCTGCTCACACAATTCCTGTATCAATCTTTGAGTAACTTCCTCTCGCTCATGATATTCCTGTATTGACCTTTGGTTTGCCTCCTCTCTCTCCCTATCATGCTCATTCAGAGTCTCTTTGCAGGTTCTCAATCTTTTCATTTACCATGTTTGCCAGTAGTGTTTGTAGAGCTTTTTGGGAACTCTCCTCTGGATTATTCATTATCTGTCCTGTCCCCTGATTATCATGAGTGGGAGTTGAGATACCCGGACTTACCATTTTTCCTGTGTTTTTCCGGGTTGCTCTGTCCATTTGGGATGAAAGTAACACCAGTTTTGTGCTAGAACATTATCTTAAGGCAAGCATCACCCAAAGTCTGTAACTGCACAGTCAAAAGTCTGCAGATACACTCTAGTTCAACCCATACATCTATTCAACATCAAACAACTTCGTATTAATGGGCTACAAACAGCAACGAAAAATTTGGGAAACCAGAAATTATTAGGTTTAGGTAGAGATATGGGTAAAAATAGGAATAGAGGGATGTGGAAATATAAAAGGAGAGTGAAATTAACCAAGTCCTAAGCTCAAAGAGGGAAAATAAATTAGATAGAATGATAGTGGAAAGAGAGAAAAAAGAAGAAAAAAGAGACAAGAAAAAAATAGAAAAACAAAAATTTAAAATTTAAAAGTGAAGCACTAAAGAATTATGCAAATATAAAGATGCAATATTCAGAGAAGAACAAAGATAGGATGATAGAAGGGGAGGTATAAAAAGGAGACATGAAAAAGTAAAATATAAAAATGCTTAAAATATTATATAGATATACAGGGGTAGTACTGCTGTTAAGGAATTTAAGTCTAAGAGGTTTATAATTGAGTAATACATTTCTGGACACAATGCAGTATAAGGTCTAATAATCAACTACGGGTATATCTGAGGATGAGCAGAAGAACAGCAATTAAGTCACGCAAATAAACAATGAAAGAGAAAAAAAGTGGAAAGATTGAGAAAGAAAGAAAAGAAGGATCAAAGGTCAGTAGAGCTAAAAAAAAAAAAAAAAGAAAGAAAGAAAGAAAAAAGCACACACACATATACCCCATAAGAAAAATTATAAGAGGAAGGGTAAAAAAAGTTTATTAGAAAACAATTTTTAAGTTAACAATTAAAATTTTAAAAACTTTAATACAATTTTTTTTAAAGGTACAAAAAAGTTCTTTATTTTTTTGGAGGGGGATGGGAAGATCCTGTATTTCCCTTGTTTCAGTAACCAGTCTCTTGTTGGAGTCTCTGGTCTGCTTGTGGTGACTGATTTTCCTGTGGCTTGGTTGGTTTCTTAAGTCAGTTTGAGCAGGCAGACTAATGCTCTCCTTTACTCGGGATTTTGTGATCCTCCTCCAAAGCTAGTTCAATTGGAGGGAGACCTGCTTTGAGCTTCACAAAAGAGGGAGATGGCTGTTTCCTCTAGTTTGGAGATCCTGTGATGAGGCTAGGTTCTGGGTATAGTTGAGGCCTTTCAGCAAATAGTAGCTTTTCCCTGAGGGGTGAGCTTCTGAGACACTCACAGAGCCCAGCCTGGAGCCATTCTCAAGGTTTATGTTTACTGAATTTCAATTAATTGTCAAGGCTGCTGTAGGGAGGGGCAGCCTCTGGCTCTTTTTACCCAGTGAAGAAAGCCACTCCTAGGGGCTGGTAGAGCTTGCTCACCTGGGGCTGGGTGAATTTTCCCTAGGTGGAGCTGAGCCTGGCAGGTCAGGTTAGATTCCTGTGACCTGCTAAATGACTCTTGTTTTCTTCCAAGGCCTGAGTTGGAGCTATCTCCTCAGCCAGGCCTTTGTCAGTATCAAAGATGGAGATCTCAGTTAGTGGGGGGGTAGGGGGGTGGAGGAGTGGCCTTCCCTCCTCTGCTCCCTGACAAGGAGTGAGGATGTCAGCCTGTACTCTTGCCAGAGCATTGATTCCTGCGTCATGTATGGTCTGCAATCTGCAGGATGAATATCTCTGCTCCTTGTCAGTTCTTGCTGATGTTGAGTAGAATCCGTTTGTCCATTGCATATGGCACCTTTGTCCCTGACTCTCTGTGTTGCAGGTCTGGCGGCTATGGCCGCCACTGCCACCGCTGCTGCTGTAACAGCCGTGGCTGCTGGCAAGTGCTCAGATCTGTCTCCTTACCTGGATTTTTCCTCTTTAGCCAAACTCTCTGTACTATGATGGCACACTTGGTGTGATTCTCTGGCTTAGGACTTTTCACTGGAACGCTAAAATTGCTTTCTGTGGGAGAGCTTGTTTAGCCTCCAGTTTCTCCTCTGCCATCTTCCTGAACTATGTCCTTTTTCATGTTTCTAGTACCTGAAGATAATGACTACTATATATATATATTCTAGATATTCTAGATATTCTAAACATTATGCATAGTGTTTAATGTATAGTATAATCTATGCAATGATGTACTGTAGATAAAATCCATATAATGTTTGATATAATGTATGAAATAATCATCACGATAATTGATATCATGTATATTATAACCCATATAATAATAACATATGGCATAGTCCATATGTTTCTTCCAACATCAAAACCGTTGTCCTTGCTAACAACCTACCATAACAATAAGAATCTAGAGAACTAAGATCAAACATGTTATGGTAAATATTTTGTTGACCTAATTCCATTGAATCACATGAATAAAATCTGAAGGCAATTTCATAGAGATAACAAACAATATTAAAAATGCATGAAAATTTCAAGTTCTTCATAGAAATTGAGCTATTATATGGAGACAGAATGGGTATAAATTGAGTTTGAAAGCATTATCTAACATTTTCTACTTCTGTCTCTGATTCTCTCTCTGTCTCTGTCTCTGTCTTTATCTCTCTCTCCCTAAGGACTTCACACTTTCCTTTGGCTTACTCTGCTTGTGCTCTACATCTTGAACCATATCATTAGCCTGGTTTTTTCTAATTATTTTGGAGGTCAAGTCTCATGAGCTTTTCTGCATGGCCTGGCTTTAAACTTCAATCCTCATGTATTCAGTATTAGGATTACAGGCTTATTCCTGTTTCCTCCTGGGCTACAGGTAGTAGCCCAGAAACTTGCCTTTCTTCAGGTTATTGTCATTGGACTGAAAGAAATTGTAAAGTAGACTTTTTAAAATATAGACATATATTCCAAATTATCCATATTACTTTTTCCAGATTGCATTGTGTATAAACTAACAGTAGTTTAAATTCCTTACAATGATACTTCCTCTTTATATGTTAATTTGTAATAAGAATGCAAAGCTGACCAGTAAATGGATTACTACATTATAGCCAAAAATAAAAGCAATTTTATTATATATCCATAGATACAGACACAGAACACATAAAATTCCACGTGACTTACCTGTACATTTTATATAATCAACACTGGTAAGAATTTTCACTTTTCTTAACATGTTTTCGTTTTCAGCATGTGACATTATGTGTCTGAGAGTTCTACTGGGTTGTGTTTTGGCCATCTACAGGAGTACAATGCTCTGGATGATTTTTCATGGTCTTGTGGTCTCATTTTTTCCATTGCTCTCTAAGTTGACCATTTTCTAAAGTTCACATCCAAAAGGTTATTGCAAATAGGTTTTCCAGCATGAAAATTCTCATGATGTCAAGCAACAAATATCACAAGTAGTTTTCGTGTATTGAACAATGAAACAAAGCAAGGTCTCTGGGACAGTTGTTAATATGCATTCTTTAAAAGAACATTGGTGCCATTTGAGTTTTGAACAAATTCAGTTCTCACACTTTTGAAGATTTTTGTTTTTGTTTTTGTTTATTTGCTGGTCATGGGGCCTGAATTCTGGGCCTGGACGCTGTCCCTCAGCTCTTCAGCTCAAGGCTAGCAGTCTACCACTTGAGCCACAGTGCCACTTCTGGCTTTTTCTGCTTTTTTCCGCTGAGGAATCAAACCCAGGGCCTAATGCATGCAAGGCTAGCACTCTACCACTGAGCCACAATCCCAGCCCACTTTTGAAGATATTTTTATAATCTGCTTATCTGCTTTTGAAAGAGAATGTTGAGATTCCCCAAGATGCTTTTTAAATTTTGAAGTACTTCATTCCCTGAGTAGGACTCACACAAGAAATCAAAGCAAGCCCTCACTTTACTCATGGTCTAGAATTTCTGCATGGCCTGCCACAGTATTTTGTTGCCACTAACACCCAGACACAAGAAATTTTAGATAAACTACCCTAGAGCAGAGATGGGCATTTCTCAGTGAGCATTTCTCTGTTGGTAGAGATTTCAGGTCCTATAGCCATTTCATCAAGTACTAATTTACCAAGGGGAGGGAAGTTTCATTTCAGTCCAAGAATGATCTCAGAAATGGCTAATCACCATGTGCTCCTAAGAAAATGAACTCGCAGAGTTGTCTGTTCTCTCTGTTCAGTACTTAGGATGTTAAAGTTCAGCTCACCTTGAAGGGGAACCCAATGATGTGTGGATGCTCACATGCTGGAGATTAAACACTAAGGTCAAACAGGACTGTGGTTTGGCAGTGACATAACATAGCTTCATAGCACGTGGGAAATTATTAAGTAAAATATATTGCTACAAATCATGGCATCTTTATCAACGGAGGGGACTGAGTAATTTGTCTTCAGCATGAGAAGTGGGGTGTGGTTCGGAACTGAAAGCCTGGTGATCATTCAAGTGTAGCACAGAGAATACCGCACATGGTAGCCATTCTTTTCCTGGTGTATAAAATAAAGGCATTGCTTTTTGAGTGATGTTTTTAATGACACCTGGAAGACTGAATAAAACATACTGGCTTTGACATAGTCTTTTAAAGGAATTATACTATTTGAACTCTTCATCTAGTCTATTACACTTCAGTTAATGCATGTGTAAGCCTTTCTTACCACCCAGTGTGTTTACATGTAGACTTATAGGCACATTATGGCTACCACAAATGAGAAAAACCATGCAATCTATGTTTCTCTGGGTCTGACTTACTTCACTTAATATAATTCCACCCCCCCCAAGTCTTTCATTTCCTTACAAATGGCACAATAAAGATCCAGAATCACAACAAATCAAAGAAAGACTAGATAAATGGGATTTCATCAAACTTAAAAGTTTTTTCATGACAAAGGACATAAAATAAGCTAAATAAGCTAAATGTCTCCTACAGAATGGGAGACATTTTTTACTGTGTGTGTGTGTGTGTGTGTGTGTGTGTGTGTGTGTGTGTGTGTGTGTGTGTGTGTGTGTGTGTGTGTGTGTGTGTGTGTGCCAAAATATACTTACCCAAAATATTCAAAATATATGTAGGGCTCAAAAAAAATTAAGCTCTTAAAATAAATCCTCAGAGAAACAGCAACTCATTTAATAAATCGGCTAATGAATTAAAGAGAGACTTTTCAGAGGAAGAAATAAGAATGGCCAAAAGATACATTTCAAGATCTCTGGCCATAAAAGAAATGCAAATCAAAACAATACTGATATTCCACCTCAGCCCATTTAGAATGTCTAATATCAAGAAAACTAACAATAACAAATGCTGGATGGGATGTGACCAAAAGAAAATACTACTGAATTGTTGGTGGGAGTGTAAACTTGTTTAACACTCTGGAAACCAGTATTGAGCTTCCTCAAAAGACTAAATGTACAGTTTCTCTATGACCCAGAAATCCTACTCCTGGGCATTTGTCCAAATGATCACAAACAAGACCATATGGAAAGTTCAAATAGTATAATTCTTTTAAAAGACTACATCAAAGCCCCAATGTTTTATTCAGGCTTCCAGGTGTCATTAAAAACATCACTCTAAAGCTACCAGCACAACAATGTTTATTGCAGCATTGCTTATCATAACTAAGATATGGAATCAACCCAGATGGCCCTCAATGAACAAAGGGATCAAGAACATTTGATGTATGTACACATTGGAGTTTTATTCATCCACGCAAATTAAAAAAATTGGTGGGCGAGGGGGAGGATTGGGAGGGATGGGAAGGGGAAACAAAGGATGAGGCTACAATGCTTGATAAGAAATGTACTCATTATCTTGCCATGTAATTGTACCCCTCTGTGCAGTATTTTCATAATAAAAAATTCTCTGCAATAAAGAAGTGAGGCTGGAAGGATTGAGGAAAGAGAAGACAAGGACTTGAGACAAAAATGAAGAAAAGTTTGGTGTCTTGGCTAGGTAATTAGAGACTGAAAATAGTTGTCAACTTCAGCTCTAACATGGCTACACAACACAGCAAGAAATACCTGTCTTGTTCTTATTCAACTCCCTCCAGAGGCTCCAGATCTGAAATGCATATGCCTTTCGTGGCTGTAGCCTGGTATGTTCCTTCAGTCTCCATCCAATCAAGAGTTCCTCCTGTACCTGTGTCTAGAGAATTTTCCAAAGTGGTGATGCCAGACAGGAGAACCAATCCCAGGACTCTCATCAATGAATGACCACTCCTTAGACAAATCAGATCATGGGAAGGGCAACAGGAATCCCTATATTTAGCATGCCTTCAAAGAGACTGTGGTCTCCTATTCCAAGAATCCTCCTTGCACAAAGGTGACTTTCCAACTCTCATTTCCGAGAGTAAGTGGATGGCTGAGTATAAATCAGAGCACAAACAGAGTTAAACAAGTTGGTAATGTGAAATCTTTTTTTATTCATATCACTAAAATTAGAAATTTCTGCCAATCTAACTCCTTTGTCAATTCTCCAATTCTATATTGTGTTTCACTATTCAGGTACAAAAAAAAAAATCTTATGTCCAATGAGATATAGGCACCTTTTAGAACATTGACTTCTTTATTGACTGCCTGGGCAATCCCTTAGCTTTTACACTAAAGAGCAGCACTCTACCAGTTCCACCCCCAACTTTTTATTGATTAATTGGAGATGACAGACTCATGGACCACAATACTCAGATCTGTGTGTACCTAAGCTTACAAGTAGGAGCCACCAGTACATAAGTCATTATCTCTAATTATTTCTGTCAGAACAGAAATTTTAATCCCTCCTTCTGCCACCACTTTTGCTGATGCATCAAAAAAGCACTCAGGGCTAATTTTTTTAACAATAGAAAGTCCTTATCGTGTGTGTGTGTGTGTGTGTGTGTGTGTGTGTGTGTGTGTGTGCACGCACATATGTGTGTGTGCCAGTTCTGGGGTTTGAACTCTAGTCATAGGTGGTATTCCTGAGCTTCTTTTGCTCAAGGCTAGCACTCTACCATTTGAGCCACAGCTCACTTCCATTTTTATTTTCTGAGTAGTTTATTGGACATAAAATCCTCCCCACACACACTGACTTTCCTGCCCAGGTTGGCTTCGAACCATGATCCTCAGATCTCAGCCTCCTGAGTAACTAGAATTACAGATGTGAGCTACCAGTATCTGGCAGTCTTATCATTTTATTAGTCAAAACTCTGATAATTTTCTTAATTTTTATTGTGAGACCTTATTTATAATATTCAATTGCATTATTAGCTAATTTGATGATGACATTTGTGGAGATATTTGTCCAACTTTGTACATTGTACATAGCTAAATGCATACTATATTTGATGAGACACAAAACATGGTTAAGAGGAACAAACAAGTCCAGTAGGACAAAAATCTAAACACTATCTGTTATATATAAATATTAGTAAACATTGCTATCATATTTAATGAAGTGAAGGCATTTACCTTCTAACTGCATTTGGAATAAAACTACAAAGTTAATTTAGCACCTATGTATTTATAATGTTGAAAACACTCCTGCTAGGTTATAGAGCAAGCATTCTTCTATGCAGACATCCTCTCTGGGTTTGTTTAACTTGGATCAAGGACCTTTTTCCTGAATGACATGCTTCATTCCAACTTCCAAAGTGTTGACTGAGTTAAGATGTGTCAATGAATATTAATTTCTTTGACTAAAAGTATGGACATGGATACCTTGTTGTCTGCTTGTTTTATAGAATAATGAAAGTTTCTGTTGGTTTCTTGCATATTGTAGCTGTTGGCGCCTCAAGATGCCAGGTTTGTTTCAGAAAGCCTGTCATACAAACAGCCCTGCTGAGCCATTTCTGAGTGGCCCCAAAGGTACCTTCAGTCTTTCTCCTGCACATGTGTGATACTGTAGATCCCTTCTGAGACTGTCCTGGGGATTATTTATAATGTACTGACATTACCTTATTAATAGCTGCTGTTTTTGCACAGAAGCGGGAGGTGGGTTGACACTTGTTTTACTGCTGAGGTCTTAGTTTGCATATCTGGTAGACCACTGTGGCGATTCAGCAATGAAATGTCATGACAACCTGGATGAAAAGTCACTCCATGCTCATTTCCCTGGAGGCTCACAGGGCTTACATGAGCACCTGAATAAGCTTTAGGAACTTGACAGATAATGCGATTTCACTGTGTTATTACATTGCTGTTTCAATTGGCACTGTTAACACTCTAAAAAAGGTTGAGGGCTTGGTAACTTTCCTTTGCAAAAGTTTTTCCAAAAAAAGTCAGTCCTTACCTATGGCATGCATGTAAGTGTATGAGAAAAAGAAATAATAAATCTATTTTAAAAATTAATTTTAGACTACAGCCCCATTGGCACTGATGAGTAATGCTCAAAGCTAGCTCTCCTGCTATCTCGCAATGTACACATCGGAACAACATAACACACTAGAAACTTCCATTCTGCTTACTTTGACAGCAGTGCTATTTATTCTGTAACTTCAGGCAACTACAGATCTCTGCTTATTTTCTGTTATTGTCCATTGATGTATATCTGTGCCATTTTATTTTCAGTTTTAGAGACTCTAACGAAATAAAGGATGCATGCAGAATGACTTTTAAAATACACCATGACCATCTAGCTTTAACATTACTTCATTTCCATTCTTGGAAACAAATTGTGTTTTTTACTAAAAGTTTAAAACATAATTTTATCAATACTTATAATATATGATGTTTCTCATATTTGTATATATTTATTTACTTATTTAATTTTTTATCAGTTGTCTGTCTTGAACTCAGGGCCTAGATGCTGTCCCTGAACTTTTCTGCTCAAGGCTAGGGCTCTACAATTTTGAACCATAGCTCCACTTCTGTTTTGTTGGTGGTTAATTGAATATGAGTCTCATGAAGTTTCCTGCCTGGGCTGGCTTCAAACCACAGTCCTCAAATGTTGGCCTCTTGAGTAGCTAGGATTACAGGCATGAGCCACCAGCACCTGGCAATATTTATATAGCATGAATATTTATTGTATTTTATAAATGTAGTGGATGTATGTGTGTATGTATGTGTGTGTGTACATGTGTGTATATGTGTAAGTGTACATGTTGATATGGATGTATATTTACTGTCTGCATAGCTATATTGCATAAGTGTGTATATATATATTTATATCCGTATTTTGCATAATTGCTAACCTTTACAGAAAAGAAAGCACATAATGATATTCCTTCATTAGAGCATGAGACATTTGCTGCTGATATCCTGAGGCAGGCCAAGCAGGATCCTTGGAGGCCTGTGTTCAGCAGTAGGCTTTGAGGATGAGATAGGGTCCTAAGGATTCTCCCTTCACTGATGGATTTACCCAGCAATATATTCATGACTTGATGACAGTCTTGGGACATAATAAATAGGTTTGGGGTATGCCTCACTGCGACCCCTCTCTGGGTACCTGTCTGCAATTGCTGTGCATCACAGACGCTCTTCTAGGAAATCACCTTCTTCCCAGGGATACAGCCATACATGCAACTCAGCAACTACAGACCAGAATCACTGATATCCAAAGACAAAAGTCAACTCTGCCTAGGACAGTCTATTTTTCTCCACTTATTTTACTATTAAAAACATTGTATACACAATGCTTGGTTCTAAATGACATAGAAACTAGATACAAAATGAGGTCTAAAATCCAGATGGCTTATTCTCCACCTCCATGTCTGTCTTTTATACTCTGATACCCACTCCTACAATAGAGTCATTACATTTTGGTATTGATTTGCATTAAGTAAATATATCAGACAGCCATGGAGCAGGTACACGTAAGACAAACCTCAGTATCCCCAAATTTCCTTAACTGATGGCTAATGCTAACTGATATGGGGACAAACAGGAGTAAGTCTTGGCTTGGCATTGAAGGCCCACTTCAGTCCTATTTGTCTGTGAGTCACTTACAGTAATCAATAATGTTTGGGATGGCTGGCTTGTTTTTTAGTAGACATGGCTCTTTGCAGATAGAGGACACATCTTAATTCTTGGTCATACTTGTGAATGCTGTGAGAAAACATGCTTTTCTGAATATCTTATCAGTAACTTGGGTTGACCTGACATTCATGAGACCAAGACTTGCTCAGTAAGTTTGCTGAGGGTTGCAAACCTGGCATTCTAATAGCCCAGAGAGAAATAAACATTTTTTATTAGTTGGATATATGCCCATTTCCAAATTTGTTTAAAAGGAAAAGGAAATTTTCTCCCTCCTGCTTATTCTTTTTCTAAACATCTTGTAAAGGCCTCTTTTTCATCTTTTATTACCAGACATTATGAGGATGGCAGAAATTAGACATTCCCAGGCATTTACAAAAGTGGTGTTTTGAAAGGTATATTGCTTTTTCCACTGGAAATGAATGTAATGAGAATTCTTTTACAGACACTCTACACTGTAAAAACACAAACACATCTCGTGTGTGGCATTTCTTTTTCAATGGTGCATTAGTGTCTTTGTACACTGATTCCCCTGTGGCTCAGATGCTGTCTCCTCTGTCCTGCAGGCTTTCTGGTTTGTCTGCCTGGCTTATTTTTCTTCTAAGTGACCTTTACATTCACATATGTTCTCTTCCAGTGCATATACACATATGTGTATATACATGTGTGTGCATTATATACATGTTTATACAGATACACACATATGCATATATATGCTTTAAAATTTTCTTCATCCTACTTATTTTTCTTATTATTAAAATTATTACAGGTCTCATGCTCACTACATAGGCCCTCTACTATTTGAGCTGAGTTTCCTGCTCTTTTACATTTGAGTTGTATTGCCTAGTGCCCAGCTCTCTTTTGCTTGAGTTGTATTTCAGGCAGCATTCTAGGGGTTTTTTTGTACTATTTTTTATTGTAAAAGTACTGTAGAGAGGGGTTACAGTTACATGAGCAGGTAATGAGTACATTTCCTATTGAATATTGTTGCCTCCTCCTTTGTATTTCCCCTACCATCCCTTCCCTCCCACCTCCACAACTACCCCTCTCCCCCGAAGTTGTACCCAGATGCCCCTCAGTAGATTAATGGATCAAGAAAATGTGATAGATATATATAGGCATAGAATTCCAGAGAATGGCATTGCCCCATTTGCTAGGAAATGGAAAGACATAGAAAAAATTATATAAAGTGAAGTAAGCCAGGCCCAGACAAACATAGGTCCCATGATTTCCCTTGTTTATAATAACTAATACATGTGTAGGACAAGCAGAAAAGGTCAAAAGCTGTGTACATATAACAATATAAGACAATGTTAAGTGAAAGGAACCCCAAATAGGGACACAAATATCTTTTTGCTTTCTTGCTATTGTTTATAACATGTACCATGTGATTTTTTTTTTTCTTTGTATGTTCCTCTCCCATGGTATAACCTCTGTTTTCACTGTATTTGATGTTGGTGCCCTGCATCTGATATATACACTTCTCTAATTTGGGGAGAGGAACAGAAAAAACAAAATGCCTAAATAGGAGTACAAGTTGACCCATAGTAACAATGAGATGTACAAAACACTATGTTGAAAGCATTTCTAGTTTATCATAGGGCTCACCTTAGACCTTTATCCTCCTACCTCTTCCTTTCATGTAGCTTAGATGACAAGCATTCACCACCATGTCAGGCTTTACAACTATGATCCTCCTGGTACCTGTGCCTGGGTATCTGGGATTATAGACATGTGTCTCTAAGTAACATTTTTCTTCCAAATTAGTTCTGGAATTTTTACATTTTCCTGGGTTCATATTACCTTCATAGGCTGGGATCTCTTAAATGTATATATTTATTAAATGTATATATTTATTGTTGGCAATCCTATCTATATCCAACTTCTTTGTTTTAGTGTTGTTTTTATTCTCTCTCTCATTCATCTCTTTCTCTTTTGCACTATCTCTTCATTCCTTCTTTTTTATCTTTCCTCCCTTCCACTCTTCCCTTTTCTTCCCAGTACAAGTAATGTGTTTTTGAACTCAGGGCCTTGTACAAGTTGAATGGATTCTTTCATTTGAGATATATCCACAGGCTGACTTCAGTTTATATCCAGAATCTGGCTGGACTTGATCATTTTGAAGGGCCAATGGCTATTCACATATTGTATTATGTACCTATAGCCTAACTAAAAGCATCAGCAGTAACCTCAACCAGGTAAATTGGAAATTTTTCACTCTCTGACTTACTCTTCAACCTATCCCCTGATCCAAGAATTCTACAGAAACTCCAGCCTGTATCTTTATCTGAATGCCACTCCAAATCTGGGTTATTAATTACGTGGCTCATCCATTTCTTTTCTTAGTATGAAAGAATGTTAAACAAAGGCATTTTCTGTATATCCCTGGTAAATGGGCATTCATCTTCCTAAACATTTACACATGCATTCTTTGATGATGATGATGGATGATGATGATGATGACGATGAAGATGATCATCATCTTCATCGTCATCATCATCATCATCATCATCGTCATCGTCATTGTCATCATCATGACATATTTATACAAATGGGCTACAGTTCCACAAGTCAAGTTATGAATACAATGCTTCTTGGTTAGTGTCACCCCTTCTTTTGTTCTCCCTATTTTCCCTTCCCATCTCCACCATCAAGTTATATAGTTCAATTTTTACATGTTGCCTATGGGCTCTCATGCCTGCATTTGCTTATCCTCCCTCTCTCCACTTGTGAGTCATGTCCTTTGCCCTCGTTTCCTCAAAATCCCATATTTGAACTTCCTGGTATTTATTCATAAATAGTACATTAGTTTTTCAGAGGATTCTGCCTTAATAATAACATGAAAGCTGGGAGAGATGGGGAGCAAATGATGGAAGAGGTGACATTCATCAAGATACACTGTATTAGTATGTTGAATTGAAATACTATTTAAATATAATAAAACAGAAAAAAAGAATTGCCAATTTGAACTTAATTTTAATGAGGAAAATGAGTCCAGGGCATTTAAATGATTCTCTCAAGACCCATAGGTGAATCCCATCTAATTATATTCTATTCTACTATGCTAGTCTGAGAAATGTTAATTGTTTTAAGCATAATTCACAGATTAAGCATTACTCAAGTTGTTCAATGTTAAGTGTGTGTGTGGGGGGGTGGGGGGGGGGTGTGCGCACGCACAGGTAGCCTACATGGGTTCTTGAATTCAGGGCCTAGGCACGGTCCCTGAGTTTTTCAGCTCAAGGCTGCTGTTTTACCACATGTTCCATAGCTCTACTTCTAGCTCCATTTCTAAGGGTCTCAGAGACTTTCTTATCCATACTGGATTTGAACCCAGATTCTCAAATTTCGCCTCATCAGTAGCTAGGATTCAGTACCTTGAATTAATAGCACCTGGCTTCATTCATTTTAGTGAGTTATTTTTATGAGAAAATACTATTCACAAAACAATATATATAGGCGGTCATGATTTTAAATTGGTGAATTTTTTTTATTTCAATTATTTTATTGTGAAAATACTGTACAGAGGGCTTACAATTAAATAGGCAAGATAATGAGCACATTTCTTATCAAGCATTGTAGCCTCCTCCTTTGTTTCCACTTCTCATGCAGTCCTCCCCTTGTCCCCCAGCCAACCCTCCTCCCCCCCCCCCAACAAAGTTGTAAAGTTAATTTTCGACATAACGACTTGTACATCTAATTGTTGCAATGGGTCCACCTGTATCCCTAGTTAAACAATTTGTTTTTTCCCTTCCCCTCCACAAATTATAACAACATAAAATAAGGGTTATACCATGGGGGAGGCATATACAAAGCAACAAAGAAATAATCTTATAAATGTGTTAGAAGCAATCACATGAAAGAAAAAAACATTTGAGGGCTGGGAAGGTGGCTCAGTGGTAGAGCGCTTGCCTTGCATGCTCGAAACCCTAGGTTCAATTCCTCAACACCACATAAGCAAAAAGAAAAAAGCCGGAAGTGGTGCTATGGCTCAAGTGGTAGAGTGCTAGCTTTGAGCTGAAGGGCTGAGGGACAACGCCCAGGCCCAGAGTTCAGGCTCCACAACCTGACCCCCCACCCAAAAAAAAAGAAAGAAAAAAACATTTGAATGCATATCTTAGGGTTAATTTCCCTACCATCAACTTATCTGAACTTTTCTGCTTTACTCAGACATATACTAGTTATTGCAAATAAGGGAAGCCATGGGACCTATGTTTCTTTGGGCCTGGCTTACTTCACTTAATATAATTTTTTCCAAGTCTTTCCATTTCCTAACAAATGGAGCAATGTCATTCTTTCTGATGGAGGCATAGAATTCCATTGTGTATATATACCATTCATATACTGAGGGGTATCTGCGTTGGTTCCATATCTTACCTATGGTAAATAAAGCTGCAATAAACATAGTTGTACTGGTAGCTTTACTGTGGTCTTGTTTGTAAACATTTGGGTAAATGCCCAAAAGTGGGATTGCTGGGTCATAGGGGAGTTCTATGTGGAGTCTTTTGAGGAAAGTTCATACTACTTTCCATAGTGGTTGAACAAGTTTACACTCCCACCAACAATGTAGTAAGGTTCCCTTCTGTCGACATACCCTCCAGCATCTGTTGTTATTAGAGTTCTTGATTATAGCCATTCTAACTGAGGTGAGGTGTTATCTCAATGTTGTTTTGATTTACATTTCTTTGATGGCAAGAGAGGTTGAGCATTGCTTCATGTGTCTATTGGCCATCATTCTGTGCTATTCAGAGAAGTTTCTAAGTCTTTAGCCCACTTATTTATTGGACAGTTGTTTCTTTGAAGATTTGTTGTTGGAGGATTTAATTTTTTGAGTTCCAGGTATATTTTAGATATGAGACCCTTGTCTGTTGTATGGCTAGTGAAGATCTTCTCCCAATCAGTGGGCTTTCTATTAATTT
The DNA here is from genome assembly GCF_024711535.1 of Dipodomys merriami. Taxonomy (NCBI): domain Eukaryota; kingdom Metazoa; phylum Chordata; class Mammalia; order Rodentia; family Heteromyidae; genus Dipodomys; species Dipodomys merriami. Next base: position 35,823,661 of record NW_027202826.1, on the reverse strand, counting down.
TACTAAATATGTCCTTTTGCATGGAGAAGCTCTGCAATTTATGCAATCCCATTTGTCCAAACTTTGTTTGATTTGTTGTTTCCAGGTCTCTATTAAGAAAATTTCGACTTGTGCTAAGGAGACCTAGGGTTTCTCCTATTCCATCCTGTAATGTTTTCAGAGTGTCTGCTGTGATTCTGAGGTGTTTGATCCTTTTGGAGTTGATTCTGGTGCAGGGTGATATATAAGGATCTAGCTTTAGTTTTCTACAAGTAGTTAACCAATTTTGCCAGCACCATTTACTGAAGAGGCTGTCTTTCTTTCATTCTATTTTTTTAGCTCCCTTATCGAAGATTAGATGGCTATAGGTCTGTAGGTTCATTTCTGGGTTTTCAATTCTATTCCATTGGTCCTGAGGTCTGTTCTTGGGCCAGTACCAAGCTGTTTTGATTACTATGGCTTTGTAGTAGAGTTTGAAATTTGGTATTGCTATTCCTCCAGCACTATTCTTTCTGTCGAGGATCATTTTTGCTATGCGGGATCTTTTATTGTTCCATATAAAATTTTGGATTTCCTCTTCTATTTCCTTGAAGAATGTGGTTGGAATATTGATAGGTATGGCATTAAATTTTCTGACAGTCTTGGGAAGTTTTGTCATTTTCACGATGTTGATCTTTCCAATCCAGTAGCATGAGAATTTTTGCCACTTTCTAAGTTCTGTTTTGATTTCCTTTTTCAGGTTTTCAAAGTTTTTATCATAGAGGTCCTTCACTTATTTGGTTAAGTTAATTCCTAGGTATTTTATTTTTTGTTGGGTATTACGAATGGAGTTGCTTTCCTAATTTCAGCCACACTTTTCTCACTAATGGCATACAGAAAAGCCATTGATTTTTGAAGGTAATTTTATACCCTGCTACTTTGCCAAAGTTTTGAATCAGCTTGAGTAATTTGGGAGTGGAATCTGTGGGATTCTTCAAATACAAAATCATGTCATGTGCAAAGAGAGAGAGTTTTATTTCTTCTTTCCCTATTGGGATCCCCTTTATATTTGCATTTTGTCTTATTGTTGTCGCTAGGCATTCTAATACTAGATTGAACAGAAGTGGAGAGAGTAGACATCCTTGTCTCATTCTTGAATTTAAAGGAAATGGCTTTAACTTTTTGCCATTAAGTATAATGCTGACTGTAGGTTTGTCATATACAGCCTTTATTGTATTGAGGAACGTTCCATGGATTCCTAATTTTTCCAAAACCTTCATGATAAAGGGGCGTTGGATCTTGTCAAAAGCTTTTTCTGCATCTATTGAGATAACCATGTGGTTCTTATCCTTGCTCCTGTCGATGGGATGAATTCTATTAATTGATTTGCTTATATTGAACCAGCTTTGCATCCCTGAAATGGATCCTGTGGTCTATGATTTTTGGTTGAATTGTTGAAGTCGATTGGCCAGAATTTTGTTGAGAAGTTTTGTATCAATGTTCATCAAAGAAATGGTCTATAGTTCGCTCTCTTTGATAAGTCTCTGCCTGGTTTTGGGATGAGGGTTATGATGGCTTCATAGAATGTGTTCAGTAGTGAACTTTCTCTTTCAATTTCATTGAAGAGTTGGAGGAGTATTGGTGTGAGCTCTGCTTTGAAGGCCTTGTAGAATTCCGCTGTAAAGCCATCTGGTCCTGGGCTTTTCTTAGATGGAGGTCTCTTATTGCTGTTTCTACTTGATATGGGCCTGTTAACATGGTTTAACTCATCTTGGTTTAGTTTTGGCATGTCAATATTTGCTAGGAAAATGTCCATTTCTGCCAAGTTCTCAAACTTATTAGCATAAAGTTTTGAGAAGTATTCCCTTATAATGTTCTGAATCTTGGTTGTTTCTTTGGTGATGTTTCCATTCTCATCTCTGAGTTTATTTATTTGGGTGTGTTCTCTTCTTTTTCTGATAAGGGTCTGTCAATTTTTTAAATTTTTTGGGAGAACCAATTCATTGTTTTGTTGATTTTTTCCTGCGTTTTTTTATTCTGATTTAATTTTAATTATTTCTTTCTGTCTACTGGATTGAGATTTAGCTTGCTGCTCTTTTTCAAGGAGGTTCATATGTCTCATTAAATTGTTGGTTTCAGATCTCTCCAATTTGTTGATGTAGGAACTGAGAGCTATAAAGTTGCCCCTGAGTACTGTGTTTGTTGTGTCCCAGAGGAGCTGGTAATTTCGGTGTTAATTTTTGTTGAATATCATGAACATTTCAGTTTCCTTTCTAATCTATTCCAACACCCACTTGTGATTCAGCAGTGTGTTGTTGTTCAGCCTCCATGTGTTACAGCATTTTCTTTGGTGGCTTTTCTCCTTGACAGCTTTAAGGATCTTTTCCTTGGTCTGGGTTGATCCTGTGTGGATTATAATGTGACCTTGGGATGTCCTATTCTGGTCTGGTCTATTTGGGGTTCTAAAAGCTTCTTGTATCTGAATAGGCCTATCTTTTTGTATGTTTGGGAAGTTCTCTGCTAGGATCCTGTTAAACAAATTTCCTAGACCATTAACTTCTGTTTCTAGGTGCTCCTCTACACCCATTATCCTTAGATTGGGCCTTCTGATGGTGTCTTCCAGGTGTTGGATAGACCTATCATATTTCTTGGACTTGTCTTGGATGGTTGTATGTTCTTTCTCTATAATATCTAGGCTGTCTTCAATCCCTGAGATTCGATCTTCTGCATGGTCTAACCTGCTCTCAAGACTCTCTACTTTGTTTTTTATCTCTTTTCCTTCTAATTGGTCAGCTTTGATGGCTTCAAGTTCTTTGTTGAAGCTCTGTTTTAGGTCTTGTATGAATTTCTTTACTTCCTTAATTTGGTGTTCAGTGTTTGTTCTCAAATCACTTAGTTGATTGGTTATGGTTTCTTTGGACTCCCATTCCTTCTGTTGGGTTCCATTCAGCATTCCCTTTGTGGTCTCCCTGACTTCCTTCAGCTCTTTGTTAATGGATTCCATGAATGCCTTTAGTGATCTTTGTGTATTCTCTACCTGGTCTCTCAATTCCTGAATTACTCTTTGATTAGCTTCCTCCCGTCTGTGGGATTCCTGCAGTTCTCTTTCTTCCCGTTCGTGGGATTCCTGCAGTTCTCTTTGAGTGTTCTCTGCCTGCTCACGCCATTCCTCCCTTTCTCTTTGAGTATTCTCAAGTTGTTCACGCAAATCCTGTACCAGTTTTTGAGTAGCTTCCTCACGCTTATGATATTCCTGTATAAACTTCTGGGATGCCTCCTCTCTCTCCCTATCACGCTCATACAGAGTCCTTTGTACATTGTCAAACTTCTCATTTATCATGTTTGCTAGTAGTGTTTGTAGAGCTATTTGGGAACTCTCCTCTGGATTATTCTTTATCTGTTCTAATCCCTGATTATCAATATTGGGAATTGAGATACCCGAATTTGCCATTTTTCTTGTGTTTTTCCGGCTTACTCGGCCCATTTGAGATGAAGATTGCACCAGTTTTGTGCTACAACACTATCTTAAGGCAACCATCAACCAAAGTTTGCGTGTGTACAGTCAATAGCCTACAGATACAATCTAGTTCAACAGATACATCTATTCAACATCAAACAACTATATGTTAAAGGACTTCGAACTGCAGAAAAGAATTTGGAAAACCAGAAATTATTAGGATTAGGGAGAGATGTGGGTAAAAAATAGGAATAGATTGGTGTGGGGAGGCACAGGGAGAGTTAACTATGTCCTAATCACAATGCAGGAAATGGGTTGGGTAGGATGCAAGTAGAGAGAGAGACAAAAAGAAGAGATGGAAAGGGGAATGAAGAGAGACCAGAAAAAAAATAGAAACGTAAAAATTAATGTTATTATAGAGGTTAAAAGACCATCTATTTAGAGAGGAATGTGAATATGTTCAGAGAAGGGGAGGGACATAGAGGAGATGTGAAAAACTTTAAGGATGGGAAAGGGAGAAGAAAAGAACAGAAGTTCAGTAGAGCTAGACAGAAAACAAAAAGATAATTAAGAAAGAAAGAAAAAGAGAAAGAAGACAAGAAATGAAAGGAAAACGCTCATTCACATAATCCTAAAATAAAAATTATAAGATGAGAAAAAAAAAGTTACTGGAAAACAATTATTTTTTCAGAAGAGGCAAAAATTAAAGATTAATAAAAGTTTTAGAAGAGAAAAAAAAAATATATATGGTAACAAAAAACAAAACACAAGCAAAAAAAAGAAAAGAAGAAGAAGAAAAAAAGGAAAAAAAGTCTTTTGATTTTTTTTTTGGGGGGGGAGGAGTGGGAAGAATCCTGTATCTCCCTTTTGTCTGTAACCAGTCTCTTGTTGGAGACTCTGGTCAGCTTGAGGTCCTGTGGCTTGATTGGTTTCTTAAGTCGGTTGGTTGGAAGAGGCAGAAAAATGCTCTGCTTTACCCAAGATTTTTAGATCCCCCTCCCAGGTTAGTTTTCTGGGAGGGTGATCTGCTTTGAGAATCACAAAAGAGGGGGATGTGGTGATGAGGCTAGGTTCTGGGTAGAGTTGAGGCCTTTCAGCAAACAGTAGCTTTTCCCTGGGGCTATTTTGTGATAAAGCTCACAGCGCCCAGCCTGGAGCCATTCTCAGTGTTTCTGTTTTTCAATTGATTGTGGTGGCTGCTAGAGGGAGGGGCAGCCTCTGGCTCTGGTTACCCAGTGAGGCAAGGCACTCCAATGGCTGGCGCCTGAGCTGGGTGACTTTTCCCTGGATGGAGCTGAGTCTGGCAGGTCACTTCGCCATTAAGTTATTGTGACCTGCTAAATGACTCGTTTTATTCCAAGGCCTGAGCTGGAGCTAGCAGCTCCTCCGAGCTTTGTCGGTATCCAAGATGGAGATCACCGTTGCTGGGGGGGCAGGGGTGGCCTTCCCTCCTCTGCTCCCTGAGAAGGAGTGAGGATGTTGGGCTTGTACTCACTCCGAGTCTTGGATCCTGGGTCGTCTCTGGTCTGCAAACAGCAGGATGAAGATGTTCGCTCCTTGTCGGTTCTTGTTGGTGTTGAGTAGAATCCGCTCGTCCGCTGCTTCTGGCTCCTTCGTCCCGGACTCTCTGTGTCTCAGGTATGACCCCGAGGCGTTGATCGCCGCCGCGACCCTGCCGCCGCAGCGGCAGCTGATGTGTTTCCTTGGCTTCCCCTCTCTTGTCTAACTCTCTGTCCTGTGATGGCACACTTGGTGTGATTCTCTGGCTTAGGACTGTTCACTGGAACTCTAAATCTGCTTTCTATGCGAGAGCTTGTTCAGATTCCAGCTTCTCCTCCGCCATCTTCCCGGAACTCTCCAATGTCCCAAACAATTAATGTCTTTTGATCTATGTGGCTTTTGAAGGAAAGTAGTGTTTCTTGGATAAATTTGGGTGTTCCGTTGTTTGGCGAATAGATATTTAGAATTGTAATATCCTCCTGAAGGAGAGATCTTTTTATTAGTATGTTTCAACATCCTTTATCTCTTCTCACTAATTTTAATTTGAAATCTATTCTATCTGATATTAGGATTGTAACTTCCACCTGTTTATGGGGTCCATTTGCTTGGTAGATTGTGTTGTAGCCTTTTGCTTTCAAAATATGTTTGTTTGTATGGGCAAGATGTGACTCCTGAAGCAGCAGATAGAAGAAGAATCTGGCTTTTGAATCCAACTAGACAGTCTATGTTGCTGAATTGGAGAGTTAAGTCCGTTAATGCTGAGAGATAGGACTGAGAGGTATTTGGGAGTTCCTGCCATGTTATCCACCTTCTTGTGGGCTGCAAAAACTGGGTTCTTCCTATGGTTCTTGGATTCTCAGTTAGGATGCGCTTTCTTGGCCTTTATTGTGGTCTTGTTGGTTTTCTATGTGTAGGACATCTTTAAGAATCTTTTGTAGGGCTGGTTTGGTAGATATATATTGTTTCAATTTTTCTTTGCTATGGAAGGTTTTTAGTTGACCTTCAGTTATGAAGGAGAGGTTAGCTGGGTACAGTATTGTTGGTTGATAGTTGTTTGTCTTTAGGGCATGGCATACATCACACCAGGCTCTTCTTGCTTTGATTTTCTCTGCTGAGAAATCTGAGGTGATTCTAATTGGTTTCCCTTTATAAGTGATTGATCTTTTCTCCTTGACAGCTTTAAGGTTCTTTTTCTTGGTCTGAATTGATCCTGTGCGGATTATAATGTGACTGTGGGATGTCCTGTTCTGTTCCAGTCTATTTGCAGTTCTAAAAGCTTCTTGTATCTGAATAGGCCTACTTTTTGCATGTTTGGAAAGTTCTCTGCTAGGATCTTGTTAAACAAGTTTCCTAGACCCTTAACTTCTATCTCTAGGTGCTTCTCTATACCCATTATCATCAGATTATGGTGTCTTCCAAGTGTTGAATAGATCTATCATATTTCTTGCATTTGTCTTGGATGGTTGTATGTTCTGTCTCTATACTATCTAGGCTCTCTTCCATCCCTGAGATTCAATCTTCTGCTTGGTCCAACCTACCATCAACACTTTCTACTTTGTTTTTTATTTCTATTCCTTCTACTTTGTCGGCTTTGATGGCTTCACATTCTTTGTTGGCGCTTTGTTTTAGATCTTGTATGAACTTCTTTACTTCTTTAATTTGGTGTTCAGTGTTTACTCTCAAATCATTTAGTTAATTGGTTATGGTTTTCTTGGACTCCCATTCCTTCTCTTAGGATCCATTCAGCATTCTCTTTGTAGTCTCCCTGACTTCTTTCAGCTCTCTATTTATGGATTCCATGAATGCCTTTAGTGATCTTTCTGTATACTCATCCCGCTCACTAAATTCCTGTATTACTCTTTGATTAGCTTCTTCACGTTGATGCTATTCCTGTAGTTGTCTTTGAGTGTTCTCAGCCTGCTTACACAATTCCTTCCTTTCTCTTTGAATGTTCTCAATCTGCTCGCACAATTCCTGTATCAATCTTTGAGTAACTTCCTCTCGCTCATGATATTCCTGTATTGACCTTTGGTTTGCCTCCTCTCTCTCCCTATCATGCTCATTCAGAGTCTCTTTGCAGGTTCTCAATCTTTTCATTTACCATGTTTACCAGTAGTGTTTGTAGAGCTTTTTGGGAACTCTCCTCTGGATTGTTCATTATCTGTTCTGTCCCCTGATTATCATGAGTGGGAGTTGAGATACCCGGACTTACCATTTTTCCTGTGTTTTTCCGGGTTGCTCTGTCCATTTGGGATGAAAGTAACACCAGTTTTGTGCTAGAACACTATCTTAAGGCAAGCATCACCCAAAGTCTGTAACTGCACAGTCAAAAGTCTGCAGATACACTCTAGTTCAACCCATACATCTATTCAACATCAAACAACTTCGTATTAATGGGCTACAAACAGCAACGAAAAATTTGGGAAACCAGAAATTATTAGGTTTAGGTAGAGATATGGGTAAAAATAGGAATAGAGGGATGTGGAAATATAAAAGGAGAGTGAAATTAACCAAGTCCTAAGCTCAAAGAGGGAAAATAAATTGGATAGAATGATAGTGGAAAGAGAGAAAAAAGAAGAAAAAAGAGACAAGAAAAAAATAGAAAAACAAAAATTTAAAATTTAAAAGTGAAGCACTAAAGAATTATGCAAATATAAAGATGCAATATTCAGAGAAGAACAAAGATAGGATGATAGAAGGGGAGGTATAAAAAGGAGACACGAAAAAGTAAAATATAAAAATGCTTAAAATATTATATAGGTATACAGGGGTAGTACTGCTGTTAAGGAATTTAAGTCTAAGAGGTTTATAATTGAGTAATACATTTCTGGACACAATGCAGTATAAGGTCTAATAATCAACTAGGGGTATATCTGAGGATGAGCAGAACAGCCATTAAGTCAGGCAAATAAACAATGAAAGAGAAGAAAAAGTGGAAAGATTGAGAAAGAAAGAAAAAAAGGATCAAAGGTCAGTAGAGCTAAAAAAAAAAAAAAAAAAGAAAGAAAGAAAAAAGCACACACACATATACCCCTATAAGAAAAATTATAAGAGGAAGGGTAAAAAAAGTTTATTAGAAAACAATTTTTAAGTTAACAATTAAAAATTAAAAAACTTTAATACAATTTTTTTAAAAGGTACAAAAGAGTTCTTTATTTTTTTGGAGGGGGATGGGAAGATCCTGTATTTCCCTTGTTTCAGTAACCAGTCTCTTGTTGGAGTCTCTGGTCTGCTTGTGGTGACTGATTTTCCTGTGGCTTGGTTGGTTTCTTAAGTCAGTTTAAATAGGCAGACTAATGCTCTCCTTTACTCAGAATTTTGTGATCCTCCTCCAAAGCTAGTTCAATTGTAGAGAGACCTCCTTTGAGCTTCACAAAAGAGGGAGATGGCTGTTTCTTCTAGTTTGGAGATCCTGTTCTCTCAATTCCTGTATTACTCTTTGATTAGCTTCCTCATGTTCACGCTTTTCCTGTAGTTGTCTTTGAGTGTTCTCAGCCTGATCACACGATTCCTGACTTTCTCTTTGTCTGTTCTCAGCCTGCTCCCACAATTCCTGTCTATCTCTTTGACTGGTCTCAGCCTGCCTACACAATTCCTTCATTTCTCTTTGAATGTTCTCATGCTGCTCATGCAATTCCTGTATCAATCTTTGAGTAGCTTCCTCACGCTCATGATATTCCTGTATTGACCTTTAGTTTGCCTCCTCTCTCTCCCTATCATGCTCATTCAGAGTCTCTTTGCAGGTTTTCAATCTTTTCATTTACCATGTTTACCAGTAGTGTTTGTAGAGCTTTTTGGGAACTCTCCTCTGGATTATTCATTATCTGTTCTGTCCCCTGATTATCATGAGTGGGAGTTGAGATACCCGGACTTGCCATTTTTCTTGTGTTTTTCCAGGTTGCTCTGTCCATTTGGGATGAAAGTAACACCAGTTTTGTGCTAGAACACTATCTTAAGGCAAGCATCAACCAAAGTCTGTAACTGCACAGTCAAAAGTCTGCAGATATAATCTAGTTCAACAGATATATCTATTCAACATCAAACAACTATGTATTAGTGAGTTTTGAACTGCAAAGAAGTATTTGGGAAACCAGAAATTATTAGGTTTAGGTAGAGATGTGTGTAAAAATTGGAGTAGAGGAATGTAGAAAGGTAGAGGGAGAGTTAACTAAGTGGTAATCTCAAAGGTGATAATAGGTTGGGTAGAATGATAGTAGAGAGAGAAAAAAAGAAGAAAGAAAGAAAAAAGGGACAAGAAAAAATAGAAAAACAAAAATGAAAAAGTGAAATGCTTACAAAGTATGCAAATTTAAAAACATAAAATTCAGAGAAGAATAGGTATAGGATAAGAGAAGGAGAGAGCTAGAAAGGAAACATGAAAAATTTAAAAATAAAAATGTTTAAAATATTATATAGGTATAAAGAGTACTGTTATTAAGGAATTTAAGTCTACGAGGTTTTGAATTGAGTAATAGATTTCTGGGTTGTGTGTACATTATGGTGGATAAGGTCTAATAATCAACTACGGGTATATCTGAGGATGAGCCGAACAGCAATTAAATCACGCAAAGAACGAAAGAAGAAAAATTGAAAAGAATGAGAAGGAAAGAAAAAAAGGATCAAAAGGTCACTAGAGCTAAGCAAGAAAAATTTTTAAAAAAAGAAAGCAAGAAAAAAAAAGCACACACACATATATTCCTAAAATAAAAATTATGAGGAAGGGAAAAAATTTTTAGAAAACAATTTTTTAAATTAAAAATTAAAAATTTAAAAAGTTTTAGGAAAAAAAGTTTTTATAAAAGATGCAAAAAAAAAAAAAACAGTTCTTTGATTGTTTTTTGGTAGGCTGAGAAGATCCTATATTTCCCTTGTGTCTGTAACCAGTCTTTTGTTGGAGTCTCTGGTCTGCTTGTGATGTTTGATTTTCCTGTGGCTTGGATGGTGTCTTAAGTCAGTTTGTTTGAGCAGGCAGAAAAATGCTCTGCTTTACCCAGCATTTTGTGACCCTCCTCCAAGGCTAGTTCAGTTGGAGAGAGATCTGCTGTGAGTGTCACAAAAGAGGGAGATGGCTGTTTCCTATATTTTGGAGATGCTGTGCTGAGCCTAGGTTCTGGGGAGAGTTGAGACCTTTCAGCAAACAGTAGCTTTCCCTGAGGGGCTAGCTTCTGAGAAGCTCACAGAGCCCAGCCTGGAGCCATTCTCAAGGTTTATGTTTACTGAATTTCAGTTGATTGTCAAAGCTGCTGTAGGAAGTGGCAGCCTCTCGCTCTGTTTCTCAGTGAAGAAAGCCACTCCTGGGGCTGGCGGCTGGGCTGGGTGACTTCTCCCTGGCTGGAGCTGAGCCTGGCAGGTCAGGTTAGGTTCCTGTGACCTGCTAAATGACTCTTGTTTTTTGCCAAGGCCTGAGTTGGAACTAGCTGCTCAGCCAGGCCTTTGTCAGTATCAAAGATGGAGATCTCTGGTAGTGGAGGGAGGGGGGGTGGCCTTCCGTCCTCTGCTCCCTGAGATGGAGTAAGGATGTCATGCTTCTACTCATATAGGAGTCTTGCTTCCTGGATCCTATCTGGTCTGTGAACTGCAGGATGAATATCTTTGCTCCTTGTCAGTTCTTGCTGGTGTTGAGTAGAATCTGCTCACCTGATGCGTCTGGTGCCTTTGTCCCTGACTCTCTGTGTTGCAGGTGTGGCGTCTATGGCCACTGCCGCCACTGCCACCGCAGCTTCAGCTGCTGGCAAAGTACTCAGATCTGTCCCCTTGCCTGGTTTTTCCTTCTCTGGCCAAACTCTCTTACTGTGATGACACACTTGGTGTGATTCTCTGGCTTAGGAATGTTCATTGGAGCACTAAAACTGCTTTCTATGTGAGAGCTTGTTTGCCTCCAGCTTCTCCTCTGCCATCTTCCTGAAACTCTAAAATTTCTTACTGTATTTTATTTTATTTTAAATTTTAATTAAAATGTGAGTGGGCATTTGTGTGTGTGTGTGTGTGTGTGTGTGTGTGTGTGTGTGTGTGTGTGTGTGTGTGTGTGTGTGTGCGCATGGTGTTTGTTTGCTGAATCTTTAACTCAGGGCCTGGAAGCTCTCATATAGCTTTTATTTTGTTTTACGCCATTCTGGATTGAACTTGGGGGCTGGGCACTCTCTGAGTACATTTTGCTCAAGGTTAGAGCTTTACTGTTCAAACCACAACTCTACTTCCAAGTTTTTGGTAGCTTATTGAAGATAAGGTTTCATGGACTTTCTTGCCTGGGCAGGCTTTGAACTGTGATCCTGAGATTTTAGCCCCCTGTGTAGCTAGGATAAATAAATAGGTGTGAGCCACTGGCACGTAACTCCTTCCCCTAGCTTTTTGCTCAAATCTGGCACTCTGACTCAAGATACATCTTCACTTTTGGGTATTTTGCTGGTTAACTGGAAAATAAAGTCTCACAAATGTTCTTACCTAGACTGACTTCAACATTGATCCTCAGATTTGAGCCTCCTGAGTAGTTAAATTACAGGCATGAGCCACCAGTGCTTGGCGTTAGTTTCTTGATACATATTTTACTATGAATTCTCAGACTTTAAATAGAAAGGTACCAATGTGGAGGTTATACTCAGAGGGTATCTTAATCAATAAAGTTTTGTGGGATAAAGAGCAAATAGTATTTCAAAAGTGGTAGTTAGTTCTAAATAGCCAGAGATACACAAAATAAGCTGAGAGGATTTATATTGCCTGTACAAAATTAAAGTTGCTATCTTCCATACTAGATAACCTGTACTATATTATTGATATTTACTTACTCCAGAGAGACTAATGTATAAGAAACCATTAGAGCCGGGTGCGGGTGGCTCACGCCTGTAATCCTAGTTACTCAGGAGGCTGAGATCTAAGGATCACGGTTCAAAGCCAGCCCCAGCAGAAAGTCCGTGAGACTCTTATCTCCAATAAACCACTAGAAAACCAGAAATGGCTCTGTGGCTTAAGTGGTAGAGTGCTTGCCTTGAGCTGAAGAGCACAGGGACAGCCCCCAAGCCTAGAGTTCAAGCCCCACAACCGATCCTCCCCCCCAAAAGAAACTATTAGTTGACCTGTCACTTATACTTAAAATGCTTTTTAAGTTGAGTTGTTCCATATGCAAACATTTTACTCTGAAACAGATAATACACTGTAAACTTCATGTGTAATATGATGAAATATGTATGATTGAAGTAAACTTATTTTTCATATTGATGAAATAATACTTTAGTACTTTTTTGACATTTTACTAGTAGATGAAACAATGATTCATCATCAATCCTGCATGACGATCTTAGCTTATGGCATTCATGATGTTTGCAGTTTTTACATCAACACAGGCAACATCTCACTAATGGAAAACATGTTCTGTTTTCACTGATTGCTCTTGATGTGAATCATAAATAAGAAATATTAAACAGATAATTGTTTTAAGATTAGGAAAACCTAAAGATAATGACAACATATGAGCATGGATTTCCAAAAATGATTGAGCCAAAGTACACATTAAAACTACATAGGAGATTTTTTTCTCTCTTTTTTGGGGGAGGAGGGGAGGGGTTTGGTCGTGGGGCCTGAACTCTGGATCTGGGCGCTGTCCCTCAGCTCTTCAGCTCAAGGCTAGCGCTTTACCACTTGAGCCACAGCACCACTTCCAGCTTTTTTCTTTTTTCTTATAGGGTGCTGAGGAATCGAACCCAGGGCCGCATGCATGCCATGCAAGGCAAGCACTCTACCACTGAGCCACCTTCCCAGCCCCTTTTTTTCTCATTTTCAAAGTATAATCTTGCATTATCATGAACAAATTCCTCTTAGCAAGTTGAAGGAAAAGATGAAAATTTGAGTCTTTGATTCCCTTTTTAAATGTTCTTTCTTCTCTTTTTTAAAATCTTGCAGATCTTATTTTTTTTAATCCAGTACTCTGAGAAATGAGTAATGTTTTCTTTCTCCTTTATAATAGGTTTAATAGTTATTTTGTTGTAGTTGTTTGATGATTTTTTTGTGCTAGTCCTGGAGCTTGAACTCAGGGCCGGGGTGCTGTCCCTGAGCTTTTGTGGTTAAGACTATTGCTCTAACACTTGAGCCACACAGCTCTACTTCCAGATTTTTTGGTGGTTAACTGGAGCTAAGTTTCATGGGCCTGGCCTGGCTTTGAATCACAATCCTCAGATCCTAGGCTTCTGAATGCCTAGGAAACCAGACACAAGCCACCAGCCTTCAGTCTGTAATCATTTTTATTATATGGATACCATTCAATGTTCTTAAATAAGAAAAAGAGAAAATGGTGTAAGGAAAAGTTCTAAAGTGTATTAAAGCAAAAAACTTCATTAAAATATGTGTCATATTCTGATAACACACCCATACTGTATTTCTTCCCCCACTGATTGAGAGTATGGTATCTTGTTATTTTATTACATTTTTCCAAACAGGTGTCTCAGGTGTCATGATCAATTAGCAATTTGTTGATAGTCAATTAGGGCCAAGCTACCTTTCTAGTGCTCCTTTCTAGTGCCCTGTAAAAATACCATAGATTTCAATCATGTTAGTATTCTAACTATTTTTTGTTTTATGAATTTGATCTTAGAGAGTTTGTGCATGTCAAGTACCCAACTGTTTGAGTGAGGCATACTTGTACAACTATCTTTGGCATTTGTTGAGCACCATCTTTGACAGGGGCCTGGAGGTCCACACACAATGCAAGTCCTTGCATTTAGGGCTATAGAGGAGCCATCAGCTGGGACTTGAGCAGAACTTGAAATTTTGGGAGAAAAAAGATGATGATTCTAAGTAAAAGTAAAAATGTGTTTTTAGCCCAAATGTCTCCTCTCTCATAGCTTAGCATGCTCCTTTCCTAGACAAACACTTGGCCCATTTAGTAAAGGCAGTAAATAATCACCCCAACCCCTTTTACCTTGAGATGGCACTCCTCTGGAACAGCAATAGCCATTTAAGGTATCAAGATCCCCTAAACCTCTCAGGTTATAAAGGTCAACTGAGATAGTAGCCAGCACTTCTCACTTCTCTCTTGTGAGAAGGGGACTTTCCGGTCCCTTTACTGGCAATAAGGCTTTCCTTTGTTCGTTGTACTTGGATGTCTGGCAAAGTTTAATTTACTCTAACACATGTAAAATATAAATGAAACATCCCTAAAATAATGAAAATAGACAGCCAAGTGCTGGTGGCTCACACCTGTAATCCTAGCTACTCAGGAAGCTGAGATCTGAAGCTACTCAGGAGGCTGAGATCTGAGGACTGTGGTTGAAAGCCAGCCCTAGCAGGAAAGTCTATGAGACTCTTATCTCCAATGAACTACTAAGAAAGTTGGAAATGGGGCTGTGGCTCAAGTGATAGAGTGCTAGCCTTGAGCTGAAGAGCTGAGGGACAGCGCCCAGACCCAAAATTCAAACCCCATGACCTACCAAAAAAAAAAAAAAAAAGGTAAATTAAACACATTCCAAAAGGAGAGGCAGAAATAGAGGGGAAACCAAGGATTAAAGTATTTATATTAAGTAAAAACAATTCAAGATATTTACAGTAATATCAGTAGATAAGTCAGTAAATAGATTGAAATCAGTAGATAAATTAAAAGCATAAAATAACAAAGTTTTTAATGAGGATGAGTTAATTACTGTGTAAGTTAAGAATGTTTTAAAATTATGGGCAAAAATTAATTCCTTTTTAAGAGAAAGCATCCAAAATTTTATTACTCTAGAATTTAGTTATTTACTAATCTGGGAGGTAGCAAAATGTTAAAACTTTCTAAATACTAACAAGGAAAAAAACACATATGAATCAAATTGTAGAGAAAGTGAAAGAAGTTTATTTGAAAGCTAGACACTAGTGAGAGAACAGGGAAGGAGACTGTGGTGGCAGGAATGTGGGACAAGGCAGGCACCAGTCAGTGGCCTGTTGCTGTGACCCTAGTGTTCAGGAGGCTGAGATCTGAGGATCACAGTTTGAAGCCAGTCCCGGCAGGAAATTCTGAGAGATCCTTATCTCCAAATAACCAGCACAAAGCTGGAAGTGGAGCTCAGGAAATTGTTCATACCCCAAGTTCAAGTCCCTAAACCAGCATTAAAAAGAAGAAGAAGAAAGAAGAAAGAAAAAGGAAGGGGAAAAAATGAAGAGGAGGAGGAGGGAGAAGAAGAGGAGGAGATGATGACAGCAACTGTATGAACCAGGTGATAATGCAATTACATCCCATGACAATGAGGGTTAGACCTTTGAGGACCACTAGGAGTGTGGCACATTTCTTGGAATACCAATACCTGAGGAAAGAGGAACCTGGATATTTTCAGTTCTCATTCTTATGTCTGAGGCCCTGGGCCTCCTCTGCCCTGTCCCTTGGATGATGAGGGGTCCAGTAGTCCAGGAAGATAGGAGGAGATGTGTGCAGATCCCCAAGAGAGGGTGTCCCCTCTCCTACCAGAAACCTTTCCACTTACGCCTTTTGGATACACCTGGCAAGTGGCACCACTAAGTGGTATTTCAGTCACAGTAATAACCATGGGAGCTGTTCTGTAATTTCAGTACTCAAGGGGCCGAGATATGAGGATTGAGGTTCAAAACCAACCTGGGAAGGAAAGTCCCATGAGACTCTTATCTCCAATTAACTACTCAGAGAACTGGAAGTGGTGCTGTGGCTCATGATAGAGTGCTCATTTTGAGCTGACGAGCTCAGGCCCAGACCCAGAGTTCAAGCCCTAGAATGGAACAAAAAAATAAAAAAAGAACCATGGAAAGAAGAGCTTCAGGACTTTCACAATTTTGAAATAAATCAATAAAATCATTACAGAAATATTTTCTTCTTTGCAGACTGGCAAAATTCAAAAATGAGCCTACAGTTCACCTAGAAAGATAAGGTTAACTGAGAAATTTTACACAGTCTCTATATGAAAAGTCATAAATAATGATGTTTCCAGTAAGATGCATATTATTTCAAATTACACCAAGATTCCATCTTAGAAGATTGACAGAAATTTAGGAGACTTTGCATTTTTAAGATATAATTTAGAACATAAAGTTCTAGACAAGAAAACATTTTTCTCATTTATTATAAAACTAAGCACTTGTTCAGTAGAATATATAGGTGTATATGCATACATGTATATATGTATATAAAAACATAAAATACACACATATCTATAGATACACATATGTGTTTAAGTCTCTTTGTATCTTTCTTTCTTTGTTTCCTTCTTTCTTTCTTTTTCTCTTTTATTTATTTATTTACTCTTTTGTGTGATATTCCTGGGGTCTGGAAACTATCTTTGAGCTTTTTGTTTTGCTCAAGAGTACCACAGCTGGGGCTGGGATGGTGGCTCAGTGGTAGAGCGCTTGCCTTGCATGCCTGAGACCCTGGGTTCGATTCCTCAGCACCACATAAGCAAAAAGAAAAAAAGCCGGAAGTGGCACTGTGGCTCAAGTGGTAGAGCACTAGCCTTGAGCTGAAGAGCTGAGGGACAGCACCCAGGCCCAGAGTTCAGGCCCCACGACCAGACCCAAAAAAATAAATAAATAAATAAAAAATAAAAGAGTAGCACAGCTGAATCATAATTCCACTTCCGGCTTTTTGATAGTACATTGGAGATGAGTCTCATGGACTTTCATGCCTAAGCTTGCTTTGATCTCAGTCTCCTAAGTAGATAGGATTACGTTTGTGAGCTATGGTACCTGGTTGATGTACATTTTAAACTTACAATTTATCTTAATGGAGAGCAGCCACATGTAACACACATTATCGTTACAAGTGGTGATGGATACAGTCAACTTACAACAACGCCTATTCCCAAGCCATTTTTGTTATTTCATTTAGATCACAGAGATTAAAGCTATAAAACTATCATAAATGCTTTGTTTGGTCTTCTACCTACTCAGATTTGATATGGATAGAAAGGTTTGCCATGGGAAGGACCTGAAGCCCAGGCTTCCTATTCAGTGTGCACTCCTCCCCCATGGGGTGAACTTTAGCAACAAAAGAATCTGATCTTGGGTTCCTGCAATATTGTGTGTGTGTTTGTGTGTGTGCACACACACACATGCATGCGTGCATGCATGCACGCACTCAAGTACTGATCCTTGAACTCAGGGCCTTGTGTTCTTAGTTGGTGCTATAGTTATAGCTGGTGCTTTTTCACTTGCCATAGCTCCACTTACACATGCTAATAAAACATAAGAGTCTCATAGCTTTTCCTACAGGAGCTGGTTCCAGCCATGATCATCAGATCTCAGCTCCCTGAGTAGCTAGGATTATAGGTGTGAGCCATCGACATCCAGAAACTTTTCAATAGCTGAGATGTGCTTTTTATTTTTTTTTCTCAGCAAACACCAATCTGTAGAGATTGCCCAGGAGTCTCTATCTCAGGAAAGTTTCTGATTGACTACCTTCTCAGTATTATGTGACGACTTTCTCATTATATTTAATAGTCTGTTTCTGTTAATGATAGAAATAGATTCCTTATTTTATTGAATATTTTTGTTGATGTTGTGCATCTGGCAAATGTTTATCTCTTAGTAAATGTCTATGAAGCCAATAACTGAAAAGAAGGAAGCAATAACATCAGACAGAGGAACATCTGACAGAGTTTGGGACTACAGGTAGGACGAGGTCAGAGTAGGAGAGGCAAAAGGACACCTTGCAGTCGGCACTATGGGGCATATGGGGCAGTGAAGCAGATGTTATGCCTTGATTCCTTGGGGAAAATCTTTCCTGTATGAACTTGAGCAATGCATAAGACTTCTACTCTGAGACAAAGAGTAAGTGCTTTGTGAACCTCTATTAAAAAACTAGCAGGTAGATGATCTTAACATTACTATCTTAAGCCTTTCCCTAATACAATACCTACTTTCTCTTTTCTCATTTATGACATTGATTTTTCACTTAGATGGCTCTCAAATGAGATGAACTGGTCAAAATACCCTATATTTTATTTGATGGTCTTTTGGTTTGTATCATAGATTTATTTTGACTTTTGGTTATAATTTTCAACTTGAATTAGCCCTGAAGGGACACCAGCATAAAAGAATGCTTCCAATAAATAATACTGTTGTAATGATTGCTTCTAGGATGCAATCATTCTGTGCCTCATCAGCTTCCCTTTGTTTGGGTGCCCTATAATTGCTATACTAAGATGCCCTCTTAGGCCTGAGTGTTGCTCCTTGGCTTTTTTTTTCTTTGCTGCTCCTGAGGCTTGAACTCTGAACTCGGGGCCTGAGCACTGTCTCTGAGCTTCTTTTGCTCAAGATGAATGCTCTACCACTTGAGCCACAGCATCACTTCCAGCTTTTTTGAATAGTTTATTAGAGACAACCATCTCACAAATTTTCCTGCCTGAACTGGCTTCGAACTGCAATCCTCAGATCTCAGCTTCCTGAGTAGCTAGGATTACAGGCATGAGTCACCAGTGCCTGGCTTCTCCTAGCTTCTTCATTCATGCCTGGGAGACTACCAATTGTGCCATAGCTCCACTTCTGGCTTTTTGCTGGTTAAGTGGAGATAAGAATCTCATGGCCTTTTACTGCCTGGACTGGTTTGAACCTGGATCCTCAGATCTCAGACTCTTAGGTAGTAAGGATTTTCTGTATAAACTATTAGCACCCAGCTAGAGATCCTCTTTTAATAGATGTTACATCATCTAAAGAACACTGACATTGGAAATTTTGTTATTTTGTGCTTTTTCTCTTCTTGAGCTGTTGGACAAATATCTACATGATTACTTCACAAAGGAATTCACAATTTCTGAAATTTTGGTACAAAAAGAGATGATGTTATGAGGAATGAACTTAATGTTAAAGATATTTAATGATTAAGGATTTATGTTATTTATTTTGACACGTAAGAGAGGCTTCTTTGAAATGAACCTTAAGATAAAAAGACCACAATGTGAACTGCACACAGAAATCTTAGAATCTCATAAATGCCCAGCCTCTTGTCAAAGCTTGTGGTTCTTAGAATAGGAATAGAGTTTCCAGTGTAGAGGTAAATGAGAGGAGAGGCTGAGGAAGAATCTTGGAGAATCCGTGTGATACTGAAAGTACAGGCAAAATGAGGACTGTTTTTGAATATTCAACTCATCTTTCTCATATAAAAGCATGGAATTTCTTTTCATAATCTGTTTTTGACAATTCCTTTCCTTTTCTTATTTTGTTTTATGTTATGAATTCTCCACTTTGTTTCAATGGAAAATAATGATTATTTGCTTTTAAAGTTCACCCGCTTGAATTACTGTGGGATGGAGACCAGTTTTATCTTCATACTTTCAGTATAAAATTAGTATTAATCCTTATTTAGTTGTACTCTTTTATATGGAGGGAAACATCAAGAGGTAGATGATAAAATTTTTAAAGAATTTTTAATAAAATTTTTCCACATTAGTTGTTAGAATGAATTAATGAAGGAAACTAAGTTTTAATAATTTTCATGTGATCATCATATTCTCTGATTCCATCCTGGATCTTGTTGCAAGGCATTCTGACTCAAGTAACACTTCTTATTAGTGTCTCTATAGTAATAATGTGTGTAAGAAACCTTAGTGGGTGAAAGAAAGATTGGCGGGGCATCTAAATCTAAGGAAGGCTGGAGCATCTAAATTTGATTATGCTGCATCAAAAAGTGTCAGTTAATTTTACATGTGAACTTGACATAAGGTATACAAACATTTGGCCAAATATTACTAATGTTGTCTATGTGTACATAATAATATTTGATATATTGAGCTTTAGATTTTCTACTTTGATGACAATAGATCTTATCTAATCAACTGACAATTGGAATTGAACAAAAACTATTAAATAAATAGAAAAGTTAACTGTATGGCTGATTCATGTGAATATTAGTCTGTTTGGGCCTTCAAATTTCAGTGGAAAATTCCTTTTTTTGAGTCTCAAGCATGTCACCTTTCAGACTGATCCTTAGACCATCAGCTTTTCTGGTCTTTGGCGCTTAGGATTCAGTCAGTAAATCTAAATTATTGTCTCTTTTTGACATGAAACCTATAGATTTAGGAACTTTTCAGCATCCATAATTTTGCGAGTAAATTTTTTATAATAAATCAAAATGAAGTCTAACAGTTTCTTTTTGCCTGTCTTTTCCTTTTGACCTGTGTGTGGTGTATGAACAGGGTTGATGATCACCTTGTGGTTGGTTTCTCTGGGAGCCATAACGAAGACACCTAGAGGATTGCTCTCAAATAGGGACCCCATGAGGTTCCCTTCTAACCACCGTGAAGTCTGCTTCAGTCACTCTTAAGATGAAGGAGAATTCTGAGCACCTCTTAATCTGTTGAACTATGAAAAGAATCCTTTTTGCCTTTTGTTTTATTCTAAAACTTTTAACAGAGAGCACTGGCATGACAATCACTTAAAACATGTTTCTTTTCAGTCTATCAATAAGCATAGCTTTTAGTTTATAAACCATTCAGACAATATTAACTTTTAACTCTGCAGTCAGCTAGAAGAGTGTGTGTGTGTGTGTGTGTGTGTGTGTGTGTGTGTGTGTGTTTATATACTTAGGGCTTGAACTCAGGGCCTTGTGCTCTGGCTTGACTTTATCCTTTCAAAGACATCACTCAAAGATACCTCCACGTCCAACTTCTGGCTAATTGGAAATAAGAGTATCATGGACTTCTCTGTCCAGGCTACTTTCTAATCCTGACCCTCAGAGCTCAGCTTCCTGAGTAGCTATGATAAAACTCATACCTAGCTAAATAATTCTTAAAGGGCAGAGTGGAAGAACTATAAAGTCTAATTTTATATTCTCTACCATTATGGGAAGGAATAAAGAACTCACAGTAAGAATTGTCTCCCTTACAACTTCACCATCCCCCTACATGTAGTGCCTTCTGCTGTTTTGCTCTGATTTTCTTTAATAAAGGTGAGTAACTGAAATATTCTAGTATAAATTATTTTAAAATAAAATTAGAATAAAAAATTCTCCAGCATCATTTGGGAAAGGCAAAAAGGGGCTGCAAAAAAGGAAAGAGGAAAGATGAACAAATGCAGGCATGGTACTCAGTAGATACTATGTGGGAAATGCATTGTGCAACTTGTAGGCAGAGACAGAAGGAGGAAATTGGGAAAGCAAAGAGAGACATTGTCAAAAAATGTACTCATTTTCTAATTTATGATAGGGTAACCTCTCTGCACAATGTCTTAATATTAACAATAAAATTATATTTTTAAAATCTCCAGCCTTAGGAGTCATGAGGAATGAAAGTTGGGAAGTCTGCCTTCATTGGCTAGAAAAAAAAATCTGTAAGTCACAGAGCAGACTGTTCCTGCATCTGCATACCTGCAGAGGAAAGCCAGAGTAACAGTTGCCTCATGCCAGGGCCCACATGCCTTTCCACGAAGCTCCTAGGAAACAGTGAGGAGGCTTCTCTGTGGGATCTTGGCTCACTGGTAACAAAGAACTAAATTGTTTGTTGATAAGGCTGTAAAACATCTTTGGGTTTTAGGTTTCTGCAACCTAGATATGGCTTAAAGGATGAGAGCAAAATTGAGTGTTAAAGACAATGACTGGTATATATGAGTTGCACTGATAGACTCAGAAGTAGGAATCTGTGAGGAGATGGCTGCCTTGGACAATGGGTGGGCATTTTGGCTTGGGGAAGGGCATTCCTCGGTTCAGGCCCTGGGGAAGCTAAGAGATGCAGTATCCTGTTCCACATCTCCCATAAAACAAGCAACTATGGAGAAAGTGCCTAGAAATCTGTCTTAATCAGTTCTCTAAAGAATTCTAACACATGCTAAATTTAGAGAGACACTGGTATAAGGTTGAAAGGAGTCTTCCAGGAATATTACTTGGTTATATTAGTAAAAAATCTATTTAAGTCTTTATATGCTCTTATTTGAAACTAAACTAACTGGAGATTTGATTCTGTCCAAGAATATCTGGACAGATATTCTCAGTCCTGCAGGCTGAGAAATTAAAATAAGAAACAAGCCAGCTAAAGTTTGCATTCTTCAGAAAATTAGCTTAGAGTAGCTAATATTAAAAATTGATGTAATCATTTTTAAGTTTTTCTTTTTCTTTTGTCAGTACTGTGGCTTGAACTCAGTGACTCACACCTCTTCAGCTTGTTTGATCAAGGCTGGTATCTTTACCACTTGAGGCACACTTTGAGCTAAGATTTTAGCTAGTGAATTGAAGGTGGAATTTCTATGATTTTCTCCCCCATCAGCTTTAACCATCTCCTGAGTAGCTAGGATTAGAGGTGTGAGTTATTGGCACTAGCATAAGTCTAGTTTTAATGTACATGAACCATATACAGATGGATAGGATATGGACCATAAGTGTGGATCCATCCATGTTAATGACTGGTTTGCTTTCATGCCACTCTTCAATATCAATGCATTGCCAGCATCATCATAGCTCAGAGTGTGAGTTATTTCCTGCTCTGTCACTCCATCAGTTCACAAATACTCCTACTTCCCTGAGAGAACAGCTGAAAACTAAGTGTGGTTAATGAACATTTTACCATTTCAAAAAATGGATTTACATTCTCCCTTATAAAAAAAGGAAATAAACAAAAGACAAAAGAGCTGGGCACCCATGGCTCCTGCCTATAATCCTAATGTGTCAAGAGGCTGAGAGCTGAGTATCACAATTCACAGACAGAATGGGCAGGAAAGTCTGAAAGACTACTCCCTTAGCACTTACCTTGAGCATAAAATTGAAGGACAGCAACCAGAGCCTGAGTTCAAACTCTTGGACACTGACAACAATGCAAAAAAAAAAAAAAAAACATGAAAGACAAGACAAAACAAAACAAAAGTGAAGCAATTATCAGTTAATTAAATGGATGAAGTTTGAGCTTTTATCATGCTCAAAGTAAAATCAGGTTTTCCAACTGTCTTTTTTAATGTATACATAGCTTCAGTGTGAGAAGTCTTTTCTAGTCATCCAGAGGTCGGGGAGGGCAGAGCTGCTTTGCACACAGACTTCCTTGGGGATTTGAAAGACTGACTTCAGAACCAGTATTCTTAATCAATAGAAATCACATAGAAACCTTACAAGGAACATGAAAATGTACATGAAAGTGTGAATTTGTCAAAGCTTGCAGAATTACATGCTAAGCAGTGTGAGTTATACTCTACTATACTGGCCTATTAGCACAAATACTGCGTGTATTTTGGATAGCAAAGAGAGATGTTCTATTGCCTTGAGCATGCCCACATTTAGCTATCACTGAAGCATGTGATTTATAATTTATTGAATTAAATAGCATTAGAAAATATTAAAAAATAATGCTACATTCTAGAATATCAAATGAAAGGTTACTATAAAATTGAGCAAGCTACTTAAACTTAGCGTGGCGCATAAGAGAAATATTTCAGTTTCATAACCTTAAATTTTATTCATGCTACCCCTCCCCCAAATCTAGATGTAGCTTCATTTTTACAAAGAGACAAAACAGCTGTTATTCGCATGTTCATCATAAAAACTTTTACATATTTTACTGAATCTGTTTCTGTGACAAAACAATTATTTTCTGTAGCTATCCATCTCTATATATTATATATACACATATACAAACATATATATAATATGTTAGTTTCATGTTTATAATCTATATTTATGACTTTGATTTTTGCTTCCAGACTATGCCTTTTTAATTATTTTAATACAGTCTATTTTTAAACTAGATTGTTAAAATGATTCTAGCATGGCTATTTGAATCTCTTTAAACTTTGGATTCCATTGTATCTTCCCTCTTTTCCTCCCAGCCAAGCCATTTTAACCTTCTAATGGGCTCCTGATTTTCCCTTGTTAAATCTTAAAAAACTAGCTTTTGGGTAGACTGACTTTCTGCAGAAGTCTATACTGGCTTTTTGGAGAGGGTCAGATAAAGGCTATGGGATACAGCCAGACTAACTGGGAATGTTCATATCTAATAGGAATCTGCTGTGAAGGTTTTGTGTGGAGGAAGTAATGAGGTGAGAAACCAGAGTAGGTTGTTGTGGGTCCCAGAATTTGCTGTTTAACAAAGGTATCCTTTAAAAATAAAACCCACATTCACCTCAAAGGAATGACTCCAGAGAGCTCTGCCCTTCCTTCCCTCACTCTACACATCCATAGATGGAGCCAAGTACTTTATTTCTGCATTCAGTATTGTATGCTTTATACTCCATTGATTTGCAAAATCCATAAAAGAAGGAAAATGATAATTAAAGACTCATTTCTGTTATACCTATAATTTATTTAAATTAGCATATTTCCTTTTGCTTTTCTTTTGTCCTTCCATCCTATCTTTCTTCCTTTTTCCCTCCCTCCTCCCTTTCTTCTTTCCTTTCTTATTCCTTCCCCTTCTCTCTCCTTTGTATTTTTCTTTTTGCCCCTTCCTTTCCCTTTTCCCTTTCCTTTCCTTTCCCTTCCTTCCTTGTCCTTTCTTCTTTCTTTCCCTTCTTCCTTACTCTTTCTCTTCTTCTTTCTCCTTTATATTTTTCTTTTTCTCTTCCCCTTCCTTCCTTCCTTCCTTCCTTCCTTCCTTCCTTCCTTCTTTCCTTCCTTCCTTCCTTCCTTCCTTCCTTCCTTCCTTCTTTCCTTCCTTCCTTCCTTCCTTCCTTCCTTCCTTCCTTCCTTCCTTCCTTCCTTCCTTCCTCCCTTCTTTCCTTCCTCTTTCCCTCTCTCTATCTCTATCTCTCCCCCTTATCTTTCTCTCTCTCTTTCTTTCTTTCTTTGTCCTGAGGCCCAAACTCAGGACCTGTGTGCTGTCTCTGACCTTTGTTTCTCAAGGCTAGTACTCCACCACTTTTAGCTTTTTGGTGATTAGTTGGAAATCATTGCCTCACAGAATTTCCTGCCCTGGCTGGCTTTGCACCATGATCCTCGGGTCTCAGGCTCTTGAGTAACACACACATTGGAAAAAAGGGACAAAGATTTTTTCCCCTTCAGTTTTATTTTGCTTGTTCTTTTGTTTGTTTGTTTTTGTTGGCCATGAGGCTTGAACTCTGGGCCTGGGTGCTGTCCTGTCAGCTCTTCAGCTCAACGATGGCGCTCTACCACTTGAGCCACAGCACCACTTCCAGTTTTATGGTGGTTAATTGGAGATGAGGGTCTCACAGACTTTCCTTCTCAGGATGGCTTTGCACTGTGATCCTCAGATCTCAGCCTCCTGAATAGCTAGGATTACAGGCATAAGCCTCCAGCACCTTGCTTCCAGTTTTGTTGTTCTTGCTGTTTATTTTGTGATCACTCTGCCCACAATAAGGCATAAGCCACCATTGTCCAGTTTCCTTCTTTTCTTTTGGTGGTATTACTAGTGTTTACTATGGCCTCACACTTTGATAGGCAGGTTCCCAACCACTTGTGTCAACACCCAGTTGTTGCACTCTAATTGCTTTTCAAGTAAGGTCTCCTATTTTTCTTTTGTCCCTGAGCCAGCCTCCCAATGTGCCTTTCCTCCATCTAAACCCTGCTGGAATTGCAGGTGCACACTTTCCAAGTAACTGGAACCACTTCATGAGATGTGGGTCTCACTAACTTTTTACCCACATTTGCTTCAAACCACAATTCTCTTGATCCATTCTTCCTGAAGAGCTTGGATTCTAAATGTGAGCCATAGTTGCACCCTAAATTGCCATTTTCTTTAAAATAGATACAGCTTTAAATGTCTTTGACATAAACTTATTATTATAGTAAAAGTTTGCAGTGACTAAAATTATAGAAATCACTGTGATAGATTTTCCTGTATTTGAGAAATTGTAGCATTCTGAATATTAAATGCAAAATCAAGCTTATTATACCCACAATGATAGGGAGGTTACATAATATCCCTAAGCATATGCAATGCAGTTTTAAGCATTGTCCACTCAGGTTCATAACAGGCATCTTGAATAAAATTTGAAATTAGAATAAGTAGAAGGGCAAAAGGTGCTCATGCCTGTAATCCTAGCTACTTAGAAAGCAGAGTATCATGGGTCAAAGCCATTCTGGGAAGAAAAGTGTATGAGACTATTATTTGCAATTAACCATAAAAAAGCCAAAAGTGCAGGTGTGGCTGAGGTAGTAGGGTGCCAGGCTTCAGTGGAAATGCCAAGCAATTCAAGCCCTGTGGCTAGCACATGTGTGTGTGCACACACACACACATACACACATCTGCACACATCTGCACACACATACATACACATTGGAAAAAAGGGGACAAAGATTTTATTTTCTTCTCCAGTTTTTTATTTGTACTTTTGTTTGGTTTTCTCATCAGACATGGGGCTTGACCTCTGGACCTGGGTGCTGTCCCTGAGCATTTAAGCTCAAGATGAGCACACTACCACTTGAGCCACAGTACCACTTCTGGTATTCTGGTGGTTTATTGGAGATAAGAGTCTCACAAACTTTTCTGCCTGGGATGGTTTTGAACTGCATCCTGAGTATCTAGGATTACAGGCGTGAGCCACCAGTGCCTCACCTCCAGTTTTGTTGTTGTTGCTATTTGATTGGTGATCACTCTGCCCACAGTAAGAATAATTGGACCTGGGAAGAGTTGAAGGCAACAGAGGAGCTGGCCTCTCTAGGAAATGAGAGACTCGATTAGAACTTCACGTGGAGAGGAAAAGGGCTTCGTTTGTTCAGAACATGGGGTGGAGGTTTGTAGGCAGATAATTTAACGTCTTCATTAACTAGAAATAGAAAATCAAGGGAGATGTTTGTGCCAGTATTGAGGCTGGAACTCACTTTCCCTTAGCTATCCTACTCAAGCTAGTACTACCATTTGAGCCATCCCTCCACTTCTGGTTCTTGCCCATTTGTTGAATCTAAGAATCTTATAGACTTCCCTGTCTGGGCTGGCTTTCAATCTCGATCCTCATATCTCGACCTACTAAGTAGCTAAGATTACTGGCCTGAGCCACTAGTGCCTGCCTGGTTTGAGGTTTCTTTTATATTCCAGTCAATTTTAAAGTAAGCAGAGAAGCACATTTCAAATTTGGTTCATGTGTGTAGATTAATTGCACCTCACATATGTGTGATGCTGTGAAGACATTCATTACTTGGAGGTGTGTGGGGAAGGCAGGGAAGCCCTTCAAGTCTCTTGGGCTTAAACAGGTGGAGACAATCAGTAAAATGAGAGCTTGTGCAGTTTGAGTTTGTGAGCTTGCAGTTTCATGGCACAGGGAAAGAGAGTTCACATAAAGCGAAAATTGAAGTCCACAGGTGCTCGTGTCTCACATCTATAACCTTCACTACTCAAGAACCTGAGGCTGAAGTTAGATGCCAACCCTGGCAGGAAAGCTTATGAGACTCTTATCTCTAACCATCAAAATATCAGTAGGATTGTGTTGAAAGTGAACTATACTACTTGTGGGTGGTGATTGGAGGAGAAAAACTGGGAGAGAGCATGGGAAGGGACAACATTGTTCAAAAAGAAATGTACTCATTACCTGACTTATGTAACTGTAACCCATCACCTTTGTAATAACAACAAAAATTTAAAAACTAGTAGTGAATGTGTGGCTCAAGTGGTCTAGCACCAACCTTGAATGGAAAGAGCCAAGAGGTAGTGTTGGCCTAACTTCAAGCCTCAGTACACACACACACACACACACACACAAAATGGTATTGAACTTCTATTGCATAGTTCTTGTAATTCTGAAGTCTCATACAGTCCCAAAGAAGGAATTGTTTTCGTAACTTCCAATTTCAAATATCCCCAAGTTTTTGGAGTTACCTTCAAAACTGAATCTGTTGTCTTGTTTTCTACTGGAAGAAACTCACAAGATCTTTATTATTATTATTACTATTATTGTTGTTGTTGTTGTTGTTATTAGTGTGTGTGTGTGTGTGTGTGTGTGTGTGTGCACTGTTTTCCTGTTCACTGAGCTTTTTTCCTGCTCAAGGCTAGCACTGTACCACTAGAGTTACAGCTCTACTTCTGTCTATTTTGCTGGTTAATCCAACATAAGAATCTCACTGACCTTTCTGCTTAGGCTGTCTTTAAACCTCGGCTCTCAGATCTTTAGCATCCTGAATGTGAGCCACTGGTGAGTTTCTAGTCTTACTTGTTTTTTATTTATATTGACTGATTTTTAGAGGGCAGAATATCTATACCCTGAATTATGAGCCCTGTGGCTATCTTTGAATATATGGCAAAAATTAAATAGATTAAAATGAGAAAGATATTATTTGTCTGTGTGTTTCAAGTTTCTGGTCATTCTTTTGTATTTTGGTAAAAGCTAGACAATAAGAGTTTAAATACTGAACACTGAAAAGTTACTTAAATGTCAACAATCCAAAATATTAGTATAGATCCTTGGGCTATAGGTTCTAGATAAAATCAACAATTTTCTGTGTTCTTTGTATTAGGGTAAATGTGAAACTGCCTCAATTGTCGGAAAAATGTGGAATTTTTTAACCCCAAGCCTATAGGGCAACTAAGTTATTTATTTGAAATTTTATTTTCTTATTTTTATTATCATTATGAAGGTGATGTACAGAGGGGTTACAGTTAGATAAGTTAGGTAATGAGTACATTTCCTTTTGGACAATGTCAACGCATCCCTTGCTCTCTTTTTCTTACTATCTTTAAACAGTTGTACAAAGTCTTTTCAACTCAGCATGTTTGTTTATGAGTACAATAAATCTTGATCAGTGTCACCCCTTCCATCACTTCCCTGCATTTCTCTCAACCCCTCTATCACATTGAGTTTTCTGTTTCCATTTCTAATTCTGTACATTGAATATATTCATCCACATTCCTGTCTCTCACATGCCCCCCCCCTCAGTCACACTTTCTCCTCAGACATGTCTCAACCTCCTGGTATTCATTTAGTTAAACCCTCTGTTAATTGTCTGATAAGATCACACCATGGTATCCAGCCCTGCATATATCATACTTCAGTCATTTTGTTTTTGTATATATTTATATGGACTAGTAGTGTTTTCATATATGTTATAGCCATCTGAGTTTTGACAAAGGAGTCAAAATTGTATAATGGATAAAAAAGATTGCATCTTTAAGAATGGTGTTGGGAAACTGGACATCCATATACAGAAGGTCGAAACTGGATCCTGGGCTGTTACTTTGTACTAGTATCTGCCCAAAAGGGACCAAAGTCTTCAGTGTAAGATGTGAAAACTTCAAACTAGGACAGGAAGAAGGAAAACAGTGGAACCCATTGCCATAAGCAGACACTTCTGAGTAGAATTTCAAGGGCTCAACAAATAGGAGAAACTTACAAGCGTCTGCATTGAAGAGAATATAGTTGCTTAGCTACAAAGACAGCCTACAAAAGGGGAGAAGATTTTACCAGCTGTACATCTGAGGAGGGCTTAATAACCAGAACATACGAGACCACATAAACTAAACCCTCATAGAATCAATAACCCAATCATAAATGGGCAAAGGAGCTAAATAGAGGCTTCTTCTAAATAAACTCATTTTCTTCTCAGAAGAAGTAAAAAAAAGCCAGTAAACATATGTGGGAGTGAAGTGTATCAAACTCAGGAAATTAGTGGAATGGAAATTTGTTTTATCTAAATAAATGAACTACAATCTATATAACTTACTTAAACCAAATTTTTTATGTCATGATTTCTCCCTTTCTCACTAATATCTATTAATGAGTAGTTAACTCTTGCCATTTTCCTTTCCATTCATCTTTTCCTATTCACTATCACCACTTTAACATGTAATAAAATTCATTATATGAATACAACTATGTGTCAAACCGGTACTAAACACATTCATGAATTAATGTTGATACTTCTACAACACTACTACTATTTTTTTGGGGGGGGTCGGGTCGTGGGGCCTGAACTCTGGGCCTGGGCACTGACCCTCAGCTCTTCAGCTCAAGGCTAGCGCTCTACCACTTGAGCCACAGTGCCACTTCTGGCTTTTTTCTTTTTGCTTATGTGGTGCTGAGGAATCGAACCCAGGGCCTCAGGCATGCAAGGCAAGTGCTCTACTACTGAGCCACCTTCCCAGCCCTACTACTATTTTTTTAATGGTAAGAACTACAGTATTAAGTAACTTCCTCAATATACCTAGGTGGTCAATGAAATAGCAAAAGATTGAACTCAGATACTCCGATTAGAGTCTAAATGCATTCTGTCAAATTTTTTTTCAGATCTTAGATTCAAAGTCTGACCCTGTCTCATGGACTTTTCAATACTAGCTTCCTTTATGGATGTTTATTGAGAGAAATAGCCCCTCTTCACATAGGTGCTTAGACTAGGGAGTTCTCTATATAGTCTTCTATGGAGGTAACATTCTCTGAAGTTCATCGGAGGAAACACAAAGCAAAGCTTTTTCACCCTCATCATGTGGGAGTTGAGTCTGGAGACATCCAAAGCTTAGGCTTCAGCTTCATATCACTCCGAATGAGGAATTTAGTCAAGCACTGGAGGCTCATGCCTGTAATCAGAGCTACTGAAGAGGCAGAGAACTGAGGGTCACAATTTGAAGCCATCCCACCCAGGAAAGCCCAGACAGGAAAGTCCATGAAATTTTTATGTCCAATTAACCAGCAAAAAACCTCAGAGTGGAGCTGTGACTCAAATGATAGGTCACCAGCTTTGAGTGAAAAAGCAAAGGGACAGTATCCAGGTCCTGTGTTCAAGTCACAGTCCTGGCACAAAACAAAACAAAAAATGGATGAAACTGAAGAAAGTGACATACAAAGTCAAAAGAATTGAGAAGTGCTCATGAAAAAAAAAACAGATATCTGAAATGCAGCTGATTTTGAGAGTTTAGCCCAGAGCATAGGAATGCTCAGGCATGTGCCCTTGGGCAAACCATTATGCTTAATTACACTTTATCTTCATCAGGTCTATTGTTTATAGTCTATCTTAATGGATTCCTGTCTGACCTCCATGTTTAATCCTCCAACCTTATAAATAATTCATTACATTGCTTGGCACTATTCAAAATACTATTTTTCTTATTTAAGTTAAAATGTTTCTATTTTTTAATTTAATTTTATTGTACTGTATTACATTACTTTGTTTTGTAATGTAGCGGTCTGTGTCTTATTTTCTTTTTTTTCCAATGAATTATATTTATTTTTTTTAATTTTAATTTTAATTTTTTGTGAACATACTGTACAGAGGGGTTACAATTACATGGGCAAGATAATGAGTACATTTCTTATCAAGCATTGCAGCCTCCTCCTTTGTTTGCCCTTCACATCCTCTTATTTTCTTTTTAATTTTTATAGCCTGATTTATTATCTTTCATTACTTGTATGAAGGGACTTCAATGTGTCAGTGCTATGCATCTTGATCAATGTCACTCTTCCCATCATTCTCTCCCATGTTCCCTTCACCATCCATCCTCTCAATTATCTAGTTCCATTTTCGTAGACATTGAGTATTCTGAGTGTGTTCTCTCACCATTCTTCTCCCCATCCCATCTTCTCCTCTCTACTTGAACATGAGGGTTGAGGCTAATATAAACAATTTAGGTAACAGTTTTAGGGTGTTTCTTTAAAGCGGTGTAGGGAGACCCTCCACTATGTACTACCAACCATGAAGTGAGCACCCTTCCTCTGCCACATAATCCCAGCCCCTATGATCTGCCTCAGCTTAGGCTCAAACACCATGGATACAGCTGACTACAGATTAAAACCATTAGTCAATCACAATAAATCCTTCTTTCTTGTAATTTGTGTCTGTCAGCTGTTTTACTACAGTGATGAAACACTGTCTAACAGACAGTCTCTCAGAGTCTCTTTCTCTATGGTCTTCTGATATCTGTTCAGCAGACTCAACCGGGTCCAGCCTTACTGAGATATAACAGGCAGAATCCTTTTTCATTCTATTTGCTTTGATGCACTTGTGCAATCTGGACCATACAGAATACAGGTTTGAGAAAGGGCAAGCAGACTTGTGGAATTTATATTTTATCAGTGGCTAACATTTTATCTGTAAGATGGTTACTTTGTTTTTCATTCCTCTACCTTCCTCCAAAGTCTTTGGATTCTGAGATGTTTTAAACTTGCATTAATTTTGTTGTTGAGATCTTGACTTTTTTTTAAATATTCCTTTTTCATTATTATTTTACCTTATTGTATTTTAGTTTTATTTTTGTTTTACTACCGGAGCTTGAACTCAAGACTTGGGTGCTAACCCTAAGCTATTATACTCAAGGCATAGTACTCTATACTTGTGTCACAATTCCACTTTCAGCTTTTTGGGTTTTTTTGCTGGTTAATTGGCAATAAGAACCTCATGCACTTTCCTTCCTGTTCTGGCTTTGAAAAGAGATATTCAGTCTGAAGCCTCCTAAGTAGAGGTAAATTACAGGTACAAGCCAATTGTGGCCAGCTTCAGGATTCCATTTCTTACTTAAGATGTAAACACAATTATTTTCCATTGCTCACCACTGACAACCTTTTGTCTGTGAAACTCACCTGCCATGATGTAAAACCTTGAGATTTTGTTCATTAAAAGCCCACCAACAAAACTCCTTCACCCTTCTGGTTCAAATGTCAGTGTTAGCCAATCATGAGAGCCAAAAATAAAGATGAAATTTCCAATAGTGGACCCCTTTTCCATGATGACCTGGGTGTACAATGGACAGTGATCAAGTATGTCAGTGACTAAAGTTAAAATTACAGATTGAGACAGGCACTGGTGGTTCATTCCATGATCTAAGGATCAGAGTTCAAAGCCAGCATGTGCAGGAAACATTTTAAGACTCTTATCTCCAATTAACTACCAGAAAACCAGAAGTGGCCCTGTGGCTTCAAGTGGAAGAGTATGTAAGCCCCAAGTTCAAGTGCCACAACTGCCAAAAAGAAATATATTGAAGTTATTCCTGAATTATTTTGGTATGAACTCCTTATTTGACTCCCTTAGACAATGATGACCAAATTTGCTGGTATCAGGGATTTTATATTTTATTTTGTTCATTTTGTTTTAATTTTTATTACTTTAGGTAGTTGTAAAAATATTTCAATTCCACATGTCAGTTTATGAGTACATTGCATCCTGACCAATGTCACCCCTTTCATCATTCTCCCCATCTCTCCCCACTCAACCATCCCCTCAAGTTACCTGGCTCCATTTCACAGATGTACATTGAATGTTATGACTATATTTCCTACTCTTTCTCTCCATTTTCTGTCCTCACCCTTTGGGCTCTCTTCTGCCTGACAACTCAGCTTTCTGATATTCATTTTATTAAACTATAAATTAGTTCCTAAAAGAAGTCAAACCATTGCCGTTCTCAGGGACTCAGGGATTGCCTGCCTGGGTAACATGAACTGACTAAAGATCTTCTGGTCCTTGTTGACACTGTCATGTCCTAGTGATGATGTTTTTGGCTCCACAGGAGGCATTAGAGGTTTTCCCTCTACCAGGCAAGTGGCACCCATCATATGTGAAATCTGAGACACCTGTGAAACAAAGTGAGCAGCAGAAGCTTTTCTCTGTAGTGGAAAGAAACAGAACAGCTCCAGCCAGTAAATAGAAGTAGTGTTTCTTTGTTCAGAAAAAAGTCTAGCTGTGCCTTGAACTTTCTGTTTGATACAGAGGTAGGAAAGACAAGTAATGAGGAGATTATTTACAGAGTGAGGAAACATTGTTAAAGAGAGCTGAATGGTGGTGGTGTAATTGCTGAGGGGCAGGTGGACTCAAGAAATTGTTTCCATTGAAATTCTGAGATTGTGAGTGTGAGTGTGTGTGTGCATGCACCAGTACTAAGGTGTATATGTGTGTGCATGTGCGTGTGTACCAGTACTGGGGTATGTGTGCATGCATGTGTGTGCCTGTATGTTCACCAGTACTGAGGTGTTTGTGTACACACATTTGTATGCACATGTTATGAACCATTATTGAGGTACGTGCATACATGCACATGTGTGTACACCAGTACTGAGCGGTATGTGAATATACATGTGGTGTGTATGCACCAGTACTGAGGTGTGTATGCACCCATGTATGTGAGCATGTTAATGCACCAGTACTGAGGGTGTGTGTGCACATATGTATATGTGTGTGCACCAGTACAGAGGTGGGGTGTGTGTACATGTGCATATGCACCAGTACTGATGTGTGTGTACATCAGTACTGAGGTGTGTATGCACATGTGCTTGTGTATGTGCACCAGTACAGAAGTGGGGTGTTTGTGTGTGTGTGCGTGCATGTGCATATGTACCAGTATTGAGGTGTGTGTACACCAGGTGTTAGCATGTGTGTGTGTGTGCACCAGTACTAAGGCCTGACCTTCAGGCTTCACAGTCTTGTTCACATTTTGCACTCAAGGCTGTGCAAACCTCCACTTTCATCTTTCTGTTTGTTAATCACAGAGAAGAGTCTCATGGAATTTCCTGCTCTGGCTGGCTTTGAACCATGACCTCACATCTTAGGCTCCTGAGCAATTAGGACTGAAGATGTGAGCCACTGGCACCTGTGTTTATGTTTCCCAGTGATTGAACATTCTTATCTATTTCAATGTTTAAATCTTCTCAATCTCACCTAAATTCAAAGCTAAGAAGTGTACAGTTTTTAAAAGGAAATGTTCATTTTCTGAAATAGATCCTTTTCTCCTATTATATGAAATATATACATATCTCACAGTATACATGAGAGTTTTCATAACAAACAAATTATTATTCTGTTTGAGGTT
Source organism: Dipodomys merriami (assembly GCF_024711535.1). Taxonomy (NCBI): domain Eukaryota; kingdom Metazoa; phylum Chordata; class Mammalia; order Rodentia; family Heteromyidae; genus Dipodomys; species Dipodomys merriami. The sequence continues at coordinate 35,789,182 of NW_027202826.1, read as the reverse complement.
TGTTGACCAAAGGACAAATTTGCAGGAAATTGGCCATGTCTCTTGTACTGTCAAAACATTTACTTATATTTCCTTGTACAATAAAAAAATTTAAGAGAATAAAATGTAAACCTTCCAATAATATCTGGTGGTGTTATTTCTTCAAAGTAATTGTTACTGGCTGCTTGTGGCTCCTGCCTGTAATCCTAGCTACACAAGAGGCTGAGATCTGGGGGCTGAGGTTGAATACCAGCCTGGACAAAAAAGTTTGTGAGACTCTTACCTCCAATTACCCAGCAAGAAGCTGCAAGTGTAGCTGTGGCTCAAGAAGGAGAGCACTAGTCTTGAGCAAAAAATTCAGGGAAGAACATGAGGCCTGAGTTCAAGCCCCAGTACTGGAACACACACACACACACACACACACACACACACACACACACACACACACACACACAATTGCTGAAAATAGTTTTAATTCCTTAAAGGATGAGTATATTCTCCAAAATTATGCAATACTGTTTGAAAGTGAGTGCTAGGAAAATTAGTGTTGTTGGAAGTATTTCACTCCTGCTGCAAGAATAGAACTTTAGTAGAGGATTCCAAGGCAGTTATAAATTTTTCACTGGTCCTTAAACATAACTTTTGGTTATTTCAGTTTTGTTATTTGAAAAACAAAAATTCTCTTACTGAAATAACAGCACAATTTGAAGGACACAAGTAATGTTTGGCCCAACAATGTTTTGTTGTTGTTTTATGTGAGTACTAGGGCTAGAACTCCATGTCTGGATATTCTGCTTAAGCTTTTTGCTCAAGGCTGGTGCTTTTCCACTTGAGCCATGCTTCCAAAAGCCACTTTTGGCTTTTTGCTGGTTAATTGGAGATAAGAATCTCACAAGCTTTTCTGCTTGGGTTGGCTTTGAACCATGATCCTCAGATCTTAGGATCCTGAGTGGCTAGATTACAAGCATGAGCCACCAATACCAGGCTGGTAAAACATTTGAAAAGAACTTATTTGGAGATGTTTTGTGTCAGGAAACAGTATAAAATATAAGCATGGTGACTTGTGACTATCTGAGACATTAAGAGCCTTCACAGAGACTAAAATATCAAAAAAAATAAATTTGAGTGTTTGAAAATACATTGTTGCATATATTTTAGGTGTGGAATGGTGAAAGAACATTGTAATTACTTTTCTGCAAAGCTGTTAGTACACATTACATTATAATGGTTATTTATTTTAAAAGTTGTCTGAATTTTGGGCCCCTAAATAATCAATCACACATACTAATTCCCTTCACAAAGATGATCCACTTTCCAATTATCAGTGTAAAGTCAGATTGCAAATTATTAACATTTGAAGCAACCAGTACAAATGAAGTACAAAGCCAAGAGCAGTGGCCTATGCCTATGTTTCAAGCTCAGGAGGCTGAGACTTGAGGATTAAGATTCATAATCAGCTGGGCAAGTAAAGCTCATGAGACTCTTATTTCAAATGAACCATTTTAAAAGGCCAGAACTAAAGGGGTGAATCAAATGTTAGAATACAGCTTGGAAAGCAAAACTAAGGGTTAGAACCCAGGCCTTGATCAAGGGAGGAAGGAAGGAATAGAGAAAGGAAGGAAAGGAGAGGAAAAGCGAAAGGGAAAAGAAAGGAAGAAAGGAGAAAGGAAGGAAGGAAAGAAAGAAAGAAAGAAAGAAAGAAAGAAAGAAAGAAAGAAAGAAAGAAAGAAGAACTAATGAAGGAAGAAAGCAAGAGAAGGAAGGAAAGGAAAGGCCTTAGAAAGACTTTAGCCAAATATTTGCAAAGCTGCACAAGAATGCTGCATGCTAATAGATAAATTGTATCACAAATGCACAGATAAGAAGTCTATAAAAATCTAATGTAAATTGTATTTCCCTTCTTTTCTTTTTTGGTAAGAAAACTCCATTTGACACATTTCAACCTTTAACCTTAACCTTCTTTTGACTGTGAGACCTGCCAAATTCTCATCAAAGGGACTGCATACGGATATAAAAAGAAATATAAATTATTGTCATTAATAATCCATCCCCTTCTTCCTCCACCTCATTTAAGCTAATGGACCATTTGTTGCCATTTTCTTTCAAATGTATCCAAGAACATTTCAGCACAACAAAGACAGGATTCTGTAAAATATCATATGAACACAACCTCACATTTATTTGCCAATTAAGACCAGGAAAGTCATGATAACTGTGATATTATTCATCTGTCTGGAGGAAGCAATTCCTATTAACATAGAATAATTACACTTTTGTTATTTCAAGGTTCAAAGGAGAAAATTATTTTTGAGGCTGTTTCAAGGAATTGTACAGTTGCAGAGCTATCATGGATGGACAGAAATTGTTCTGGTCTGTATTACATAGTGTTCTTGAGGATGAGTTCTTTCTTTTAATAGTTAAATTATAGGTTACAGTTTTCATTTTCTCTGGAAATCTTATGTTTATATGTGCTGCAAAGGTTTGGGTCACATTGCCTGAGAAGAAATGCTTTCTTGGTAATAATAGAAAGTCAAAGTTCAAAACAGAACAGTAAAAGGGTATGCAAAAGGGCTGGGGGGGGGGTCAAATGGAAAGGGATGGACAAATGAAGAGAGGAGAATGCAATCAAGAATCCAATGTATATACCGCAAAATTAAGAAGAGTGAGGGAAGGGGTGATAGAGAAGGGATGGTGAGAATGTTGAACGGGGTCACACTGATCAGGATATACTGTATTTATAATTACTTAAAGATAATTTTTAAAAATAGCATCATAGTAAAGAGTTAGCCTAGAAAAAAACTAGGATCTAACTCGTAGTTGCTCTCAGGATTTAGAGTAGTTCAAAACTGTTCTGGACCTATTCATACCTAAAATCCCAGCTATTCAGGAGGCTGAAGTCTAAGGCTAGAGATTCAAACCCAGCATGGCCAAAACAAAGCAAAACAAAACCAAAATAAAACAAAAAAAGTCTCTGAGAGATTCTTATTATCAATTAACCAGTGAAAACCCAGAAATGCAGTTGTTTCTCAACTGATAGAGATCTATGCTCCAGTGAAAAGGCTAAGGGAGAGTACTTGAGCCCTGAATTCAAGATCCAACAGTGGCACAAATAATCATTACTATATGATAATAATGATAATGATTATGATGATAACAATAACAACAACAATAATAATAATAACAACAACAGGAATATCCATATACCAGAGGCTCAGTCCTGTAATCCTAGCCACCCAGAAGGTGATATGAAAGTCATGCCTTGAAGCTAGCCCAGTCAGGTAAATACAAGATAAATAAATAAAATTAATCTCTAATTAAACACAAGGAACCAAAAGTAGAAGTGTGGCTGAATTGGTAGAGCACCAGATTTGAGTGAAAAAGTCCAAGTAAATATACAAGATGTGGAGTTCAAACCCCTGTCCCAGCACAAAAAACATAAATAGATAGAGAAAAAAGAAAAAAAAAAATCTGCAAAGAGCTAGCAACTAAGAAAAGGGGGTATCTTGTGAGGTTTGGGAGCTTTATTGAAAGGTTGAAAGGCCCAGATTGCTTTACTTCATGGTTCTTAATTGTGGTAAAGAACTTGTCTTTCTGGCCCCATTCAAAGCTATTTCTTTGACCACTTTGACATTGGTCATTGGGTACTAGAAATAAGTAGCTCAGATGCTTAGTTCCAGAAACTGGGTAGATAGTTTTCAGAGGAATTGTGGAATCTGAACCAGAGAAGAAACTGTTGAATCCCTTTTTGTTTGGATGTAGTGTTTGTAAATACAATATCCACCTTCACTTTCTCTCAGGGAGCCTGAAGAGAGCCACACAGGAATTGGCAAATGAGCCACGGAGAATGCGGTGGGAGTGAAATTGAGTGAAATGATGTCAGCTGTGGAGAATGAGGACCAGCATGGTAATGAGGGTATGCCACTGGGGCTCCTACATAGGCACAGGGGTTCTTATCTCTTATTCTAGTCATAAACACAAGATATTTTAATCTGAAATCATCTACAGATAGCTTATTGCAGGTTAAAAGTATTGATTATTTTATTGTTTTTAGCTTTATGTATGGAGGAGTTACAGGGCAATAAGACAAGATGGAAACACAAAGGGGATCCAAATAGAAAAAGATGAAGTAAAACTCTCCCTCTTTGCAGATGACATGATCTTGTATTTAAAAAAAAAAAAAACCCATATACCACTCCCAAGTTACTTGAGCTGATTGAAAATTTTGGTAAAGTAGCAGGGTATAAAATTAACCCTCAGAAATCAATGACTTTCCTGTATGCCAATAATGAGAAGAGCACCACTGAAATTAGGAAAGTAACTCCTTTATTATAATAGCAAAACAAAAAATAAAATACATAGGAGTTAACAAAAGAGGTAAAAGGCCTTTATGACAAAAACTTTAAAACCTGAAAAAGGAAATTAAATCAGAACTAAGCAAGTGGAAAAACCTCACATTCTCCTGAATTGGGAGGATTAACACTGTGAAAATGGCAATATTGCCAAAGGCTATCTAAAAATTCAATGCAATATCTATCAATTTCCCAACCTCATTCTTCAATGAAATAGAGGATGCAATCCAAAAATTCATATGGAACAATAAAAGTCCCCTGAATAGAAAAACCAATCCTTAGTAGAAAGAACAGCACTGGAAGACTATCAATTCCACATTTCAAACTGTACTACAAAGCCATAGTAATCAAAACACCTTGGTACTGGCACAAGAACAGACCTGAGGACCAATGGAATAGGACTGAAGACACAGAAATTAACCCACCGACCTATAGCCACCTAATCTTTGACAAGAGAGCTAAAGAAATAGAATGGAAGAAAGACAGCCTTTTCAGTAAATGGTGCTGGCAAAATTGGTTAAACACTTATAGAAAAATAAAGCTAGATCCATATCACCCTGCACCAGAATCAACTCCAAATGGACTAAAAACCTCGAAAGAAAAGCAGACTCCCTGAAAAAAATTAGAGGAAGAAATAGGAGAAAGTGTAGGGCTCCTTGGTACAGGCTGAAATTTTCTTAATAGAGACCCAGAAGCACAACAAATCAAGAAAGGTTGTACAAATGGGATTCCATGAAACTGCAGCGCTTCTGCAAGGCAAAGGACATAGCTAGCAAGATCAATAGAAAGCCCATGGTTTGGGAGCAGATCTTCACTACCCATACAACGGACAAGAATCTCATATCTAAAATATATAAATAAGTGTGTTAAAGACTTAAAGAGAAACTTCTCTGAATAGGAAATAAGAATGGCCAATAGACACAAGAAGAAATTCTTAACATCTCTAGCCATAAACGAAATGAACCTCACCCCAGATAGAATGGCTATAATCAAGAAATCTAATAACAACAGATTCTTGAGGGGATATGGCCAAAAGGGAACCCTACTGCATTGTTGGTGGGAGTGTAAACTTCTTCAACCACTCTGGAAAGCAGTATGGAAGTTCCTCAAATCACTTATGACCCAGCAATCCCACTTTTGAGCATTTATACAAATGATCACAAATAAGGTCATACTAAAGCTACCAGCACAACCGTGTTTATTGCAGCATTATTTACCATAGCTAAGATATGGAACCAACACAGATGCCCCACAGTAGATGAATGGATCAAGAATATGTGATACACACACACACACACACACACACACACACAATGGAATTCTATGCCTCCATCAGGAAGAATGACAGTGCCCCATTTGTTAGGAAATGGAAAGACTTAGAAAAAAGTGACATAAGCCATGCCCAAAGAAACATAGGTCCCGTGGTTTCCCTTGTTTGCAATGATTAGTACATGTCTAGGACAAGCAGAGAAGGTCAAAGGCTATGTACATATGACCACATAAGCAAAATGAACTCCAAGACAGGGACACAAGGTTTTTTTTTTTTTTTTTTTTTTTTTTTTTTTTTTTTTTCTAGCCTGGTGCTGGTGGCTCACGCCTGTAATCCTAGCTACTCAGGAGGCTGAGATTTGAGGATCGCAGTTCAAAGCCAGCCGGGGCAGGAAAGTCCATGAGACTCTTATTTCCAGTAAACCACTACAAAACCAGAAGTGGTGCTGTGGCTCAGCGGTAGAGTGCTCGCCTTGAGCTGAAGAGCACAAGGACAGCGCCCAAGCCCAGAGTTCAAGCCCATGACCGACCAAAAAAAAATAAAGTGTTTTTTTTCTTCCTTGCTATTGTGTTTAATATGTTATGTGATTTTTTTTTGTTCCTTTTGTATGTTCTTCTCCTACGGTATTTCCCCTGTTTTCACTGGATTTAATGCCGGTGTCCTGCATCTTGTATATACAATTTTGCAATTTGGGGAGGGGAAGGGATTTTGCGGAATGCTTAAATGGATGCAGTTGATCCATTGTGATGATGAGATGTACAGGACACTATGTTGAAAACGAACTCTACAATGTCAAAGTGGGGGTGGGAGGAGTTGGGGATGTTGGGAGGGAAGTGATGGTAAGGGGAATACAGAGGAGCTAACAATGCTCACTACAAAATGTACTCATTACCCTACTCATGTAACTGTAACCCCTCTCTACAATATTTTTACAATAAAAATATATATAATAATAAAGAAAATGTTTTCCTTTGGTCTCACCGTATATGAATGCCTAGAGTCCTGTATAATTTATAATTTTTTTGAAATAACAGTCCTTTCAAGTTGGTGGTTTGTATAGAACCAAGATTCTGTATCATTTTCAAAGTAATATACACATACATTATATAATATATAATAATATCTATAATATTTACAGAGGTAAAGGCAGAGATTGTAATCCTTCAGTTGAAGAGATTGAGATCTAACCATTATGTTTCAAAGGCAAATTAGAAATTCTTATCTCTAATTAATAACCAAAAACTAGAAGTGGAGTTGTGGCTCAAGTGGTAGATTGAGCACTATCTTTGAGGGGAAAAGATAAGGGGTAATATCCAGGTCCTGGGTTCAAGCCCCAGTACTAAAACTAACTAAATAGCAAACAAACAGATGAATAAATAAAAATAATCAGAGGGGTATCATATAGTACATTTTCTTCATATCAGAAGCTAAAATTAAGAAGAAATATTGGAGAAGCATGGCTTCAGATTTCCATAATGCCCAAGGCTCTTCTTATTCATAGAATTTCTGTCTATTTCATCCTTTCACTGTAAATATTACACCCTTTAATGTAAATAGAACACTGATGTCTGCCTTCCAAGTCTCACTACTTCTGCTTACTTTTCTTCCCACTCTCATTTTTCTAAGAGATGCTGTGCTCAAACCAAAAAAACATTTCCTTTATGAGGTTTGGGAGTTTCAGAACAAGAATGATTTAAACTTGGTTAACCAAGAACCATTTTAATTACATGAGCAATTGTTCAGAGTGTTAGGTTTTTAAAAAGAGGTGATTGAGTAAGAACAGCACCAGCACGCACGTGGTATTCAGATAAGGGGTAGGTTTATTCAGTAGACCTGCTTGGACCAGGCAAGGGTGGCACTCCACGTGGCTGGGAAAGGCCTGGGAATGAGAGAGAGCTGGGAAGAGAGGAAAGAGAGAGAAAAGAGCAGAGAGAGGGGTAAGAACAGTAGCACTCACGTGGTATTCAGGTAAGGGTAGACCTGCTGGGACCAGGCAAGGTTGGCACTCCACGTGGCTGGGAAAGAGAGAGAGCAAGAGAGCAAGAAAAGAGCAGCAAGAGCTAGAAACGAACAGAGAGAGAAAAAGGAGAGGGAGAGTCTGGGCCTGGGCTAGCCCTTATGTAGGGTATGGGTGGGGAAAGGTGTGGCCACATCAAATTCAGATGTGACCTCAGCGGATGCAGATGTGACCTCTTCCAGGTGTCCCAGTTGCCTAGGTAATGCAGGTACTGGGTGGAGACTGCTGCGAGGAGGGTGGAGTCTGCTCGCCATCCAGGTGCAGACCTTACACAGAGTAGCTGTTTTAATATAAATTAAAGACATAAAGAAAAATCTATGTTTAGGATTAAAATGTTTCTAAGTTTATTTTATCAATGTATCCAGCAATATAAATGTTTATGAAATCTTTACAACTTCTGAATGAAATCCCTTTACTTACAGTGATGTGCATTTAAGGAAGCCTAGGAGGCAATAGTGACTTTTTTATGTCCTGTTGTTTGTTACCCTGCTCTTTGCAATTTGGAGTGATTTTTTTAACTTGATGTAACATAGCCTCAGTATTTCTGAACTGTACACATAGGCTTATCTACTACAAACACTTGAAAAAAATCTAATGATCCACAGAGAGTTTGGCCAGAGAGGGAAAATCCAGGCAAGGAGACAGATCTGAGCACTTCCCCAGACCCGTGACTGCATCAGTGACAGCAGCGGCTGCCATACCAACAGAGAGCATCCAGGACAAAGGTGCCAGACATGGCTTGCAAGCAAATTCTACTCACCACCAGCAAGAACTGACAAGGAGCAGAAATCTTCATTCTGCAGATTCCAGACCAAAGATGGCCCAGGAACCAAGAGTCTGGCATGAGTAGAACCCTTACATCCTCACTCCTTCTCATGGAGCAGTGGTGGGAAAGCTTCCCCTCCCACACCACCAGAGATCTCCATCTGTGATACAGACAAAGGCCCAGCCTAGCACCTAGCTCCAACTCAGGCTTTGGAAGAAAACAAAAACAACCATTGAGCAGGTCACAGGAAACTGACCTGAGGAGTGACTTTCTTCACTGAGTAAACAGAGCCAGAAGCTGCCCCTCTCAACTGCAGCCTAGACCAACAATTGAAGCTCAGTAAACATAAACCCTGAGAATGGCTCCAGGTTGGGCTATGTGAGTGTCTCAGAAGCTAGTCCCTCAGGGAAAAGCTACTGATTGCTGATAGGCCTCAGCACAGAACTAAGAACCCAGAGCCTAGCCTCTTCACAGCAACTCCAAGCTAGAGGAAACAGCCATCTCCCTCTTTTGTGATACTCAATGCCTGGGAGGAGGATCATAAAGTCCTGGATAATACAGAGCATTTTTCTTCCTGCTCAAACAGACTGGGAGGAGGATCATAAAGTCCTGGATAATACAGAGCATTTTTCTTCCTGCTCAAACAGACTTAACCAATCCAGCCACAGGAAAACAAAACACCACAAGCAGACCAGGTTACTGACACAGGGGAAATACAAAATCTCCATCCTCCCACCCCCACAAAAAAATCAAAGAACTTTTTCTACATTTTTTTATTTTTATTTTTTTCCAAAAAAAGTTTACTATAATTTTTTCTCTCATAATTTTTACTTTAGGTGTATATGTGTGTGTGCTTTTTTTAACATCTCTTTTGACCTTTTGGTCCTTTTTATTCTTTTATTTTTCTTTTTTTCTCTTACTTTTTTGCTTGATTTAATTGCTGTTCTGCTCATCCAGATATATACCCATCGTTGATTATTAAACCTTATCCCCCTTGTGTACATACTTAATCCAGAAATTTATTACTCAATTCACAACCTCTTAGGCTTAGCTTCTTTGATAGTAGTATTATATCATTATACCTATATAATTTTCAAGTATTCCAATTTTAAGATTTTTTTATTTTTTATTTTTTCATGTTTCCTTTTTATCTCTCCCCTCCTCTCATCCTATCCTTTTCTTTTCTCAATATTTTTTCTTTATGCTTACATAAATTTTAAGTGTTTCATTTTTTAAATTTAAATTTTTTTCCATTTATTCTTGTTTTTCTTTTGTCTCTTTCCTATCATTCTGTTCAATCCATTTCCCTCTCTCAGATTAGGACTTGGTTAATTCACTCTCTTTTAACCTCTCCACATTCCATTAATCCTACTTTTTCACACATTTCTCCCTAAACCTAATAATATCTGGTTTGCTGAATCCTTCTTCAGCCCATTAATCCATATTTGTTTGATGTTTAATTAGATTGTATCTGCAACCATTTTGACTGTACAACTACAGGAGTCTAGTTAATGTTTGCCTTAAAATAGTGTTCTAGCCCAAAACTGGTGTTACTTTCATACCAAATGGGCAGAACAAGCCAGAGAAACACAAATGGCAAGTCGGGTTTCTCAACTCGCACTCATGATAATTAGGTGATAGAACAGTTACTGAATAATCCAGAGGAGAGTTACCAAAAAGTTCTACAAACACTACTGATAAAGAAGATGAATGAAAACATTGAAAACCTGCAAAGGATTCAGTGTGAGCATGATAGGGAGTGAAAGAAGGCAAACCAAAGATTAATACAGGAATCTTGTGACTGTGAGAAAGCTGCTCAAACATTGATACAGGAATCGCATGAAGAGGCAGAGAACAGTCAAAGAGAATGACAGGAATTGCGTGAGCAGACTGAGAACAATCAAAGAGAAAATAGGAAATGTGTGAGCAGGCTGAGAAAACTCAAAGAGAAAGACAGGAATTTCCTGCGCAGGATGAGAACAGACAAAGAGAAACACAGGAATTGCCTGAGCAGGATGAAAAGAGTCAAAGAGAAACACAGGAATTGAGTAAGCAGGCTGACAACAGTCAAAGAGAAATACAGGAATTGCATGAGGGTGAGGAAGCTAATCAAAGACTAATACAAAAATTGCATGAGCAGAATGAGAATAGACAAAGATCAATAGAGGCATTCATGGAATCCATAAACAGACAGCTGAAGGAATCCAGGGAGACCACAAATGGAATGCTGATTGGAGCCCAACAGAAGGAAAGGGAGTCTAAGGAAACCATAACCACAACCAATAAAATAATGATTTGAGAATAAACACTGAACACCAAATTAAGGAAGTGAAGAAGTTCATACAAGATCTAAAACAAAGCTCCAACAAAGAATTTGAAGCCATCAAAAGTGACCAATTAGAAGGAAAAGAAAAAAAAGTAGGAAATCTTCACAGTAGGTTAGACCAGGCAGAAGATTGAATCTTGGAGATTGAAGATAGCCTAAATATTCTAGAGAAAAAACAACTATTCAAGACAAATCCAAGAAATATGATAGACCTCTTCAGCATTTGGAAGACCACATCGCAAGGCCTACTCTGAAGATAATGGGTATAGAGGAGCACCTAGAGACAGAAGTTAGTGGTCTAGGAAATTTATTTAATTAGTTCCTAGCAGAGAACTTCCCAAACATGCTAAAAGATAGGGCTATTCAGATACAAGAATCTTTTAGAACCCCAAACATACCAGACCAGAACAGTATATCCCACCATCACATTATAATCTGCAAAGGATCAATTCAGACCAAAGAAAGGATCCTTAAAGCTGTCAAGGAAAAAAGATCAATCACCTATAAAGAGAAACCAATTAGAATAACCTCAGATTTCTCAGCAGACACAATTAAAGCAAGAAGAATCTGGAATGATGTATGCCATGGCTTAAAGACGAACAATTAATAACCAAAAATACTGTACCCAGCTAAACTCTTCTTCATAACGTAAGGTCAATTAAAATCCTCCCATAACAAAGAAAAACAGAAACAATCTATCTTCACCAAACCAGCCCTACAAAAGACTTAAAGATGTCCTACACATAGAAAACCAACAAGATCACAATAAAGGCCAAGAAATCACACCCAAACTGAAAAGCCAAGAACCATAGAAAGAACTCAGTTGCCGCAGCCCCCAAGAAGGTGGATAACATGGCAGGAACTCCCAAATAACTCTCAGCCCTGTCTCTTAACATTAATGGACTTAACTTTCTAATTAAGTGACATAAACTGTCTAGTTGGATTAAAAAGCAAGATCCTTCTATCAGCAGCCTTCAAGAGTCACACTTTTCCCATGAAAACAAAGATATTTTGAAAGTGAAAGACTGGAATATAATCTACCAAGGAAATGTCCCATAAACAGGGGGAGTTGCAATCCTTATATCAGATAAAATAGACTGCAAACTAAAATTCGTGAGAAGAGATCAAGAAGGTTGCTATAAACTACATAAAGATCTCTCCTTCAGGAGGATATTACAGTTCTAAATACCTGTTCAACAAACAACGGAGCACCCAAATTTATCCAAGAAACACTACTTTCCCTCAAATCTCACATATATCCAAAGACTTTAATTGTTGGGGATTTTAACATACCACTATCCCCACTAAATAGATCAACTTGACAAAAAACAGAGAAACCTCAGATCTAAACAACTGCATAGATCAACTAGATTTAACAGACATCTACTGAATATTTCAACTAGCAGCATCAGAATACATGATTTTCACAACAGCACATTGAATATTTTCCAAAATAGACCACATTTTATGTCACAAAGCAAACTTGTCCAAATTCAGAAACATTGAAATTATGTCCTGCATTCTCTCAGACAACAAGGGAATAAAATTAGAACTCAACACCAAAAGCCACCAAAGAAAATCCTATAACACATGGAGGCTGAACAACACACTGTTGAAACACCAGTAGGTTATGGAAGAGATTAGAAAGGAAATTGAAATGTTCATGATATTCAACAAAAATGAACACACAAATTACCATCTCCTCTGGGACACAACAAACACAGTACTCAGGGGCAAGTTTATAGCTCTCAGTTCCTACATCAACAAATTGGAGAGATCTGAAACCAACAATTTAATGAGACATATGAACCTCCTTGAAAAAGAGCAGCAAGCTAAATCTCAATCCGGTAGACAGAAAGAAATAATTAAAATTAAATCAGAATTAAACGAATTAGAATCCAAAAAACCATCGAAAGAATCAACAAAACAAAGAGTTGGTTCTTAAAAAAAAAATTAACAAAATTGACAGACCCTTAGCAAATCTTATCAGAAAAAGAAGAGAACACACCCAAATAAATAAACTCAGAGATGAGAATGGAAACATCATCACAGAAACAACCAAGACTCAGAACATTATAAGGGAATACTTCTCAAAACTTTATGCTTATAAGGTTGAGAACCTGGAAGAAATGGACCTTTTCCTAGCAAATATCGACACGCCAAAACTAAACCCAGATGAGTTAACCCAACTTAACAGGCCCATAGAAACAGCAATAAGAGACCTCCAATCTAAGAAAAGTCCAGGACCGGATGGATTTACAGCAGAATTCTACAAGGCCTTCAAAGCAGAGCTCACACCAATACTCCTCCAACTCTTCAATCAAATTGAAAGCCAAAATTCACTACCATGCTCTTTTTACGAAGACATCATAACCCTCATCCCCAAACCAGGCAGGGACTCATCAAAGAAAGAGAACTATAGACCCCTTCCTTTGATCAACATCGATGCCAAACTTCTCTACAAAATTTTGGCCAATTGACTTCAATTCATCCAAAAAATCATATATCACTATCAAACAGGATTCATTTTGGAGATGCAAAGCACGTTCAACATATACTAATCAATTAATATAATTCATCACATCAACAAGAGCATGGATAAGACTAACATGGTTATCTCAATAGATGCAGAAAAAGCATTTGACAAGATCCAACACCCCTTTATGATGAAGGCTTTGGAAAAACTAGGAATTCATGGAACATTCCTCAATACAATAAATGGTGCATATGACAAACCTACAGCCAGCATTATACTCAGTGGTGAAAAACTAAAGACATGTCTTCTAAATTCAGGAGCAAGACAGGTGTCCACTCTCTCCACTTCTCTTCATTTAGTATTAGAATGCCTAGCTAAAGCAATGAGAAAAGATGCAAACATAAAGGAGATCCAAATAGGGAAAGATGAAGTAAAACTCTCCCTCTTTGCAGATGACTTGATCTTGTATTTCAAAAAACCCATGGACTCCACTCCGAAATTACTCGAGCTGATTAGAAACTTTGGCAAATTAGCCGGGTATACAATTAACCTTCAAAAATCTGTATGCCAACAATTAGAAGAGCATGGCTGAAATCAGGAAAGAAACTCCATTTGTAATAGCCACACACACACACACACACACACAATACCTAGGAATTAAACTTAACCAAAGAAGTGAAGGACCTCTATGATAAAAACTTTAAAACCCTGAAAAAGGAAAACAAAACAGAACTCATAAAGTAGAAAACCTCTCATGCCCCTGGATTGGAAGGATCAACATCGTGAAAATGGCAATACTTCCCAAGGCTATCTACAAATTCAATGTGATACCTATCAATATTCCAACCTCATTCTTCAAGGAAATACAAGAGGCAATCAGAAATTCATTCAGAACAATAAAAGACCCCAGATAGCAAAAATGATCCTTAACAAAAAGAACAATGATGTAGGAATATCAATACCAAATTTCAAACTCTACTACAAAGCAATAGTATTCAGAACAGCTTGGTCCTGGCACAAGAAGAAACCTCAGGACTGATGGAATAGAATTGAAAACCCAGAAATGAACCCACAGACCTATAGCCGTCTCATCTTTGATAAGGGAGCTAAAAACATAGAATGGAAGACAAACAGCCTCTTCAGTAATTGTTGCTGGCAAAATTGTTAATCATCTGTAGAAAACTAAAGCTAGATCCTTATATATCACTCTGCAACAGAATCAACTCCAAATGGATCAACGACCTCAAAGTCAAAGCAGACACCCTGAAAAGACAACAGGATGAGATAGGAGAAACCTTAAGTCTCCTTAGCACAAGCAAAAATTTTCTTAATAGAGACCCAGAAACACATCAAAGCAAAGAAAGGTTGGACAATGGGATTGCATGAAGCTTCAGAGCTTCTGCATGGCAAAGGACATAGCTAGCAAGATCAATAGAAAGCCCACAGACTAGAAGAAGACATTCATTAGCCATAAAAGGGACATGAATCTCATATCTAAAATATACTTGGAACTCAAAAAATTAAATGCCCCGACCACAAATCCTCAAAGAAACAACTGTCTGATGAATCAGTGTGCTAAAGTCTTAAAGAGAAACTTCACTGAAGAGGAAATAAGAATGGCGAATAGATACATGAAGAAATGCTCAACTTATCTAGCCATGAAAGAAATGCAAATCAAAACAACATTGATATTCCACCTCACCCCAGTTAGAATGGCTATAATCAAGAGCTCTAATAACAACAGATGCTGGAAGAGATGTGGACAGAAGGAAACCCTACTGCATTGCTGGTGGGAATGTAAACTTGTTCGACCACTTTGGAAGTTAGTATGGAGGTTCCTCAAAAGCCTGCCCAGCAGTCCCACTTTTGGGCATTTACCCAAAGGATCACAAACAAGACCATACTAAAGCTACCAGCACAACTATGTTTATTTACCATAGTTAAGATATGGAACCAACCCAGATGCCCCTCAGTAGATGAATGGATCAAGAAAATGTGTTATATACACACTATGGAATTCTATGCCTCCATCAGAAAGAATGACATTGCCCCATTTGTTAGGAAATGGGAAACCTGGAGAAAAATATATTAAGTGAAGTAAACCAGGCCCAAAGAAACATTGGTCCCATGGTATCCCTTATTTGCAATAACTAGTATATGTTTAGGACAAGTGAAAAAACTCAGATAAGTTGATGTTAAGCAAAATGAACCCCAAGATAGGGACACAAGTGTTTTTTCTTCCTTGTTATTGTTTCTAACATATTTATAAGGTTCCATGTGATTTTTTTTTGGTTGCTTTGTATGTCCCTCCCCCATGGTATAACCTCTCCTTTCATTGTATTTGATGTTGGTATAATTTGGGGAGGGGAAGGGAAAAAACAAAATCTTTAAGTATGGATACAGGTTTACTCATTGCAGCAATGAGACGTACAAGACGTTCTGTAGAAAACGAACTTTACAATTTAGGTGGGCAGGGGTGGGAGGGAGGAGAGGAGGGTGTAGTTGAGGAGGTGGGAGGGACCAGATGGTAGGGGTTAAACTAAAGAGGAGGCAACAATGCTGCATAAGAATTGTACTCATTATCTTGCTCATGTAACTGTAACCCCTCTGTACAGTATTTTCACAATAAGAAACTTATTTTTAAAAAATCTAATGATCCCTTCATATATTATTCCCCCCTCTTTTATTTTAGTTTCTAAGAAAGATAGAAGAAATGAACATGCAAATTATTTTAATGAGACAAGCATACACACATATGATCTAATAAACAGTTGTATAAGACACTGTTGAACAACTAACTTTACAATTTAGGCAGAGGCAAGGGAGTGTAGTTGTGGAGGTGGGAGGGAAGGGATGGTAGGGAAAAACAAAGGAGGAGGCATCAATGCTTGATAAGAAATGTACTCATTACCTTGCTCATGTAACTGTAAACCCTCTGTAGAGTATTTTCACAATAAAAAACATTAAAAAACCTGGAAGTGGTACTGTGGCTCAAGTGATAGAATGCTAGCCTTGCCTTTAGTATAACAACTAACAGATAGCACCTAGGCCCTGAGTTCAAGTCCCAGGACAAACATGCATGTGTGTCTGTGTGTGCACACACACAGAATTACACACACACACACACACAGAATTAGTCACAGATAAAAGCAGCATAAAAATTTTAAAGTGCACATTTTTTAAAATTGAAAATGAATATATATATGTGTGTGTGTAGTGTGTGTGTGTGTGTGTGTGTGTGTGTAGTTTTAACTGCAAAACTTTAGTTTCAAGACCCTGATTGTAGCCATTTTTACTTCTTTAACCTTTTCCTTACTGTCTTCCTCTAGAGCACTGATACTGTCTAGGAGGCTTAAGGTCTTTCTGTCTGCTATATAAAGAATTTTGAGGCAGGAAAAGTGGGAGTAGAGGCAAAGCTTATTTGCAAGTAGGAGTAATACTCCAGTGAAATGGAGAAAATGTTTTAACTATTGGTAGTTTGGTACAAATCCCCTATAAAGTCTGGTGCCAGTGGTTCATGCCTGTAATTTTAGCTACTCAGGAGGGTGAGATCTGAGGATCTGGGTTCAAAGCCAATGCAGGAAGGAAGTCCATGAGATTCTTATCTTCAGTTAACCAGCAAAAAAATCTGAAAGTGTAGCTGTGGCTCAAGTGGTAGAATGCTAGCCTTGAACACAAAAAGCCCAGGGACAGTGTCCAAGCTCCATGATCACACCCTACTAGGACTGGCACAAAAGAACAACAAACAAGTAAAGCCCCAGCCAGAATTTCTGGCTGGAAGGTCTTGTGCTATATGAGGTCTTCTACTGATTCCTGGGTGAGGAGGGGGAGGAGTTGAAAAGGGAGAACCAGAGGAGAGAAGTTAATGCCAGGGAGATAGTAGGAGGCCCAAAAGCAGTGGACTGCTGCTGACTCATGGTGTTCTTTTTTTTTTTTTGGTTGGTCTTGGGTCTTGAACTCTGGTCCTGAGCGATCTCCCTCAGCTCTTCAGCTCAAGGTGAGCACTCTACTACTTGAGCCACAGTGCCACTTCTGGTTTTCTGGTGATTGTTTTGGAGGTAAGAGTCTCACGGACTTTCTTTTCCCAGCTGGCTTTGAACTGAGATCCTCAGATCTCAGTCTCCTGAGTAGCAAGGATTACAAGCATGAGCCACTGACACCCAGCATGGTGTCCTTTTATAGCTATTTGCCAAGTCCAGGCTTCTCTATGTTGAGATCTTCTTCACCCCAAAAGGGTAGCAGCACCTATATCCTGGGCAGGTCTACATCAGGGATTTTGTTGTCATCGGAGCCATTATCTTGACTTCACAGGGTCTTCAGGAAAAGAAAGAAGAGGAACAAATGTTGAATGCACAGTCCTCCTCTGTGTGTTATCCCTGTGTCTTCAGGAAGAGGCTGAGGCATTGTCTCCTCTGGGCCCACTCTCTATCGGCCTCATCTTTACCTTTATGTTTCTCCCTCAGTACTGGTGTCATTTTGTAGATTGCAGGATCTCTTTAGAGAATAAGAAAACATATCTGCCATGCTTTTTATATATTTTCTTTAAATTATGGGAATTTTGTGTGTGGGATTTTTGGGCCAGTCCTGGGTCTTTAACTCAAAGCCTGAGCACTGTCCCTGAGCTTCTTTTGCTCAAGGCTAGCACTCTACCATTTCAGCCACAGCTCCACTTCTGGCTTTTTCTTTTTATGTGGTACTGAGGAATCCTTCCCAGCCCTAAATTATGTTTAAAATATATTTAAGCATATCATTTAAAAATTGTAATCTCTGCAAGTTATGTAACCAACAATTTTTCTTAGAAATGCTCTTGACAGATAATGAAGATCATGCAAGTATTAACTATTATCAAGATTTTCAGTTTTATCTTGGAAGTAATGGCATAATATAGTATATGCGTTCCAGGGTCAATATGTGCCTTAGCTGGGCTCTGGAGGCTCATGCCTATCATCCTAGCTACTCAGGAGGCTGAGATCTGAGGATATTGGTTAAATGACAACCCAGGCAGAAAATTCTGCCTGATTCTTTCTCTTATTAATGAGCAAACAGCCAGGCTGAAGGCATAGCTTTAGTGGCAGAGGACCAACCCTGAATAAGCTTAGCAGAGTTCAAACTCTGGTACAGGCATTAAAAAATTTGTATGACTTAGGCTCAACCTAATGCAATAGATTTTAAGTTCACACACACTAGTCTGAAATGACCATTTCTTCCAATAACCGTGACTCTGGATTTGTAGCTTGGTTCTGTGTATCATGGTTACAAGACTACATGGAGAGAATCAAGAACAACACACACACACATTTCTACAATCATCTTTTCAAGTTATGTAATTGTACTTCTTTCCTTTCTGAGTCACCTCATTCTTAATTTCTATTTACCTATTGTCTGTCATGTATTTATTACCCTTAAAAGAATTTCAGACTAACATATCTATACTACAATTATAAACAGAGCTGCCAAGTAATTACTTTGTGTTAGTTTTTGTTCTTAGCGTATCTACCACTAAATTGTACAGGATATACTATCCAAGAGTTATTTGACAACTTTTCACGTGAAAAGCCTGAGCATTTCACATTGACCACATAATGGAATTCTCAATGTGGTTCACAGGTCACATTGTGGTGTGGTATTATGAGCAGGGACATGGCTTTCTTTAATGGAGGAGGACATGGCCTTTGCCATTTTGTTGTTCTTCCAGCAAGGACCTCAGCTCTTGGAACTTGGAATTTATCTAAAGGGTTCTTTGAGTAGATCCTTAAGGAATGGACTGGCTTCTCAGGATTGTAGGGATTAAGGGGCATGTGGCCTGGGGCCTACATTTTGAAAGCACTATCTACTATACATAAAGAAATAAAAGCAGCCTGAGCCAATCTTTTATTCTCCTACCTAGGACTTGGATCTGTTTAGTGATGCCAAGACATTTCTATCAGCTCTCCTCCATAAGATTCTTTCAAAACACAAAGAAAAGAATGAATAGAAGAGTTTAGCTTTCTTCCATTCAACTTTCAGGCCCATTAACTTTCAATAGCAGAGATGTATTTACAACTGGCTACGGTTTGTTACTTCTTAGAGACCATTGTCACACATGCATAGGCAACAATAAAACTTAGCTTGATAACATTTGCAATTCAAATCAAACCATTTCACTTTAAAAATACAGTATGTTGTCAACTGGAGAAGAAAAGAAGGTAGGAAAAAAAAGATCTTGCATTCATCTTTACAAAAAATATTGTAGTTGGTGCTTATGAAACGTTAGCTATGTAAGTTTGGTGCATTCTTTAGAGTTTGTGTGTAGTCCAGAGCTGATGAGCTAATGTTTTTTTGTTTTTGTTTTGTTTTACTTTGTGCCAGTCCTGGGGCTTAAACTTAGATCCTGGGAGCTGTCCTTGAGATTTTTTTGCTCAAGGATAGTGGCTCTATCACTTCAGCCACAGCTTCACTTCTGGCTATTTGGTGGTTAATTGGATATGTATCTTATACATGTTCCTGCCCCAGTAGTATTCCAACAGCAGTCCTCAGATCTCAGCCACTTGAGTAGCTAAGACTACAGGTGTGAGTCTCTAGTCCCTGGCAGTTTATTTTTAAAATGTAATTCGATCCTATAAAGCACAATTGCTTTTAGAAAAATAAGTGTTTTCAAACAAATTTAGATTGTTTTAAAGCATGAGCAGTGAAGAAATAAAGCCATTTAAAAATTTTTCCAGGTAACTGTTCCAGGCCCTCTTGCATGCTGGGCAGCAGTGAGGTTTTGAGGTCTTTGTAGAAGTCCCACCCTGTCTATGACATCATCATCTGAGCAAAGGGAGAGAGGGAAGATTCCATGAAAGAGACAACTAGAGCTTGGATAGGGCTGGATGACATGAATGGTGAACCTGTGAAAAACAGAGCTAGTGATTCACTCACAAAAGGCTCCAAAGAAAGATCAGACTTTGGACAAATAAGCTTCCTCCTAATTCATGAAAGGTTATGACATTAATTTGGAGAGATTTGATGAGACAGGTGAAGGAGCAAAACTAGAGTCTGTCACTACCACAGAAGTGACACAGAGTTGTAGGAGATGAGAGATGGACCAGGTGACCAGGCATGCACCAGGCAAACAAACATGGGCGACTGAAGCATACTACTTGATTGAAATCACCTGACAGAGGTAATGGTTTCTGTCAAAGGCCTTATTCTGTAAAATTGAGATGGTAATTTTAAAATAAAACACTCTATTTTCAGTGACTAACAATTTTATATAAGATGTTCAATAAACTAAGCTTACATAAGATGTTGAATAAACCAAGCTTACTTGATATACTAAGCTCTCTACACACGTTACTAGACATATAGAAAATTGGAGGGATTCACTCCTAATGACTAATATTTGTGGGATTATTGAAAGCCATTCAGTTTCTCACATGGATAAATACTCTCATTCTGTATGCACTCCTGAGAGTTTTTACACTAAGTGCACATTTGCTTATTTCTATTTTCTTGTAATGTAAATAGCAAATCTATTTTACACTAGGTATATATGTGTGTATATATGTGTGTATCTAGGTGTATGTTGCACATACATGCACATACTACAAAGATGAAAACATTCTCTTGTATCTTTACAGTATCTGGATGTTGGTTCCACATAGTGGCGTTTGTGTTGAGCAAGCACAGAAATTCATTCAGTGGAAACAGATCTTCAGTGTTGTCTTCAATTGATCAGTACTATTTGTATCCATTTGTTCAATGTTTCTATATGGGTAAATGTTCACACTCTTTTCATTATATTTTATTCTATGCAAACCATTTAGTAAAATGAACACTTGATAAAATTATAATGGGAAACCTCATGGTACTTATTCCTGTCAGATTATAGATAGAAAGAATTATGCCACATGAATATAACACATGATATAGCTTCAACGATTCTAACTTTCAATAAAATTATTCATTTCATATATAGTATGTATGTGTACTTTTCATATTTCATAATGGTATTCACTTTAGAATATAGCTAATACATTTATACATTCATGGGTATTACATCTACACACTTAACCAGCAGCAAGTCAAGAATATTTGAAAAGAAACATTTCTCTACTGAATGTGTATAAATTACTTGGTAATTAGTGCTTAAATAATATCAATGATCTATGTTTAAAGACTATGATGGGGATATATAAGTAGGTTATATACAAATATGTCATTTTATAGGTAGAACGTTACACCTGTGGATCTGGGTACCCATGGGTTGTCTTGGAACCAATCTCATTAGACTGAGGGGAAACTATGTAAGGAAAAGAAAGATGCTTTAAAAAAGTGTAATTTAATTAAATTGCATGTCTAGAATATTTTGTACTATTTCAAGAAAATTATTCACATTAATTAACTCAAAATATTTCTTACAAATGATTACATAGTATTTTATTATATAATAAAACTTTATGTACTACTAATTATAACTTGTTAATCCATTATCAATAAAAATCTTATATTTCCTACGGGTATTAGAAAATAAAGGAACCTTTGATTGCTGATGCAATCTGCTATGAAACATGACCTTGTTCAATGAAGAATGTACAATCTCTATGGCTGGAAGATGACTCAGTGGTAGAGCGCTTGCTATGCATGCATGAGGCCCTGGGTTTGATTCCTCAGCACCACATAAACAAAAAAGAAAGAAGCTGGAAGTGTTGCGGTGGCTCAAGTGGTAGAGTGCTAACCTTGAGCTGAAGAGCTGAGGGACAGTGCCCAGGCCCAGAGTTCAGGCCCCACAACCGGACCCCCCCCCAAAAAAAATGTACAATTTCTATTTTCCAAGGAACGGGGACTGGGAAGGTGGCTCAGTGGTACAGCGCTTGCTTTGCATGCATGAGGCCCTGGGTTCAATTCCTCAGCACCACATAAGAAAAAAGAAAAAATCCAGAAGTGGCACTGTGGCTCAAGTAGTAGAGTGCTAGCCTTGAGCTGAAGAGCTGAAGGACAGCACCCAGGCCCAGAGTTCAGGCCCCACGACCGGACACACACAAAAAAAAAAATTCTAAAAAAAAAATAAAATAAATTCTATTTTCTCAGGAATGGCTCAGACCATCTGACCATACATGGTAGCAGGCAATCCACTTCTACCAAGGATCTGTAGAACACTAGTATTCTTAGAAGGTACATAAATTAGCCTGTGGTGAGGAGGTCTTGCTCTAGTTCTGTGGTCTGTGTTAAGATATTCTCATTGCTATTAACCTAAGTTTCAGAATACACTGCTTCTTAGATTTTCATCAAAACCTCCACGACATTTCAGTCTAAATGGTATCTCTGCTTTCCACTGTGTCTACAACCAGCTATAAATCCCTTCAGAGCAATGAATGTTGGAAGCCTTTCACTACTCTTTGCATATTGGTTGAATGTTTCTAGGCCTCAAATGTGATGCTTCAAGATGCAAGCACTGCTAGACACTGCTTTCTTTGTGGCAAAGGTTATACATACAATAATTTACATTTAATTTTATAGGGGCTATCTAGTGCCCTGATTATTGTACCTCATGTTTTTTTTGTGGGGGGGTCCAGTCGTGGGCCTGAACTCTGGGCCTGGGAGCTGACCCTCAGCTCTTCAGCTCAAGGCTAGCGCTTTACCACTTGAGCCACAGCTCCACTTCCAGCTTTTTTTCCCCTGCTTATGTGGTGCTGAGGAATCAAACCCAGGGCCTCATGCATGCAAGGCAAGCTCTCTATCACTGAGCCACCTTCCCAGCCCAATCCCATGTTTTAACTAAAGTGGCATGTCCATGAATTGTCCTAGGTTCTAACATTCAATTCAGACAACCCATATCTCAACACAATCTCCATATGCTAGCCCAGAAAGACAGAGGATACATGTGATTTCTACATATAAATGTAAACATTTTGTATATATATATACAAAAATATTAATTAAAGTGTGATATACTCAGCACAGGGAAGAATTCCAATAGTAAAACTCTTAATAGTACAATACAGTGTAATGCAATAGTGTGAAACAGTGTAATGCAATAGCATGACACAGTTTAACAAAATGAATGTCAAAGCTATAACTTTGGGCCTAGGTAAATGACAAAAGGAAGGGTGAGACAATGCATGCATGATATTCAATGTACATGTATAAAAATGGAACTAAGAAAATTGAAAAAGATGTGTAATATTGGGAAAGATGAAGGAGATGAAGGAAAGGGAGACATTGATCAAAATGCATTCTACTCATAATCTGACATGTTGAATTGCCACCTGAATAAAAGTTACTTAAAGACAATAAAATTGTAACTAAAAAAAAAAGCCTTCATACCACTGTGGTCATGTCTTCAATCCTAACTTCACAATAACAGTCAATATTCCCTTTCTCTTTTGTCTTTTCATCTTTTTTTAACAAACTTGAATTGTAGAGTCAAACATTCCTCATTCACTTATTCATTGTACTCACACTCCAACTCTTCTTCCTAAAGATTCAGCATTATCTGACTCATCTCGGTTATTAAGATCTTTCTTAGTTGCCCACCTTGAACCCTGCAGGCCTACCATCCATGTCTGCATGTGTGCTCCGTCTCATTCCCTCTTTCTGCATAACCATTCTCATGTTTCCTGGTTTTAACAATCTTTCTCTGTTCTGCATTCTCAACTTGTCAGTATAGTTAGGGTTTAATACTTGTCACTGCTGATATTGTTCAAAGACACTCAAGGGGTATACTCCTCACACAGACAACTGGGCAGCCTCCAAAATGACCTCTGTTTCCTCCCATACCCACTCTATTCTCAACACAGTAGCTAGAGTGAATCCTGTAACTCTTATCCTGTATGTTTTCTCCCTTCTGCCCCCAATTCCTCATTGCATTCTGATCTTAGGAGATATCCCTAGTCTCACAATGACCCATGACTTTATTGGCAATGCCATCTCTGAACTCTATCTATACCTCTCTTCTCATTTCCCCCTGTGATATTGTGGCCATAACATCATTTTGAATAGACCAAGCTATATAAAATTAGCTATAGAAGCTAGGTACCAGTGGCTCACTCTTGTCATCCTAACTACTGAGAAGGCTGAGATCTGAGGATCAAGTTTTAAAGACAGCTGGGGCAAACAAAATTGTGAGACTCTTATCTTCAATTACCTAGCAAAAAGCCAGAAGTAGAAGTCTGGCTCAAGTGGTAGGGTACCAGACTTGAGTAAAGAACCCAAACATGAAGTCCTGAGTTCAAGTCCCAGTACCCACATCTCTCCTCCCCAAAAAATTAGCTTTTATGTCTAGTTCTTCCTGGGATACTGTCCAGATTATATCTCTAGTTTTGCCTGTATTACTACCAAGAGTATATCTCTAGTTCTGCCTACGCCACTGTCCAGTTCCTAAGAAGAAACACAAGAAGACTGAAAAGCTGAGGGCAGCATGACAGAAACTGGGCAAGAAATGGTTTGCCTAGGACTAATCAGTTCTCTGAATTGTGACATTTGAACTGCTAAAATAAAGATAGCCTCAGACCTGGATGTTGCTTGTGCCAATGGAAAGGAGTCTTAACATGCCTGCTTTGTGTTGCATTCATCTTCCAAGTAATCTCCATTGAACCAGGAGCTGCAGAAACCCCTGATCACATGACCTGTAGATGGCCTTGCCATAATTCCAAGGCATTTAGAGAAAGCAGGTATAATGTAAACAGCAGAATTCATCCAGGTTCCTCTTGTGCTGGAGGACAGCAAATATGCATGTGTCATCCACCCCTACAGGAGCTTGTGAACAAGAACTGGAGGGACTAGAGGAGCCCCACACATTAGCCAGCTGGAAATGGGAGATGGGGCTTTTCTGCTTACCCCTAGTGCTCTAACACTTGAGCCACAGCTCCACTTCTGACTTTTATTGTGTATGATTTATTGGAGGTAAGAATCTCCCAAACTTTCTTGCCAGGGTGGGCTTTGATCAATAATTCTCAGATCTCAGCCTTTTGAGTAACTAGGATTAGAGCATGAGCTATCACCACCCTGCATGATGGTGTATTTTCTAATTTTTTGGTAATGTGTAACATAGCAGCAGAAAATCTTACAGTTTCATGGAACTAAGAGGAGTTTATAAGACAGAAATTATGAGAAAAGGGAGTAGCTGTATTAGGTTATTATGTATTTTATAAATTTTGAGGAAGGCATTTAAATTTTATTCTTATGCTAAGGGAAGATATACGATTCCTTTAAACTATCAGGTACCACATGAAATATTCTCCCCAAGCAATGTCCCTATGCACCAGATCCTGGACAATAATACTGATGCAGCAGCTCCTGAATCCTGTAGGGTTGATCTATCTCACCTCACAGGAACATTTGTCTCCACCAGGTCCAAAGTGGCCTCCAAGAGAAGATCAATGTGATCCTTTGTTGACTGTCTAGACAGTGGTTGTCCCTCTGGACCATATTATGACACAGCACAGGAGAGATAATGGAACGCTCCTATGAGTGGAAAGTGGTAAATGCACTCTGGATATTATGGTCCATATGTTCAGCTGTTTGTTCTATGTGCCTCTGAAGATCTTACAGAGAATGAGATGGATCAAAAAGAATATTATTTTCCAAATTAATGGCAGCTGGTCATGCCCAGAGATTCGCTCAGTGCACTCTGGAAAAGAAAATGCACCTGGCAAAGAGGTTGTAAATACAGGCACTTGGTTAAGTTTGAAGTTTAAATATACACACACACACACACACACACACATATAGATATATATATTCTCACACACATAATTACATATGTAATTATATAGAAACAAAATTTACAGAATATCTTATGTTTTATAATATACATATCATTAATATAGTACATAGTAATTTCATATAATTCATTATATAATATTATAATATAAAATTATAATATATGATATAATGTAGCATATGCAAGTATATATAAAATAAAAGTATATACATATATTTAAATGTATAAATATAAATACAATAAATACATATTAATATCATTATAGCATACATATTACAACTATGAATAATACCTATGTATTTATATATACAATATATACCTATATCATATGTATATACATATATATAGTACATAAGATATACTATAGATTTTATAGTAGATACTATAGATTTTTAGTAGTATTAATATACAACACAATGCAGTATAACACAATATACTAATATATAATAATATATTAATAATTGATATATATATATAATATTTTACATATGCAATGCATATATATGTGTGTGTGTGTATATATATATATATATATATATATATATATATATATATATATATATATATATATATATAGCTGGTATTCTGGCTTGAACTGAAGGACTCAATCTTGCTTGGCTTATTTTGCTCAAGGCTGGGGCTCTACCACTGAGCCAACAGCTCTACCTCTGCCTTTTGCTGGTTAATTGGTGACAGAGTCTCATAGACTTTTCTACCTGGGTTAGTGTTGAACCTAGATCCTTAAGTCCCAGCTGCGAAGGACCAGCTCGGCACGAGCACTGGAACCGATGGGACAGGGATCTCGGGATAGGTGGGCAAAGAGTCGGCGAAGTGACAAACAGACACAGACTCAAAAGAGTTGCATCTGAGTGTATCTTTATTGAGGAGAATTAACATTTTTATACAGTGTGTGATTGTGACATAGATTCTTTGTTTATTTAAGCACATAATCAATTTTTTAAAAAGGCAAAGCATTGATGAATTACATGAAAATTGATGACTATCCCACCAACTGTTAAAGCTAAGTGGTGCGAAACAAGTCTAGCATATTGTTTAATAGAATGCATCATCTATTCAGCCTTTTTGTTTAATAATTAACACACCTAAGACAGGGCTGTACTTATATTGTACTCTTTTTATTTTTATTTTTATCCAACTATTTTCATCTTTATAAGCTCCTGTATAAGGAAATGGTTCTTCGGTTGGTTCAGGAAATATGATGTTACTAACTTTACATTTTGTGTGAAACCACCATCTATTCCCTATAACATAAGTTGGGCTAAACTTAATCATAACTGTTGGGAGAATCTTTCTTTTTCTTTTATAATCAGAGGTCCCTTTTTTTTTAGAACTCTCTGAACTACTGGGATAACTCTAACTTAGTTTAATTCATTGATTTTTGTCTGTTGGACATATCTGGAAATTTTAAGTCTCTATATTTACTATGCGTGAGCTGCAAAACTGCTTGTGAAGTTGTAGGAGTTTCTGGAGGCAACATCACATCAGATGATAGATTGATTGGGGCATTGCCCACATTTAGTCTTTGGTCTTAGTCTTTATTACTTAGAGAAGCCATTTCTATTGGACTGGAAAGATACAAAATGCTCTGTTTGCAGATCAATAGAAAAATAGCCAAAATGAGAATAAAGGCAACGAATGTACAGCCAAGAAGAATATAGTAAGAATAAAGGTAGAGGCTATAAAGGTGCAGCCTAGTGTATGGGAAGTCTTGAACCAACACCCCCTTCCTGCAGGCATGCTTCCTTGAAGCTCTTTGTCCAATGCGATCTCTCGCACAGACTCTGCAGGAGGTGGCGTGGCACCCAGCCTCTTCAGCAGCTAGGATTACAGCATGGTTTTGAAGCAGTGTATTTTTATTTTACATAATGGTTTTAATCCATGTAGTATATAGACGGTTGGAATGAGATCTGCAAGGAAATTATTGCCTTTATTATACTCTATAACGACAAGTGTGTGTCCTCTTCTCCCAGCTGATATTGAGTCACATCTAAACTAAAGGCAGGTGGGGTAGAGGGTAGTGTCACTGACTTTCTCCTGACAATTTCAGGATTTTGCTAATTTTTAAGTGCATACTTTGGTTGGGTATTTAGTGTTATTATCTCTACAGGTACTCTCTCCTGAAGTGAACCATGTATTCCTTGCTTCCACTGCCTGGGCCAGGGCTGCTGTGCTCGCTTGCCTCCTACAAGCCACAGGTGGTTCTCACTGCTCCAGGAGACTGCTCTGTGTGCGTCTGCTGCCTGCCGTCCACTCCAGGCAACAGCGGCCACGGTGGAGCCACCCAGGTAGAAAGCAGAAACAAGGAAGCCATGCACTCAGATGATTCTGGAAGGGAGTTTTCTGAGTTCATAAAGAGGAATCACTTCTACCACCTGTCACAACAGGAAGCAGGAGGACACGTGGCCGAGAGGGTGTCCAGCTGCGGGCTGGGAAGAGCATGGACACGAGGGAGCAAAGCTGAGGGCACCTACCAGACCAACTGTCTCTGCTGTCCCTTCCTCCGGGTGGGTTGTTGCTTAGCCTTGTGACAAAACTGTAGAAGTCCCTTCTGGAAGTTTCCATGTTGCCAGGTGCTCTACGGCGCACTCACTTCCAGTTTTGGGGTTTGCAGTACCAAACCTGGGCTCTTAGAGGGGCCCCAGTGAGTGACGGCTACCAGTATCCTGATGCTCAGCTCACCACAGACAGCCAGGGCTCCTACAGGGGACAGCCAGTTCCACCGTACTGCTCACCACTTTGCCTCTACCATACTGCTCAGCTCACTACAGCCAGTTGGGGCTCTGGAGGTGGTGCCAGAAGGAGGGTGCACTGAGGAGTGGCAGGGACAAGGACATGAGATGCTCAGGCTGCCCTGTGGAGCAAGCCCCGGGACACAGAAGTCAGGGAGATGCATCCCAGAGGATGGCTCCTACGGCCTCCCCTGTCCTGGGCATCCCTGCTCTAGTGGAATTTATTTGATCTACTGTCTCCTTGAGAGAGCTTTGTCTCTTGTGTGTGGTGTGTGGTATCTTGTGTCCCTCATCAAAATTTTACTGTGCTATACCAACACTGTACTGTCATTTTTAAAAAATAAGCTTTACATGTTTTTGTATTCTCTCCAATAGTTTGCTGTATATAAAAGAAATTCATTGCAACATGCTGGAAGGAAATACAAGAAACTTAGAACTTCTCAGAAATGTGCTGCTTTTGTACTTAAAAAAGGTTCTGAAATATACATAAAAGCACAGTGGATAGTCCTACCCTTTCTTCTCCCACTTCCCATTTGTGGTTCAAAGTGAAAATAACCAACAAGAGAAACCTTCTCTGTAGCAAATCCAGGGCTTGTACGTTTTAGATTAATTCAGTAAAAATAAACTCACAAGTAAGCTGGGTGTCAGTGACTCATGCCTATTATCATATGTACTAAGGAGGGTGAGATCAGAGGGTTGCAGTTCAAAGCAATGTGGGCAGGAAAATCCACGAGACTCTTTATCTCCAGTAAACTAACAAAAAGCCAGAAGAGAATGTGAGGCTCAAGTAGTAGAGCACTAGACCTGAACCAAAGAAGCTCAGAGAGAGTGCCCAGGCTGAGGTCAAGTTGCCAGACTGGCACACCACACACACACACACACACACACACACACACACACACACACACACATATTTAAGGGAAATATACAGACATTTTCACAAAGAATAACATAAGATTTTTTAAATCTTTTGTTTTAAAAACAATATATTTTTGTACAGACATTTAAATATGTCACCAGCTTTTAAAAAATGTGGACTATTCATTCAGTCAATAGAGAAAATGATTTTTCCTTCACAGCTTAGGTTGTTAGAGCAGGTGGGCCTCACTAAGCACCGGCCACTCAACACACAGACTACTAGAGTCCACAGGCCTCATTCCATTGCACATCTGTGTGCTGCCCATGTGTTCCTGTGACTTTGTGTTTCTTTGTGAATGTCAACATCCTGTTATCTTTCAGGTTAATTGAAATGGAGATTTATTCCCATTTTGAGTTTGAGTTCTTCTGTGGTCTGGTTTGCAAATGGCTTGCCTATGTCATGTTTTAGCACATTTACTTAGCAGTTTGTCTTTCACCTCTGCTTTAGCATCAGTGTTCATCATATTTATTTGCTTATGGGACAGAAATTAAAACCTATAATCAGTTATCTGAGCTTGGCTTTCTCCAGAATTTGTGAGAATTTGGAAGCTATGTGAAGAGTATGAGATACAAAATAGACTTCAAGGAGAGTTCTGGGAAGATGGCGGAGGAGAAGCTGGAGGCTAAACAAGCTCTCGCATAGAAAGCAGTTTTACTGTTCCAGTGAACAGTCCTAAGCCAAGTGTGCCATCACAGTACAGAGAGTTAGGCCAGAGAGGGAAAATCCAGGCAAGGAGACAGATCTGAGCACTTGCCAGCAGCCACCACTGTGGCAGCAGCAGTGGCAGCAGCAGCTATAGTGCCATACCTGCAACACAGCAAGTCCGGGACGAAGGAGCCAGATGCAGCAGGCGAGCAGATTCTACTCAACACCAGCAAGAGCCAACAAGGAACAGACGTCTTCATCCTGCAGTTCACAGACCAGAGAAGACCCAGGAACCAAGACTCGTCATGAGTGGAAGCCAGACGTCTTCACTCCTTCTCAGGGAGCAGAGGAGGGAAGGCCACCCCAATACCCCCCACTACTGGAGATCTCCATCTTTGAAGGCCCGGCTGAGCTGCTAGCTTCAGCTCAGGCCTTGGAAGAAAACAAGAGTCATTTAGCAGGTCACAAGAACCTAATCTGACCTGCCAGACTCAGCTCCACCCAGGGAAAAGTCACCCAGCTTTGGCCGCCAACCCCAAGAGTGGCTTTCTTCACTGGGTAAACAGAGACAGAGGCTGCCCCTCCCTTTAGCAGCCTTGATAATCAATTGAAATTCAGTAAACATAAACCCTGAGAATGGCTCCAGGCTGGGCTCTGTGAGTCTCTCACAATCAAGCCCCCAGGGAAAAGCTACTTTTGGCTGAAAGGCCTCAACTCTACTCAGAACCTAGCCTCATCACAGCATCTCCAAACTTGAGGAAACAGCCATCTCCCTCTTTTGTGATACTCAAAGCAGATCTCCCTCTCATTGAACTAGGCTGGGAGGAGGATCACAAAATCCTGGGTAAAGGATAGCATTTTTCTGCCTCCTCAAACAAACTGACTTAAGAAACCAACCAAGCCACAGGAAAATCAAACACCACAAGCAGACCAGAGACTCCAACAAGAGGCTGGTTATGGACAGAAGGGAGATACAGGATCTTCCCACCCCCTTACCCCCCCCCAAAAAAAAATCAAAGAACTTTTTTTTCTTTTTTATTCTTCTTTTTCTTTTTTTTTGTTTGTACCTTTTATAAAAAATTTCTTTTTCTAAAACTTTTAATTTTTCCCTTTTTTAAAAAAATTGTTTTCTAGTAACTTTTTTTCTTCCTCTTATAATTGTTATTATAGGGGTATATGTGTGTGTACGTTTTTCTTTCTTTTTTTCTCTTTTCAAATTTTTTTATTTTTTTTTGTTTAGCTCTACTGAACTTCTGATCCTTTTTTTCTTTCTTTCTCATTCTTTTCACCTTTTCTTCTCTTTCATTCTTCTTTGTGTGACTTAATTGCTGTTCTGCACATCCTGAGATATACCCGTAGTCGATTATTAGACCTTATCCCCCATTGTGTACATACTTAATCCAGAAATTTATTACTCAATTTAAAACCACTTAGACCTAAATTCCTTAATAGCAGTACTACTTCTTTATACCTATATAATATTTTAAGCATTTTCAGTTTTAGTTTTCCACATCTCCTTTATATCCCTCCGCTTTACTCATTATATCCATGTTCTTCTCTGAATATTTCGTATTCAAATCTGCATTTTTTTAGCATTGCACCTTCTAATTCTTAATTTTTGCTTTTCTATTTTTCTTGTCTCTTTTTTTCCTCTGTCCCTTTCTTCTTTTTTTCTCTCTCTCTACTTTCATCCTATCCAACCTATTTCCCGCTTTGAGATTAGGACTTAGTTAACTCTTCCTGAGCTTTCCCACATCTCTCTATTCCTATTTTTACCCACATCTCTCCCTAAACCTAATAATTTCTGTTTAGCCAAATTCTTCTTTGCAGTTCATAGCCCAATAATATATAGTTGTTTGATGTTGAATAGATGTATCTGTTGAACTAGGTTGTATCTGCAGACTTTTGACTGTGCAACTATAGACTTTGGTTGATGCTTGCCTTAAGATAGTGTTCTAGCACAAAATTGGTGTTATTCATCCCAAATGGGCAGAGTAAGCTGGAAAAACACAAGAAAAATGGCAAGTCCAGGTATCTCAACTCCCACTCATGATAATCAGGGGACAGAACAGATAATGAATAATTGGGAGGAGAGTTCCCATATAGAGTTCCCATATACAAACACAGCTGGCAACCATGGTAAATGAAAAGATTGAAAACCTGCAAAGAGACTCTGAATGAGCATGATAGGGAGAGAGAGGAGGCAAACCAAAGGTCAATACAGGAAAAGATTGAAAACATACAAAGGACTCTACATGAGCGTGTTAGGGAGAGACAGGAAGCAAACCAAAGGTTAATACAGGAATGTCATGAGTGTGAGGAAGCTATTCAAAAACTGATACAGGAATTGCATGAGCAGCTTGAGAACACTCAAAGAGAAAGACAGGAATGGCATGAGCAGGCAGAGAACACTTAAAGAGAACTATAGGAATGGCATGAACGTGAGGAAGCTAATCAAAGAGTAATACAGGAATTGA
Source organism: Dipodomys merriami (assembly GCF_024711535.1). Taxonomy (NCBI): domain Eukaryota; kingdom Metazoa; phylum Chordata; class Mammalia; order Rodentia; family Heteromyidae; genus Dipodomys; species Dipodomys merriami. The sequence goes on along the minus strand of NW_027202826.1, from coordinate 35,756,523 downwards.
GAGAGCAGGATGAGAATACACAAAGATAACTAAAGGCATTCAAGGAATCCATTAACAAAGAGCTGAAGGAAGTCAGGGAGACCACAAAGGGAATGCTGGATGGAACCCAACAGAAGGAATGGGAGTCCAAGGAAACCATAACCTAATCAACTAAGTGATTTGAGAATAAACACTGAACACAAAATTAAGGAAGTAAAGAAGTCCATACAAGATCTAAAACAAAGCTTCAACAAAGAATTTGAAGCCATCAAAGCTGACCAATTAGAAGGAAAAGAAATAAAAAACAAAGGAGAAAGTCTTGACAGCAGGTTAGACCAGAAGATCGAATCTCGGGGATTGAAGACAGCCTAGATATTATAGAGGAAGGACATGCAACCATCCAAGACAAGTCCAAGAAATATGATATATCTATTCAAAACTTGGAAGACTCCATCAGAAAGCCTAATCTGAGGATAATGGGTGTAGAGGAGCACCTAGAAACAGAAGTTAATGGTCTAGGAAATTTGTTTAACAGGATCCTAGCAGAGAACTTCCCAAACATGCCAAAAGACAAGCCTATTCAGATACAAGAAGCTTTTAGAAATCCAAATGGACCACACCACAATGGGACATCCCACCATCACGTTATAATCTACACAGGATCAATTCAGACCAAGGAAAAGATCCTTAAAGCTGTCAAGGAGAAAAGATTAATCACTTATAAAGGGAAACCAAGTAGAATCACCTCAGATTTCTCACCAGAGACAATCAAAGCAAGAAGAGCCTGGAATGATGTATGCCATGCCCTAAAGACAAACAACTATCATCCAAGAATACTGTACCCAGCTAAACTCTCCTTCATAACAAGGCCAAATAAAAATCTTCCATAGCAAAGAAAAAAATGAAACAATATATCTCCACCAAACCAGCCCTACAAAAGATTCTTAAAGATGTCGTACACATAGAAAACCAACAAGACCACAATAAAGGCCAAGAAACTGCACCCAAACTGAGAATCCAAGAACCATAGGAAGAACCCACTTTTCGCAGCCCCCAAGAAGGTGGATTAAATGGCAGAAACTTCCAAATACCTTTCAGTCCTATCTCAACGGACTTAACTCTCCAATTAAGTGACATAGACTGTCTAGTTGGATTAAAAAGCAAGATCCTTCTATCTGCTGCATCAGGAATCACATCTTCCCATCAAAACAAACACATTTTCGCCGGGCGCTGGTGGCTCACGCCTGTAATCCTAGCTACTCAGGAGGCTGAGATCTGAGGATCGCGGTTCAAAGCCAGCCCGGGCAGGAGAGACCGTGAGACTCCTATCTCCAATAAACCACCAGAAAACCGGAAGTGGCGCTGTAGCGCAAGTGGTAGAGCGCTCGCCTTGAGCTGAAGAGCTGAGGGACAGCGCCCAGGCCCAGAGTTCAAGCCCCACAACCGACAAAAAAAAAAAAAAAAAAAAAAAAAAAAACACATTTTCAATGTGACAGGCTGGAACAAAATCTACCAAGCAAAGGGCCCTGATTAACAGGCAGGAGTTGCAATCCTAATATCAGATAAAATACATTTCAAATTAAAATTAGTGAGAAAAGATAAAGAAACTCGCTACATACTAATTAGGGGATCTCTCCTTCAAGAGGATATTACAATTCTAAATGTGTATTCGCCAAACAACGGAGTACCCAATTTTATCCAAGAAACACTACTTTCCCTCAAATCCCACATAGATCTAAAGACATTAATTGTTGGGGATTTTAATACACCACTTTCTCCACTAGATAGATCAACTCGGCAAAAACTCAACAGAGAAACCGCAGATCTAAACAGCTGCATAGATCAACAAGATTTAACAGACATCTACCAAATATTTCACCCAGCAGCATCAGAATACACGTTTTTCTCAGCATCACATGGAACATTTTCTAAAATAGACCACATTTTAGGCCACAAAGCAAATCTTACCAAATACAAAAACATTGAAGTTATACCTTGCATTCTCCCTGACCACAAGGGAATAAAATTAGAACTCAACACCAAAAGCCACCAAAGAAAGTCCAGTAACACATGGAGGCTGAAAAACACACTGTTGAATCATGAGTGTGTCATGGAAGAGATTGGAAAGGAAATTCAAATGTCATGATATTCAACAAAAATGAGCACACAAATCACCAGCTCCTCTGGGACACAGCAAAGGCAGTACTCAGGGGCAAGTTTATAGCTCTGAGTTCCTACATCAACAAAGTGGAGAGATCTGCAACCACCAATTTAATGAGACATCTGAACCTCCTAGAAAAAGAGCAGCAAGATAAACCCCAATCCAGTAGACAGAAAGAAATAATTAAAATTAAATAAGATTTAAATGAATTAGAATCCAAAAAAAAACATAGAAAGAATAAACAAAACAAAGAGTTGGTTCTTCAAAAAAATTAACAAAATTGACAGACCCTTAGCAAATCTTATCAGAAAAAGAAGAGAACACACCCAAATAAATAAACTCAGAAATGAGAATGGAAACATCACCATAGAAAAAACCAAAATTCAGAACATTATAAAGGAAAATTTCTCAAAACATTATGCTAATAAGTTTGAGAACTTGGCAGAAATGGACCTTTTCCTAGCAAATATTGACATGCCAAAATTAAACCAATATGACTTAAACCATCTTAACTGGCCCATATCAAGCACTGAAGTAGAAAAAGCAATAAGAGATCCCCCATCTAAGAAAAGTCCAGGACCAGATGGTTTTACAGCAGAATTCTACAAGGCCTTCAAAGCAGAGCTCACACCAATACTCCTCCAACTCTTCAATGAAATTGAAAGAGAAAGTTCACTACCGAATACATTCTATGAAGCCATCATAACCCTCATCCCAAAACCAGGCAGGGACTCATCAAAGAAAGAGAACTATAGACCCATTTATTTGATGAACATTGATGCAAAGTTTCTTAACAAAATTTTGGCCAATCGACTTCAACAATCCATCCAAAAAAATCATACACCACGATCAAACAGGATTCATTTCAGGGATGCAAAGCTGGTTCAATATACGCAAATCAATTAATATTATTCATCACATCAACAGGAGCAAGAATGAGAACCACATGGTTATCTCAATAGATGCAGAAAAAGCATTTGACAAGATCCAACACCCCTTTATAATGAAGGTCTTGGAAAAATAAGGAATCCATAGAACATTCCTCAGTACCATAAAGGCTGTATATGACAAACCTACAGCCAGCATTATACTTAATGGTGAAAATCTAAAGCTATTTCCTCTTAACTCAGGAACAAGACAAGGATGTCCACTCTCTCGACTTCTCTTCAATCTAATATTAGAATGCCTAGCGACAGCAATAAAACAAGATGCAAACATAAAGGGGATCCAATTAGGGAAAGGTGAAGTAAAACTCTCCCTCTTTGCAGATGACATGATCTTGTATTTAAAGTCTCCCATAGACTCCACTCCCAAATGGCTCAAGCTGATTCAAAACTTTGGCAAAATAGCAGGGTATAAAATTAATCCTCAAAAATCAATGGCTTTTCTGTATGCCAACAATGAGAAAAGTGTGGCTGAAATTAGGAAAGCAACACCATTTGTAATAGCCCCACAAAAAATAAAATACCTAGGAATTAACTTAACCAAAGAAGTGAAGGACCTCTATGATGAAAACTTTAAAAACTTGAAGAAGGATATCAAAACAGAACTTAGAAAATGTCAAAACCTCCATGCTCCTGGATTGGAAACATCAACATCGTGAAAACGGCAAAGCAAACACTGAAAACATTACAGGATGGCATAGGAGAAACCCTAGATCTCCTTGGCACAGGTGAAATTTTCTTAATAGAAACCTAGAAACACAACAAATCAAAGAAAGGTTGGACAAATGGGATTGCATGAAGTTGCAGAGCTTCTGCATGGCAAAGGACATAGCTAGCAAGATCAATAGAAAGCGTACGGATTGGGAGAAGATCTTCACAAGCCATACAACGGACAAGGGTCTCATATCTATAATATACTTGGAACTCAAAAAATTAAATCCCCCAACAACAAATTCTCAAAGAAATAACTGCCCAATAAATAAGTGAGCTAAAGGCTTAAAGGAAACTTCTCTGAAGAGGAAAGAAGGACGGCCAACAGACACATGAAGAAATGCTCAACCTCCCTAGCCATAAAAGAAATCCAAATCAAAACAACATTGAGATACCACCTCACCCCAGTTAGAATGGCTATAATCAAGAACTCTAATAACAACAGATGCTGGAGGGGATGTGGACAGAAGGGAACCTTACTGCATTGTTGGTGGGAGTATATACTTGTTCAACCACTTTGGAAAGCAGTATGGAGGTTGCTCAAAAGACTTCACATAGAGCTCCCCTATGACCCAGCAATCCCACTTTTGGGCATTTACCCAAATATTTACAAACAAAACCGCACTAAAGCTACCAGCACAACTATGTTTATTGTAGCACTATTTACCATAGCTAAGATATGGAACCAACCCAGATACCCCTCAGTAGATGAATGGATTAAGAAAATGTGGTATATATACACAAAGGAATCCTATGCCTCCATCAGAAAGAAAGACATTTACCCATTTGTTAGGAAATGGAAAGACTTGGAAAAAATTAGATTAAGTGAAGTAAGCCAGGCCCAAAGAAACATAGGTCCCATGGTTTCCCTTATTTGCAATATCTAATATATGTCTGAGTCAAGCAGAAAAGGTCAGATAAGATGATGTTAGGGAAATGAACCCTAAGATATATACTCAAATGGTTTTTTTTCTTTCTTGCGATTGTTTCTAACACATTTATAAGATTATTTCTTTGTTGCTTTGTATGTCCCTCCCCCACATTATAACCCCTGCTTTCACTGTATTTGATGACGGTATAATTTGTGGAGGGGAAGGGGAAAAACAAATCGTTTAAATAGGGATACAGGTGGACCCATTGCAACAATGAGATGTACAAGTCGTTATGTCGAAAATGAACTGTACAACTTTGGTGTAGCGGGGGGAGTGGAGGGGAGGGAGGAGGATTAGGTGGGGAGGGCGGGGGGAGGATTGGAAGGGATGGGAAGGGGAAACAAAGGAGGTGGCTACAATGCTTGATAAGAAATGTACTCATTATCTTGCCCAGGTAATTGTAATCCCTCTGTATAATATTTTCACAATGAAAAGAAAAAAAAAAGAGACTTCATGTCAGGAGGATTAGTTACTTCTGAGGACAAGGTTTTTACAAGGTATCTATACATTACATATAAAATAGACTCAATGGAAATTGTCATATATATATATATATATATGCATTTAGGTATCTTTCTTCGTTGTGAAGTTGATGAAAGCTGTAATCAAATAAGATAAAAGGAAAATAAATTAGTTCATTTGTTTGCTCTGATTCACTCTCTTCCTTCATCCTTAGTTACTATTATTTTGTTCTTGTTATTTATTTGTTTAACTTATCCTGCCATTCTCTGTGTTGATTTCCACTACAATGGAATATTTAATGTATTTTGTCCACTTTTTTATGTAGCTGTACAAAGGATTTTTAGATCCATAAGTCCGATGATGAATATAATGCACCTTGATCATTGTCACTTCTTCTGTTGTTCTCCCCTGACTTTCCCAATTCCATCTATAATCTTCAGTCATATAGTTCAACTTTTACATCATGTACATTGACTTTTATGTTTGTATTTACTCTCCATTTCTCTGTCCATTTGTGTGACCCTCTTCCCTACCCCTGGCATATCTGCTTCATGGCATCCATTTTGTTAAATAATTCATTATTTCTTTAGAGAAATCAAACCATAGGAATCTTCCCCTTCATATACAATAATTTATTAAATTTGTTTGTGCATTTATATGCATATGACCCTGTATATGTTTTCATGTATGTTTATACTTTAGATCTAACTTTCACATTTGAGAGAAAACATGTGCCCTTTGTCTCTTAGAGCCTTATTTACTTCACTTAATACAATTTTTTCTAGTATCACCCAGTTCCCTGCAAATTACAAACTATTATTGCTTTATAATAGCTTACAAGAAAAATCTTGTTTTCCCAGACATCTATGTTGGAGTAGACTTGAAGAACAGAAGCTTTCTCACCTTAGTTTCAAGTTTAATATTTATGCCCTGCAGGGTGCTAGTGGCTCATGCCACTAGCCTAGGCAAGTAAGTTTGTGAGGCTCTTATGTCCAATTAACCATCAGAAAACCACAAGTGGAGCTATGGTGCAAAGTAGTAGTGTGATAGTCTTGAACAATAAAGCTTTGGGACAGTGCACAGGCCCTGAGTTCAAGCTCCACAACTGAAGAAAATAAATAAATAAATATTCATAGCTTCTTAATGTAAATTCTTAGTAGAATTTAAGAGGAATGGTATCTACTTTAAAATTTCCCTTCTAATATGAAGTAGTGAAAATGGTGCTGGCATGAAGAAAAGAATTAGTAGCTATAATTATAAGGATAATAAAGTTGTCTATAAATAACAGTATTTTTCTTGTTCATTCAGTTTTTCAAATAGTACTGGTGATAATAAAGAATAAAATTTATATCTGTAATGAGATACAGATATATCTAAATATGGATAGATATAAGTATATGATATCTATCTATATATCTCTATATCTGTATATAGATATAGCTACATATATAATATATAGACTATATGTAATAATATATACATATAACATATGTAGATATATGCATCAATGGTCATAAAATTTTAATACAGGGATGATTTCCCTAAGGATTAAATTAAATGTAGGCTTCTTGAAAAAATCTGACAATATTCTAATTCAGTAGGTTTGTAGAAGGACACAGAAGCTGATTTTTCCTTTCTTTCTTTCTTTTTTGTCCTAGTGTTGGGGCTTAAACTCCATGGTCTTGCCACTGTCCCTGAGCTTTTTATGCTCATTGTTAATGTTCTACCACTTGAGCCACTGGTCCACTTTAGGTTTTCTGCTGGTTAATTGGAGATAAGTGTATCACATACTTCCCTGCCTAGGCTGGCTCAAATTTTTATCCCCAGATTTCAGTCCCTTTTTTTGTAAAAAGAATTTTGCTGTAAAAATGATGTACAGTTACGTAAGTCAGTTAATGAGTACTTTTTTTTGAACAGTGTAACTTCTTCCCTCCTTTTCTCCCAGTTTATTTTTCCCTCCTGACCTCCATCCATCCACCATAAGTTGTATCATTAATTCTCCACGTAGTGTCTAATTACTATTATCTCTTGAATTGCTAGAATTACAGAGGTGAGTCACACCTGTAGATAATTTTAATGCAAATAACTCTCAGTGATCACAATTTAGAGTATGTCAATAAGATTTTATGCTCATAAACTGGTTGTATATTTTTAGAAGAAAGGGACCTAGACAAGGAATAATTTTAAACATTTTGAAGATATCTAGAATCTCAGAGTTTAAAGACTCCCTCAAAGTCATCTACCTTGAAGTTACTGCAAGAACCAAAGGTACTGATGTTCAATTCACCTCTTTTCTTACACATTAACAAGCAGAGGCAAGGTTTACTTCACAGATTTCAGATTTGACAACATTAACTAAATTCAGTATGTTTCACTGCACTGCTCATGAAAAACTTGATTATTTTGTAATTTAAATGATCACTCTGTAGTTATTTTATGAACTCTATTAACATAGACTTTTCTCATTTTCTGGTATGTAGAAATATCATTGTCGATCTCTATGTAAAAGTTTTGCAACTGCAAAGAAAAATCTTGCTGTGTGTATTCTCCAGTAACCTTTTGGAGATACAAATGATCTCGCATTATTTTGTAACATGAAAAATAGACATAATATATAGTTGCAAGTATCCAACTAAGTCAACTCAAATCTTCTTGGCCTGTGTGAGCCCTCTCTAGAGGGTCTGAAGAATTTTTAAAAGACACAAAGGCAGCTTACCCCTCTTTTCAACCTCTATCCTAGTAGATCCTGTGGTTTCTCTGGATAGGCCTTGAAACACAGTTTTCACATATGGCCCATATGTATTTCTAATTAAAATGTTTAATGTCAAGAGCTAGAAGTCTTCTTTCCATAAATTACTTTATATTTTTCTTGGTTTTCTGAGCTGAGAATTTTTGGAAAATCTCACTTGAATGTATACTTTCATTTGGGAATAATATTTTTGGCCCAATGCTATTCTTATTGATGTTAAGTTCTTGGCTTATGCTAAAAGTAAGAAATTTAAAGTTGCTGAGAAACAGTATTATGAATCTGGGAGAAGAGAATAAACAAAGAAAGGCATGCTGCCATAATGAGAGAATAGAAAATACAGCCATGTGAAAGGCAAGGAAACTGAGCTATTTTAGAATTTAAAAACTATGAACTAGGAACTAGGAAAATGTCAAACTCTTCCAAAATAGTTGTGAGCTCTCTACCTTTTATGTTTTATATCTCATATTTAAATTATATTCTTATTATCTTTAAGTAGTTGTACAAAGTAGTTGACATTCTACAAATCAGTGTATTATATGAGGCAACTTGAGCAGTGTCTCCCAGTTCATCATTCTCCCTCATCTATCCCAACCCAAACTCTCCTTTCAATTTTCCTGGTTTCATAGGATAATATGAAGACTACATTTTCTCCCCACTTCCTCTTTTCATTCCTTACCCCCCTCATGTTGACCTCCCCCAAAATCCTTTTTAAGTACCACTTTCCTGACATTCATTTTGTTGGGTTGTGAGCTGTTTTTCAAAGGAAATACAACATTTGACTTCTGCACTGCAAATACACATCATTAATATGTTTGTGTTCAGGGCTGCATACAACCCCGCATGTTTACTTGTACATTGATAAATTAATTCTAGCTTCCACATAGGATAGAAAACATGCATCCTTCTTCTCTCTGGGCCTTACATACTTTACTTAATTTTTTCCATGTACATTCATTTATCTGCAAATGATATAATTATTATTCTTATTAATGAATAAACAATTAAATTGTGTATATATACCTCATTTTCTTGATCTGTTAATTTGTCAAGGGGCATCTGGGCTGATTGCATACTTTGGTTATGGTGAATAGTACAGTAATGAACATGATTTTGCAGGTGGCTTTACTGTATCCATAATACAGTATTATGGATAAGTGCTCAAGAGTGGATCCCAGGGTAGTTCTATGTTTGATTTTGTGAGTAATCTCTAAACTGCCTTCCAGAGTGGTTGAACAAGCTTATTTTCTATGATCAGTGTTAAGGTTCCTTTCCCCCCACATCTGTGCCAGCATTTTGGTTGCTATTTGTATTTGATGATGAGCATTGTAACTGGGGTGAGATGGAATTTCAGTGTTTTTTCCATTTGTACTTCCTTTATGGCAAGAGATATTGAGCATTTCTTTTATGTCAAGCCATTTTTACTTCTTCTAATGAGAAGTCTCTATTTAGTTCATTTGCTTATTTATTATTTGAGTTATTGATTCTTTGAAGATTTGGTTTCTTATGTCCTTTGTATATTTTGCATATTAAGTCATTGTTGATGTATAGCTGGCAAAATTCTTCCTCCATAATGTAGGCTACCTTTGTGGATTTTTGACTATGTTTTTATATATCTGGTGAATAGTGTGATGAAGAAATGCTCAACATCCCTGGCCATGCAAGAAATACAAATCAAAACAACACTGAGATTCCATCTCATCCCATTAAATTTGGCCATATCAATAAAGACAATACATGTTTATGAGGATGTGGGAGAAAAGAGACTCTAGTACACAGTTGGTGGGAATGTAAACGCCTCCATTTTGGATGATAGTGTGGAAATCCTTTGGAGAACTAAGCATGAAGCTTACCTTAGGATCCAGTGATGACTCTCTTGTGCATTTATCCAAAAAGACGTCAGTTCAGCAAGTGCCTTTACAAGGCACTTGCACACTTACTTTTATTAATGACTCTTTCTATATCAGTATTGAAGATACAAGAAAACAGGACTGCCTCAGCGGTCTTCAGAGTGTAGTACTTCTTTCAGAGGAAAGCCGGTCATTGAGCACTTGTTGAATTGTGTTTCATAGATGTTCTTTCTTTATGAACCTTTTCCTTTGGATAAATTCTCTTTTCTACTTCATGTTAAGTATGACACATCTTTTTTCCATTAACTACTTTGTATTTTTCTTGTTTTCCAAGCTGCAAATTGTTGGAAAATAATACTTGGATATGTATTTTGATTGGGAAAAATGTATTTGGCCCAGTGATATGCTTTTTAATTTTTTTTCAATTTGCATGACAGTACTGGGGTGCTCTTTCTTGGCTTTTTATTCAACCTGGGCACTATATCATTGAAGCCATAACTCAACTTTTGGCTTTTTGCTGGCTATTGGAGATTAGAATCTCATGGACTCCTTCCCTGGGCTGGCTTTGAACCACAGTGCTCAGATCACAGCCTCCTGAGAAACTAGGATTACAGATGTGAACTGCCAGCACTTGGCTAAGAAGTTCTGTGCTTTTGTTTGCAAAGAAAATAGTTTGACAACTTGTGTGACAAAATAGTTTCCTAAAGAAAGATAGCTTTCTGGTGTCATTAAATGCCACAAGAAAATAAAAACCTCATCAATTGTTGGATACCAGTGGTTCAGTCTATAATCTTAGCTACTCAGGAAGAGGGTTTTGGGTTGAAGCCAGCTCAGGCAGAAAAATTCATGAGACTCCTATCCTTAACCACTGAAAAGCAGAAGTAGAGGTGTGACTCAATTGCTAAAGTGCCAATTTGCGTAGAAAAGTCAAGTGAAATCCTAAGGCCCTGAGTTTAAACTCTAATACTAGCATGCACACACACACAGATAAAACAAAAGCAAACATCTCAACAACTATCTCTGAAAGTACTTTTAGATGACTTAGATTATTATTTAAATGACTTATATTTTTGTCTCCAATGAAGTCAAAGCTTTTACTTGTCAATTTTTGGTATCTACTTACTTCATAGAGTGGGAGCCTACTTCTTTAAAACCGAGATTTATTGTAATCCTTAGAAAAAGGGTATTGTACTAATATGCAGATGAGTACATTCACTAAATAGTATACATATGAAAAAATGCTCTAAATAAGTATCTTGTTATTGCATTAGGCAAGAAAAATTTTAAAAGTTCAGAATGACCTAAAATAGAGACTGCCAGTGTGAAATCTGAGTGGTGAAATGCTATATTTAATGACACACTTCTGCAAGTCAGCCTCGGTGCAAATGTGATTCGCATGCAAAAACTAAATCCAGCAAATTCTTTGTGAAACAGAGAGCAGTGGAATCTTTTCTGTAGGATTAAGGTTCTTTGTAAGAATTTCTTCTTTTTCTTTAAAGAGCTTTTAATTGCTCTGTGTGGAAGGAAACCTGCCCCAGAGATGTTCTAAACATGAATCACAAAACATTGGCTGCATCTCACATCTCAAGAGAGTTATTGAAGTTAAATAAGTATCTTATTCTTTTTCAATCTAAGGACTGCAGTTCTCAATTTAAAACTGTTGAATATTTTACTTTTCTTTTCTTGTTGTTGTTGATCATAGGTCTTGAACTCAGGATCTGGGCACTGTCTCTGAACTTTTTCAAAAAAGGCCAGTGCTCTCTACTACTTTGAGCCACAGTGCCACTTCCTGATTCCTGGTGATTAATTGGAAACAAGAGTCTCACAGACATTCCTTCCCTGGCTGGTTTAGAACCATGATCCTCAGATCTCAGCCTCCTGAGTAGCTAGGATTATAGTCACAGACCACTGAGACCTGCTTTACTATTTTACATTTATTTATTTACTTAGTTATTTTAAATTTATTTTTTATGGTAAAGGTGATGTACAGAGATGTTACAGTTATGTAAGTCAGGTAATGAGAACATTTCTTTTTGGACAAAGTCAGACTTCCCATGCTCTCTCCTAGTTTTTCCCTCCCATCCCCAACCACAAGTTGTATTGTTCATTTTCAACCTAGACCCCAGTGAGTATCACTGCTGCATTTGTTCACCCTTTATCCAACCCTTTCTGTGCCCCTCTTTACCCTCCCTAAAACAGATAAATGTAAATACAAGACAAAAGGTACAGAAATCAAAAACAGGGACAAAGCAGAAATAAAAAACAAAAGCAAAATAACCAAAAGACCTCTTCCTCATCCTTGGAGTTCATTTCGATAAAAATCATTTTATATGATAATATGCACATAGCTATTGAGCCTTTATGACCGTCTTGTAGGATATCTTCCTACAATAGATCATAATGTTTTACTTTTAAATAGCTCCATTTGTCAGTCTTAGCTTTGATAGTATAAAATGTAGGTGCATCTGTATGAGTCAGGTAATGAGTACATTTCTTTTCATACAGTGTCATTACTTCCCTTGGTCTCTCCCAGTCCTTTCCTCTCACCTCCACCTGCAAGTTTGTATATGATTTTGAAAGTAAATTGAAGTGGATGCTACTTGAAACTTCTTTACACTAGCAAATGTCTCTTTCTCCTTTCCATATCCCAAACAAATACCTTTGGAAAGTGAATTAGTTCCTTGGGCTTCAATTGTTCAAGGAGGAAGAGCAGGAATAGGAGGAAGAATCAAGGGAAAAACAAAAAAGCAGAAAAAGGAGAGGAAAAGTCTGCCTTGAACTAAATTATTACTCATTTATCTTCCAGGTTGAAAATTCTAGAAGATGCAGCTGCAAAACCTTCAAAACCCTTTGCCAGACAGACATCAAAAAAGAGGAAAAGAAAGTTAATTTGTAGATTTATTGCCAATTCTTTAATTTTTCTTCAGTCCCTTCCTTCCTTTCCTATTTTCTCTTTAGGACACCTTAACTGGCTTAAGAAAGAGAAATAAACCTAAATAAAACAACCTTAATTTAAAAAAATATTGTAAAGATCAAGCATAAATGTTTTAAAATTTATTATTAGATCTCTTTTCCTTCACATTCAAAAAGAACCAGTTTCTTTATTTTTTCCTCTAGAAACTATTGATTACTAAAAGTATTTTTAATCTCTTTTTTTAGCAGTTTTGTTAAAATTGTCAAAGTGATGTACAGAGGTTACAACTACATAAGTCAAGTAAAGAGTACATACGTTTCTTTTTGACCAGTGTCACCCTTTCCCTTGCTCTCTCCCAGTTTTTCCCTCCTGTCCCCACCCACAAGTTGTATAGTGCATTTTCCACATAGTATCACTGCTGCTTTTGTTCACTTGTCTTTTCGTTTCTGTGACCCCCTTACCCCTCAAACAGATTAACTTATAAACTAGACAAAAGGTACAGAAAACAAAAAAGCAGCAAAGGGGGAAACCCCTTGTTTCTATTTCTTGGGGTTCACTTCAGTAAGCATCATTTAATATGATCATATGCACGCAGCTATTAAACCTTTGTGATCTTCTTCTAAGGATATCCTCCTTTGGTCTCACTGTGATAAAAAAAAAAAAAAAAGGTATTTGCTCTCTTTTGAAAGTACTTCCATGCGCATGGGATGTTTCTTTTATACCATGTTGGATGACTCTCAGCTGTTCTGGCATCTGGTTGGGTCCCTGTCCCCTTCACCTACGGAGCTAGGCACCCCTCTGGGGGGTGGGGGGGCAGGGTCTGTACCATGGTCTGCCGAGGCTTTGCTTTCATGAAGTTTGTCTCTGTTTCCCAGATCCGTCCCCCGCCCCTCTGTCTGCCACATCTTTCCTCAGATGTAAGTCAAATAAGGCCTCGAGATTTTAAATATTGCACAAAAAGCCATTTGCCTTGCTAGGGCAAATGAGAACGAAAATATCATTCAGATTTAGTTTATATATCTAATTTAAATATTTCTCTACTGTTTAAGATGAATAATACTGTTTAGAGGATAATATCACTTCCTAGGTTGATAATCTCTAATTTAACTCATTAATATGAAATTTTAATGAGACGATAAATATGAAAGTGGATATAATATTATCTCAGATAGGAGGCCTAGTTCTTGCCATATAGAAAACAAGGAATAGTTTATTCCTTGAACGTTCTAGCAAAGTCATACTGTGGAGCCAGAATGAAGATGCAGGTGACATTTTCCAACACTCAGCATCAGTAAAGAAAAGTTGTCATTGTATTCATTTTTATTGCCTTTCCCTCCACACAGCTTCGTTGGTGTAAGGTCTCTCCATGTTCCTGCGTGTCCGCCTGGGACTTGAAGATGATGCAGCAGCCTCCTGTCAACAACTTGAGGTTAGACAGGGACACCTGGATCCATCTAAACTTGGCTCTCCATCAGCACAGGTCCTCATTCCGTGTCACACACAGTGAGGACGCAGCCCTGGGTGACATTAAACCTCACTCCAAGTCACACACAGTGTGACTTGAGCCTGAGGCTCATGTGACAGACAGGTAAGGGAGACGTAACAGGCTGAGAATTTTCAGAAACTGGGGAAGAAATGAACCCACTACTGGTGCTGAAGATTCTACACACTCTTCCCTGGCACCAAGGATATGATATAAAGCATCTGTGATTTCAGGGAAGTGAAGAGCAAACTATTTTACTTATTTCATTTATGTATTTACATTTCATTTAAATTTTCTTTTATTTAAGGAATTGTATAAAGGAGTTTGAATTCAACACGTCAGTCAGTGACTGTATCTTGATTAGTATCAACCTTGGGTCATTCTCCAATCTATCTCACCCCCACCCCTCCCCTCATTCACCTGGTTCCCATATTCACAAGCGTATATTGAATGTAACAACTGCCTTTGCCCAGCATTCCTCCCTTCGTTTGTCAGCCCACCTTCACTTGACCTAACTACCCCCAAGGCGTGATCAGCTTCCTGGTTTTCGTTTTGTTAAATTCTAAAATAGTTGTTCGAAAGAGTTACACCATCAGAACTCTCCCCTGGTAATACTGTTGTTTCTGTCAATTTGCTGTGTATATATGCATATGACCATGCATATGTTAAGTAGGTCAGGCTCAGAGAGACAAAGGACACATATGTTATTTCATGTGCAGAAATTAGAGCTGAAGTATACATAAGCATACATATACATATACATCTACATATATACATATACATATACATATACAGGGACAAATCTACATGTACAGAAATACATTAAGAGAAAACTCTCTTCAAAATAGAGTTAAAAGATACTCAGAGAGTCTGAGGGTGCATTATTGTCTGAAAGATCCTGAAACTGTCAGATTGCCTATAATAATATAACGTGCCAAATTATAGGTTAAGCACAAGTGACACTCACAGGATAATGAGGCTGGAGCTCCACTACAGTTTGCAAGAGAAACCTGGCGGGTTCATCCTTACCATCATCACTGAGGGATCTATTAAACAATCTAGTCCTGTAATTAGCCACACACATATATCATTACTTACTGTGTCTAATCTTGCAATGCAAACTTTTCACAATGAAATGCTCACAAAAATTACGCATTTAATGAACAACAAAGAATTTAAATTCATTTTCCTCCCCAGGGAAGTGTGGGAATGATTTCTGTAATTTGCCATTTATCAGCAAGTACAGGAAATGTGACAGGCAGCTTGACTCCAGGCTGTGGAGGTAGAAGTTTTAACCAATGCCTTAACCGCTGGTACTTAGTCTTTGAAGACCACACCAGTACTTGAGTGAGACCTGCTGCTCAAGAGCCTTCAGGTAGTGCTCCATCTGCATGGTCTTGAGGAGCTTTTTAGTAACAATTTTTCTAAACTATACTATTACTTTTTTTGCTAGTACTGGGGTTTGGCCAGGGTGCTGTCCTTGAGTTTTTTACCCTGAAGGCTAATTTCCTTTCACTTGAGCTACAGCTCTACTTCTAGCTCTATGATGGTTAACTGGACTTAAAGGTCTTGTGGACTTTTCTGCCTGGGCTGGCTTTGAATTACCATCCTCAGATCTCAGGAAGGCAGAGCAAACTCTGGCACACCAGATTGTAGCAGGTTTATTCTTGAAACACTGAAACCACAGAAGAATGAAAGAAGCAATGGTGCTCCTTATATAAAGAGATTTTTCTCCACATTTAAACCTAAATAAATAAAAGATAGTACAACAATTTCACAGGAATAACCTTCAGTGATGAAATCTCAGAAATCCTCCATTAAAAAGTGATCCCATTTGTGTGAAATAAGGCCCTTCAGAAGCCTTATCCTATGATGCCATAAAGAAGTCAGAATCAATGACTGCTTCTGAAGAGGAAGAAGATAACTGAAAACAAAAACAAACACAAAAACCCACAAAGGGTCAGCATTACTCCACATTTCTGTATATCATTGAAAGAAAATGTCAGGGTTCAACTATTGACTTGGACTTTGTACATTTTCCAGTAAACAAATACATTAATAAATAAATAATATTTACATACATAAATATATAATATTTATTATAATAAATATTTATAAACCATTATATATTTATATGAAGTACATACACAATTTATATTAATTATGTATTTATAGAATTTGTTTATATAAATTTATAATTTATATTTATGTGTATATTTATATTTTATTATATAAATTATATATTTTATATTTATATTTTATTATATAAATATACAAAAGACTCATATAAATATACATAATTATAAAATAAATATAAATAATATATGAACATATAAATATTACATAAATATATAAACAAAAATATATAGTATATACTATATAATATATAATCTGTATTATATGTATACATATATATGTGTATATGTATGTGTGTGTATATATACATATATATATACATATACATATACATATACATATACATATACATATACATATACATATATATATACATATACATATACATATACATATACATATACATATACATATGCCAGAATGTGCCAGAGATGGGGCTTAAAACATATGGTTTTCTGCTATCACTTCTCTTTTTTGCTTAAAGCTGGTACGTTAGCCACAGCTCCACTTGTAAGTTTGCTGTTGAGTTGGACCTGAAAGTCTCTGCTAGACACTCACTCTGTTTCAGGTAGGTCTGTGGGAATGATTACAAATTTTGCCCTTCAATTTTGGGCCAATCTGGAGAGTAACCGATAAATTTGTCCACATCTCTTCTGCAAAAGTTTGAAAAGAGAAAAAAGCACCATCACAGTTATCTCTGTGAAATTTGTTGGAGACAGCACACCTTTGGTGTGGAAGACATTGCTGCTTATTAGGAAGAAAGGATCCCATTGGCTATGGCTTTAGTAAAGTCTCTCCAGAACTCACACTGGAGAGACTTTGCTGTTGTGGAAAAGTGAAGATCTGTGGCTGTCTGTGAGTGATCCTATCCTGAAGGCCCAGCTTCGAAAGTGGACTGTGTCTTAGGAAGAGCTGGAAGGTGTTAGCCAAATCCCCTGTGCTTTCACTGTACCAGAATGCCAGAGGAGATATCACTGATAGAATGAACCTCACCAAACTCTCAATTTGAATGTACCTTGATCTTCCATTTCTCAGATGTCCAACCTGTGGGAAATTTATTTCTGCCTTGTATAAATACCCACCTTCTAACATTTCATTACAGTCTCATGAGACTCAAATTTCTCAAAAATTTTACTTAATCTTAATAGTGTTTACTTTATTTTCATAGTAATGTTTACTTTATCTTAATAATAACTAAATAATATGAGTATTTACTGTAAATCAAGCATTTTAAAAGTACCTTAATGTTTATAACAATACAAAATGGTATAATGTAGAGATTTTTCTAGCCTCATTGATGAAATAGTTTGCCATCAGAGTTAAGTCAAGTATGTATGTATATGCATGCACACATGTATTGTATAATGATTATTGCAGTCAAGTTCATGAACCTGCCCATCTGCATCCAAGCTGCACATTGGTTCTCCTGAACTAGAGTATTGTACCACCAAGTTTAAGCCCTTAGACAAGTGTCTCTCCATTTCCTCTACTGCTTATAGTTATTTGCAACTCCTGTTCTAATCTCCATTTTGGTAAGTTTAACACTTTCCATTTGTATGTACATGAAATCATGAAGTATCTATTTCTGGCTTGTGTCATGTAGCACAATGTCCTCCTTCATAATGGCTGAATAACTGTGTATGTGGTTGTAGAAGCTGGAATGTCTTATCAATATATTTCTGTTATTGGTAGGCCTGTTCTCAAGCACTCAACCTTTGCTATATTATGGACAACTTGTGAAAGCCAGGAAGGGAAGTAATCAGGATGAGCAATTACATGACTGCTGTATAGATTACTGTATAGAATCAGTCAGTTTTTCTACAGTCATTTACTTTCTTAAATCCACTACCAACTCCCAGTTCCTGCATTTGAATTACTTTAGGGAGTTTTGAGAAGCAACAGTAGTTAACTGTAGCCCCACTTTGTGAGCATCAGCATAGGGGTGTGAGTGTGTCCCCACGAATAGCTGCTGTGGACTATAGATGATAGGTGTCCTACAAAGAGGAATGGAGAAAATGGAGTTCTACAAGCAGTGAAAAGACATTGTCACTTTTACTGAATGATAGCTTAAATTATAGATGGTTTAATGTTTGTGTGTGTGTGTGTGTGTGTGTGTGTGTGTGTGTGTGTGTGTGTGCGCGTGCGTGTGTGTGCACATGCATGCATGTGTATACATATGCCAGTACAGGGACTTGAACTCAGGGCCTGGACACTGTCCCTTAGCTATTTGCTTAAGGCTAGTGTGCTACCTCTTCAGCCATAGTTTCACTTAGAGATTTCTGGTGGCTCATTGGAGAAAAGAGTCTTATGACTTACCTTCCTAGGCTGTATTCAAACCATGATCATTAGAGCTCAGCCTGCCCAGTAGTTAATTTATAGTTGTGGGCTACCAGTACCTGGTTAATGATACATTTTTAACCAAATTGTTTTTGATTTTTAAATTACACATTATATATTCCCACATTACTAAAATGAATATATTTAATTCTTGGCTAATGATGAAATAAAACATAGACTTACAAGTTCTTCTAAATTAGAAAGTAATTGTAAGGATTAAAGAGCATATATTTACCACAACTTCTTTATGGTTTCCTTAAATATCACTGATACTAATTCTCTTCCTTTATGATTAGCTTCTCAAATTGGATATTATCATCATTGTTTCTCATACTTATTTCTTCATTTGTATGTAACTAATAATCATTGTTAAAAAATGAAGAAAATTGCCAGGCACTGGTGGCTCATGCCTAGCTACTCAGGAGTCAGAGTATCATGGTTCAAAGCCAGCCCAGCAGGAAAGTCAGTGAGACTCTACTTCTCCAAAAAATGACTCAGAAAAGGCCAAAAATGATGCTGTGGTTCAAGTGGTAGAGCACTAGCCTTGAGCAGAAGAAGCTCAGGAACAGCACCCAGTCCATGAGTTAAAGCCCTAGAAACAGCAAAAAGAGGGGGAGGAGGAGGAGGAGGAGGAGGAGGAGGAGGAGGAGGAGGAGGAGGAGGAGGAGGGGGAGGAGGAGGGGGAGGAGGAGGGGGAGGAGGAGGGGGAGGAGGAGGGGGAGGAGGAGGGGGAGGAGGAGGGGGAGGAGGAGGGGGAGGAGGAGGGGGAGGAGGAGGAGAAGACGAAGAAGACGACGACGACAAGGAGGGGGGGGGGGCTTGGAATGTGGCTTAGTGATAGCGTGCATGCCTAGCATACATGAAGCCCTGCGTTCATAAACAGAAAAAGACAGAAGTGGTGCTGTGGCTCAAGTGGTAGATTGCTAGCCTTGAGCAAAAGAAGCTCAGGGACAGTGTCCAGGCCTTGAGTTCAAGACTTAGGACTAGAAGAAAAGAAAAGAAAAGACAGTAAAGAAAAAGAAATGATAAACTTTTTGTTGTTGTTGGTCATGGGGCTTGAACTCTAGACTTGAGTGCTGGCCCTGAGATCTTCAGCTCAAGGCTAGTCCTAAACCACTTGAGCCACAATTCCACTATTGGTTTTGTGGTGGATTATTGGAGATAACAGTCTCACAGACTTTTCTGCTGGGCTGGCTTTGAACCGTGATCCTCAGATCTCAGCCACCTGAGTAGCTAGGATTACAGGCATGAGCCACAGATGCCTGGCAAGAATAAAACTTATATTAACCAGTAGACACAATAATAGGCCTAATTTTCATAAAGTAGCATAATAGTAGTTTTATTTATTTATGTATGCCCATCTTTTGTGTTCATGTATAGATATAGCTGTATCAATATATTTCCTTTTCTTTCTTTTTATTTATTTCATCGCCAGTGCTGGGACTTGAACTCTATCAGTTTTCCTGACCAAGTGGCACTCTACCACTTGCCTTTATCCTGAATTATTTTTTAAAAATATTTTAGTTTTGCTGGTTTTGCTGGTCTCTTGGGCTGTTCTGTCTTGACTGGCCTCAAACTGCTCTTCTCCAAATCTTGGACTAGGTGAATACAGGTGTTGGCTGTTGGCTCCAGATTGTGCATATACTCTTAATAGCGCATGCCAGCATCAACATTGATATAAAAATAAATGTTATTAATTTTTGTTTCAGAATAAAAGCAATAATGCTCTTCCCTTGCTAGTCTCATGGCCTGTTATAGACCCTTAGTCCCTCAGTCTGCCTTTGCCCTACAGAGTTCATGACTTAGCCTCCCCACTGCCATGTTCTCTGTCCTCTTTCAGATGTTCTACTGCTATTTCTGGCCAGCTTCTAAAAATGGCTGTAAAAAAAATTAGATTTAAAGATAGTGTACTCTGTGTGTATGTATGTGCACATTTAGGTGTGAGTTATGATCACTTGCCAAAATAAGGGACTTTCAAATACAAGATATTTGGTTTATTTTGCTAAACTTTTCCTAAAGCAGAAGGAAGACAAAATCTAACTTAAAAGTATAAGCCAAATCAGAAGAAAATCAAAGAATATAGTTGCAATTGTCATCAACTACTGAGGAAGAGATTTTTTGGGCCAATTAAAACAAATAGTGACACATGCATATCACTAGATAGGTTCATAAGAAGCGTAAGTACAAATATCCCAAATTGGAAAATAATATAGGTAAAAGACCCTGAGCAGATGAACGACAAGTGATTCAATAAAAGCAATTTGTATACTTGTAGAAATTTGAAAATTTATATGTTTTTCTTCTCTGACAGCCTGTGCATGAAACAGCTGATATATAATGTTATTCTCAACTTTACTAGGCATTATTTTCTCCATCTTTTTGTTGTTTTCTTTCATCTTTTGTAAGAGAGGCTGGGCCATGCAGGCTGGAATGGATCGCCTGGAAAGCAGATCCAACATGGCACCCCTCATGGCCTTCCTCCACCTTAGCATGAACTGCCTTACACTACTTACTCATTTGTAAAGGAAAATTCTTATGATAGCCTTTCACTTTCTCAGTCTTTTCTATAACAGAAATACAACATTTCTTATTGATAATTTCTTTCCTTTCTGGTGAATTCCTTCATGCTTTTCCTCCAAACATAAATATGATGTATGTGTCTACACATCCCCACTTCCCACATGTGCAAAAATACAATATACTCATATTTATTTTAGTGTAGTTTTTGTTATTATTTTTAGTGCCAGTACTGGGGCTTGAACTCAGGGTCTGGACACTGTCCCTTAAGCTAGGAGCTTCCATTTCAGCTTTTCTCTAGTTAATTGAATATAAAAGTCTCACAGACCATCCTTCTTGGGCTGGCTCTGAACCCTGATCCTGAGGTCTCAGCCTCCTGAGTAGCTAGGATTACAGGCACCTGACAGAAATGTATATTTTATATTATAAGCCCTGCCTTCCTTTCAAAATTCTTTCCAATCTTTTTATTCATCTAAGTGACTTAAAATTCTGAACCATATTTCCTGTATTCCTTCTATGTCCTCTGATATCTGAAGGTTGTAGCTCTTTTAACTTGTTTGTTTGTTTATTTATTTTGTGCTGGTTCTGAGGCTTGAACTTGGGGACTGGTGTACTCACTTTCCTTTTTCCACTCAAGGCTAGTGCTCTACCTCTCTCTTGAGCCATAGCTACACTTCTCGATTTTTTTAGTTAATGGGAGGTAAGAATCTCATTCATATTCCTGGTACCATTAACTTCAAGCTGTGATCCTCAAATATCAGCCTCCTGAATAGCCAGGATTAGATGTGCCACCAGTGCTCAACTAAGATTTTAACTTTAAATTAGTTAACTTAGTCTAACAGTCACACAAATCATATTTCAAGCTGTTTATAACAGAATTTTCATCATCATAAAAATTTCTGAAAAATTGATCATCACTGGGATTGGTTTTCAAGAGAGATTTCAAGATAAGAAGATGCACTGTGTACTTGACACGTGTTTGTCATTGACTCTGAAACACATCACTCCAGTATTAGTGGTTATCCAGAGAAGAGCTTTGAGGAAAATAAAATCTGTGGACATAAATTGCATTTTATTAATAAAAATGTGAAATTATGCCTTTCTGTATTTGGCTCATCATTAAACATTTCATTGTGAAAGCTTAAAATGTCAAACTGAAAATGTAGTTTAAACCCAGAACTTCTCAACTGCATATTTATTTAACAGTGGAAGAGGCATCTGGATGCTGGTGGTCATGCCTGTAATCCTAGTTACTCAGAAAGCTGAGATCTGAGAATCTCAATTCAAAACCAGCCTGGGCAAAAGAGTCTGTGAAACTCTTATCTCAATTAACCAGTGAAAAGCTAGATGAGATCTGGGTCACGAATGGCAGAGCATCAGCATTGAATGAAAAAGCCAAGCAAGAGCATGAGGCCCTGAGTTCAAGCCCCATTACTGGCATTGGGGGGAGGGGGGAGGCTGGGAAGGGATGTGAAGGGTAAACAAAGGAGGAGGCTGCAATGCTTGGTAAGAAATGTACGCATTATCCTGCCCACATAATTGTAACTCCTCTGTACAGTATGTTCACAAATAAAATTAAATTAAATAAAAAAAAAGGGTGTTACAAATTTAGAAGACAAGATTAAGCTATCTAAAGATAAGGATAGAGAAAACTTACAAATTTACACAATGGGCAGTAAGGTTTAGCAATAGAACTGCTTTCCAAAATATTGAAGGATTTTTTGTTTGTTTGTTTTTCCTGATACATGGGCTTGAACTCAGGGCCTTGGCAATTACACTCAAGGATGGTCCCTTAGCAATTACACTCAAGGATGGTGCTATTCCACTTAAAGCACAGCTCCACTTTTGATTTTGTCATGATTAATTGGACATGACTCATGTCCAGGCTGGTTTCAAACTGCAATCCTCATATCTCAGTCTAAATAGCTAGGATTATAGGAGTGAGCCACTGACCCCAGTTAGAATTCTTAATTATTTTAAAAATATATAATGCTCATCGAGAAAAACAAGATTGAGTATATACTCACTAGTAGTAATGTTTTTAAATAAAAGAGGGCCTTTTATAGTTTGAAGTATGAATTGTGTTGTTTGAAATATTGATCACTTGAGAACTCTAAAGATCATGATCCTGAATTAGATCCATCTTCAATTAGGTTTGACACTTGTAAAGACATCTCACTAATTAGTGTTCATTCAGGTGAAAATAAAACGGAAAGAGCAAAGCAGAGCACACTGTTCTTTATCCTTTCCAAGGTCCTTCTATGAAAAGTTTGGGATGTGCAATCTTGACAGATCCTCCTTGAGGTTTGGCAAGTCCCCGTAGGTTCCCTTGCTTTTCTATAGTCTGGACCAGTGATGCCATTTTCAACTCTAATTTTAGGAGTGGGTAAATGGACAATTTGCTGTGCATAAAACCAATGCAAATGATTATTTTTTTAGCAATATAAAATTATCTTTTAGCAATATAAAATAGATTAATCAATTTCCAATTTGAAGTGGAAGGATAGAAACAGAAGAATAAACAGAACCCCAGAAAGACTCTAAACCCAATTTTGATTTGTTGAGAAAATACTATCTACTGAAAATCCTTCAGTAGATTATCTGATTTTACCAATACAATTTGGCATTCTAGAACACTCCATTTAATTCCTTTGTCTGTTACAATTCCATTGCCTGATTTGCTGTGTGAGAGATTTTGGTAGTAAAAAAAAGAAGTCAGCTCAAGACAGCTCAAACAAAGAGTAAGCAATCTACTTTATGTGTGTGCAATTTGGGTTGGTTTTTAATGGAACTTGGGACAGAAATTCAGCTGGGTATCACTATCAACGGCTGGAAACTCGAACCGAGAGAGCAAAACTCACATGACATGGATAACACTATTCCACTCCTGCTTGGTGCCGTTTTGTTTTTATTTTTCTCTGTAGGTGAGCTTTCTCTATTAGAGGCAGAAAACAACAGCCCCCAAATTGAGATTTTACATTTTCACCATGCAAAAGGTCAATCTCTTAGCCAGCTACTTAGCTTACCATGAGTGCATACCAGTCCAAATTTCAGGGCAAAAGAAAGAAGTTTAGAGACATAGAATGAAGTCAGGAAATGAGAAAGCTACATCTTTCTTTTTCTCTCTTTCTTTCTCTCTCTCTTTATATTCTTTCTTTCCCTTTCATTCTTTTTTCTTTCATCCCTTTCTCTTTTTTCCTTCCTTCCTTCCCTCCCTCCCTCCAACTCTTCCTTCCTTCCTTCCTCCCTTCCTTTCTCACTTTCTTTCCCTTTCTTTCTTTCTTTCTTTCTTTCTTTCTTTCTTTCTTTCTTTCTTTCTTTCTTTCTTTCTTTCTTTTTTTCTTTCTTTCATTCCTTCTCTCTCTCCCTCCCTGTTTCTCTCTCCCTCTCTCTCCCTCACTGTTTCTTCTTTTTGGTGCCAATACTGATGCATGAACTCTGGGCTTCACACTCTCATTAGCTTTTTTTAAAATATATTTTTTATTGTAAGATACTAGTACATAGGGGTTACATGAGTAAGGTAATGAGTATATTTGCTATCGAGCATTGTTACACCCTCCTTTTTCCCCCTATCATCCCTTCTCTCCTAACACCCCCAACTCCTCTCTTCCCTCACCACCTCCCCAACTCCTCCCCTCCCAAATTGTAAAGTTCGTTTTCAACATAATGTCTTGTACATCTCATTGTTACAATGGGTCAACCTGTATTCTTGTTTCAGCATTTTGTTATTTTCCTTCCTCTCCCCAAATTAGAAAATTATATATACAAGATGCAGGGTACCAGAATCAAATACAGTGAAAACAGGTTATACCATGGGGGAAGAACACACACAGAAAACAAAAGAAATCACATAGTACATTATAAGTACTTTAAAAACAAGTGCAACAAAGAAAAAAATTCTTCTGTCCCTATCTTGTGGTGCATTCCACTTAGCAACATCTTATGTGGGAATATGTGCATAGCTTTTGACCTTTTCTACTTGTTTGGTAAGATTATCCTAGACTTACACTAATTATTGCAAATAAGGGAAACCACACGAAATATGTTTCTTTGGGCCTGGCTTACTTCATTAATATAGTTTTTTCCAAGTCTTTCCATTTTCTAACAAATGGAGCAATGTCATTATTTCTGATGGAGGCATAGAATATATATCCCATTTTTTGGTCCATTCATCTACTGAGAGGCATCTGGTTGGTTCCATACATTACCTATGGAGAATAATGCTGCAATGAGCATAGTTGTGCTGGAAGCTTTTGTTTGGCCTGGTTTGTGATCACTTGGGTAAATGCTCAAAAGTAGGATTGTTGGGTCATAGGGGAGCTCGAAGTTTTGTCTTTGAGGAACCTCCTCAAAAGACTCAAAAGACTGCTTTCCAAAGTGGCTGAACAAGTTTACTCCCAACAACAATTCAGTAGGGTTCCCTTTTGGCCACATCCCCTCCAGGATCTGTTGTTGTTATATTTCTTGATTATAGCCATTCTAACTGGGGTGAGATGGAATCTCAATGTTGTTTCGATTTGCATTTCTTTTATGGCCAGAGACATTGAGCATTTCTTCTTGTGTCTATTGGCCATTCTTATTTCCTCTTCAGAGTGGTCTCTCTTTCACTCTTTAGTCCACTTATTAATGGGGCAGATGTTTCTTTGAGGATTTGTTTGGGGGGGATTTAGTTTTTTGAGTTCTAAGTGTATTTCACATGAGAGGCCCTTGTCTGTTGTATGGATAGTGAAGATCTTAATCCATGGGCTTTCTACTGATCTTGCTAGCTATGTCCTTAGCCATGCAAAAGCTCTGCAGTTTCATGCAATCCCATTTATCCAACTTTTCTTTGATTTGCTGTGTTTCTGGGTCTTTATAAAAAAAATTCAGTCTGTGCCAAGGAGCCCTAGAGTTTCTCCTAATCCTCTCTATAATGTTTTGAAGGTATTTGCTTTTACTTCGAGGTCTTTGATCCATTTGGAGTTGATTCTGGTGCAGGGAGATATATAAGGAGCTAGCTTTAGTTTTCTATAGGTGTTTAACCAATTTTGGCAGCACCATTTACTGAAGAGGCTGTCCTTCTTCCATTCTACTTTTTTAGCTCCCTTGTCAAAGATAAGGTGGCTATAGGTCGATGAGTTCCTTTCTGAGTCTTTAGTCCTATTCCATTGGTCCTCAGGCCTGTTCTTGTGCCAGTACCAAGTTGTTTTGATTACTATGGCTTTGTAGTAGAGTTTGAAGTTTGGTATTGATCTTCCTCTAGCATTGTTCTTTCTGTTAAGGATCGTATTTGCTATCCGGGGTTTCCTATTGTTCCATATGAATTTTTGGATTGCTTCTATTTCATTGAAGAATACGGTTAGGATGTTGATAGGTATCTCGGTGAATTTTGTAGATCACCTTTAGAAGTATTTCCATTTTCACGATATTAATCCTCCCAATCCAGGAGCATGGAAAGTTTATCCACTTCCTTAGTTCTACTTTAATTTACTTTTCCAGGTTTTTAAAGTTTCACTCATTGAGTTCCTTCACTACTTTAGTTAACTCTTAGGTATTTTTTTGGTGGGACTATTACAAAAGGAGTTACATTTCAGCCATGTTCTTCTTGTTATTGACATACAGAAAAGCCATTGATTTTTAAGGGTTAATTTTATACCCTGCTACTTTGCCAAAGTTTTGGATGTGCTCAAGTAACTTGGGAGTGGAGTCCATCGGGTTCTTTAAATACAAGATCATGTTATGTGCAAAGAGGGAGAGTTATAATTCATCATTCCCTATTTAGATCACCTTTATGTTTACATCTTTCTTTTAATTACTGTAATACTAATACTGATAGTAATAATACTAAATTGAAGAGAAGTGGAGATAGTGGACATCTTGTCTGATTTCTGAATTTAGAGGAAATTGCTTTAGCTTTTTGCCATTAAGTATAATGATAAATATGTTTGTCATACACAGCCTTCTTTATATTGAAGAATGTTCAATGGATTCCTAGTTTTTCCAGAACTTTCATCATAAAGGGATGTTGGATCTTGTCAAATGCCTTTTCTGCATTGAGATATCTCTATTGAGATAATCATGTGGTTCTTTTCCTTGCTTTTGTTGATGTGAATTATATTAATTGATTTGCATATAATGAATCAGCTTTGCATCCTTGAAATGAATTCTATTTGAACATACTGTATGAATTTTTGATGAGTTGTTCAAGTTGATTGACCAATATTTGTTGAGAAATTTTGCATTGATGTTCTTCAAAGAAATGGGTCTATAGTTCTCTTTTTTTGATGAGTTTTCCTGATTTGGGGATGAGGGTTATGATGGTTTCATAGAAAGAGTTTGGTAGTAACTTTCACTTTCAATTTCATTGAACAGTTTGAGGAGTGTTGGTGTGAGTTGTGCTTTGAAGGTCTTGTACAATTTAGCTGTAAATCCATCCAGTCCTGGGCTTTTCTTAGATGGGTGCTTCAATTTAATGCTTGATATGGGTCTGTTGATTTAAATCATCCTCATTAATTAGGACATGTTAATATTTGCTAGAAATCCATCCATTTCTTTTAGATTCTCAAACGCATTAGCATAAAGGTTTGAGAAGTGTTCCTTATTATGTTCTAAATCTTGATTGTTTCTGTGGTGCTGCTTCCATTCTCATCTCTGAGTTTGTTTATTTGTGTGTGTTCTCTTTTTTTTTTATAAGATTTGCTAATGATTTGTCAATTTAAATTTTTCAAAGAACCAACTCTTTGTTTTGTTGATTCTTTCAGTGTTTTTTTATTCTAATTCATTTAATTATGATTTAATTTAATTATTTGTTTCCATCTACTGGATTGGGGTTTAGCTTGTTACATTTTTTTTTGTCAATTGTAGGGCCTAAACTCTGGACCTCAACACTATACCTCAGCTCTTCAGCTTAAGGCTAGCACTCTCCCACTTGAGCCACATTCCCAGCCCCTTGTTGCTCATTTTTTGTCAGTTATGGGGCCTGAACTCTGGGCCTCGATGCTGTCCATTAGCTCTTCAGCTCAAGGCTAGTGCTCTACCACTAGAGCCACAGTGCCACTTCCAGCCTTTTCTGCTTATGTGGTGCTGAACAATTGAACCTAGAGCCTCATGCATGCAATGCAAGCACTCTACTACTGAACCACCTTCCCTCCCCCTTGTTGCACTTTTTAAAGTAGCTTCAAGTGCATTATTAAATTGTTGGATTGATATCTCTCCAATTCGTTGATGTAAGAACTCACAACTATGAATTTTCCTCTGAGTACTGCCTTTGCTGTATCCCAGAGGAGCTGGTAATTTGTGTGCTTATTTTTGTTAAAACATATGAACATTTGAATTTCCTTTCTAATCTTTTCCATGACCCACCCACTGGTGGTTCAACAGTGTGTGTTCAGCCTCCATGTGTTACAAGATTTTCTTTGGTGGCTTTTGGTGTTGAATTCTCATTTTATTCCCTTGTGGTCTGAGAGAATGCAGGGCATAATATCAATGTTTCTGAATTTGGACAAATTTGCTTTGTGACCTAAAATGTGGTCTATTTTGGAGAATGTTCCATGTGCTGCTGAGAAGAGTGTATTTTGATGCTACTGAGTGAAATATTCAGTAGATGTCTGTTAAGTCTAGTTCGTCTATGCAGTTGTTTAGATCTCACGTTTTTCTATTGAGTTTTTGCCAGGTTGATCCATCCAGGGGGGATAGTGGTGTGTTAAAGTCCCCAACAATTAATGTGTATGGATCTATGTGTGATTTTAGGGAAAGTAGTGTTTCTTGGATAAATTTGGGTGCTCTGTTATTTGCTGAATAGATATTTAGAATTTTAATATCCTTCTGTATGAGAGATCCCTGAATTAATATATAATGACCTTCTTTATCTGTTCTCACTATTTTAATTTGAAGTCTATTTTATCTGATATTAGGATTACAACTTCCGCCTTTTTATGAGGGCAGTTTGCTTGACAGATTTTATTCCAGTCCTTTATTTTCAGTATATTTTTGTTTTGACGGGCAAGATGTGTCTCTTTAAGACAGCAAAAAAATGGTCTTGTTTTTTTTATCCAACTGGTCAGTCTGTGTCATTTAATTAGGGAGTTGAGTCCATTGATGTTGAAAATTAGGAGTGAGAGGTGTTTGTCCCCATTTGGGTGGGGATGTGCCTTAACTGTTCTTTGTTGTGATTACATAGTTCTCTGTGGGCTGTTTCACTGCCAATTTCCCATTCTTGTTGGTTTTCTATGTGTAGAACATCTTTGAGGATATTTTTAAACCTGGTTTGATAGTGACATATTGTTTCGGTTTTTCCTTGCTGTGGAAGGTTTTTATTTGTCCCTCAGCTATGAATGAGAGCCTAACTGGGTAAATTATTCTTGGTTGGCTGTTATTTGTCTTTATGGTATGGCACATCTCATTCCATTCTCTCCTTGCTTTCATAATCTTGGCTGAGAAATCTGATGTTATTCTGATTGGCTTACTTTATAGGTGATTGGTTCTATTCTTCCTGGCAGCTTTAAGAATTTTTTTTCCTTCATTTCTATTGATCCTGTACAGGCTATAATGTGGCAGTGGGATGTCCTATTCTGGTCTGGTATATTTGGGGTTCTAAAAGTTTCTTGTATCAGGATGGGCCTGTCCTTTTGTATATTTGGGAAGTTCTCTGCTAGGATTATGCTGAATATCCTAATCCATTGGCTTTCCTCTCCAGGCCCTCCTCAATACCTATTAGTCTTATATTAGGCTTTTTGATTGTATCTTGTACCTTCTGCAATGATCTATCATGCTTTTTGGTTTCATTATAAATATCTGTTTGTTCTTTCTCTATAGAGTCTAAACTATCTTCTGCCTCAGAGATCCTGTCTTCTGCTTCTTCCATTGTGCTTTCAAGATTTTGTCCTTTGGTATTTATCTCCCTTCCTTCTTGCTGGTCATTCTTAGTGGTGGCCAGCTCTTTACTGGGGTTTTCTTTTAAGTCTTGAATAGACTGCTTTACCTCATGGAGTTGTTTTTCAGATTTCTCTTTCAACTTCTTTAATTGGGTGTCTATCTTTTCATTGGACTCTTTCTCCTGTTGGAGTCCCTTTATCTTTTTATTTGTGGATACCATGAATTCATCTATTAATTTTTGGTTGGCCTCGTCATGTTCTCATATAGTCCCATGCAGGAGAAAGAATGAGCAGAAAAAATTAAAATTAGAAAATTGAAAAGTGGAAGAAAGAACTAAATAATAGTGAAAAAATAGAAGATTTAAATAAAATAACAAAACCTAAAATAACAAAATAAAACATAACACAAAGAAACAAAAACATAATTTTAAATAATCTGAAGAGTGAGTGTTTCAGTTTGTTTGGGGGAGCTTGAGTCTCATAGTCTTGTAGGCTGATTCTTGATAAAACCTCGTATGCCTTGCAATAGTCCACTTTCCTCGTGGCTTAGTTGTATCCTTTTGAAAAGGGAATATGAGTCTACCTAGAATCCCACTCTCAAGGCCTGATGGTGGGGAGTTGGGGGGATTCGGATTTGTACTGTGCTATCACAGGCATGGAACTGTGTTCCCAGGCTTTTCCAGTAGCCACAGTAGGTATAGGAACAGAGCTTAGATTTGTATTCACTTCTAATGTGATCCCTCCCTTTTTGGCCAGAGCTTGGGTCAAAGGGCTTTGAGATCCCACAGAGAAGTGCCACAATCTGGGAGTGTACCCCACTGGATTACTCACAAGATCTGGAGTTGGTGGTAGGCTGGACCACAGAGCCTGTGTTTTGGCAGTCAGGATGGTGTTGGCAGGTTCTCAGAAAGAGAGTCTGGGCATTGGCAGAACCAGGTAGGGATATTGGCATCTGCACAAGCTGAAGGGTCTCACTCTTCAGGGAAGGGAATCTGGGCAATCAAAGACCAGGTGGAGCCTGGGATGGTGGGCAAAGGCTGGGCTGGGCTGCAGCGGCAGTGATGGGTGGTGACTTTGCAGGCAGCAGTGGTGAAGGCAGGGGCCTGGCTTGTGCTGGATCAGCAGAGCCTTCAGAATGATACCACAGTGGCTGTGGGAGCCCGGAGTTGGAGCCCGGGGTTGATACACGGTGGCATCAGGGCGGGCATGGATCCCTGAAGAGTAGTCTGAAGGGCAGTTGGCCCTTGGGGTGAGGGATTGGCTGAGACTGTGGTGTCCTGTGAGCCATGAGCAAATGTAGGGGGTCCATGGGGATCCTGCCAGTGCTGCGGGCACGGAACCTTATGCTGGCTCTAGCGGCCATTTTGGGGTGTTTCCCAGGTGGTACCCATTTCAGGAAGTTGTCTGCTCCTCCTCTGTAGCTGCCCAGTGAGTGGGTTGGATCCAGGGTCCACTTGCTCACTCCAGGGTCTTCACTGGATTCCCTCCTAACTCCACGGGTGTGTTGTTGAGCACTTTCTTCAGTTTTTGGATGCTTCTCTGCTTAGAATCTGCAGAAAGTCTCAGAGTGGTGCAGAGCTGCTCTGTGCTGCCGCTTATCAGGGATCCCGCTCACTGTTTCTGTTTTCCTGTTGGGATATTCCTTTTGTAGTAGGAAAAGTATTTAGATATTTAGAGTTTGATTGGAGTGGGTCATTTGAGATAAAGTGTGTGCTATGACCCTAGATCTTAGTTTGATCAAAGACAAGAAGTGGGACTACTTGGGAGAGTGTTGCCATCTTGAATCTTCCTTCTCTCATTTGCTTTTTCTACCAAGGCTGATGCTCTACCCTTCAGCCATTGCTACATTTCTGGATTTTACATTTGCCCAGGCTGGCATCAAACTGCAATTCTTATACCTCAGCCTCTTAATTACCTGGAATTACAAGTGTGAGCTACCAGGCCCAGCCCTTACGTTCCTTCTTTACAGAGTGTGTGTATGTGTGCATGCAGGGGGGGTGGGGAGGAGTGTTGTGGTGTTGTAAGGAATTCAGTCTCAAGAAACAGTGAAGCCACACCTTGAGAGGTGGAATTGAGAATCTTTATTAGGAAGCCAGAGAGTATATGTGAACTCCTGTCTCAAAGACCTGCAGCCCAGAATCCAGCTTGCATCAAGTTTTTAAAAAGAAAAATCACATGCTTCAAGTGAGAGTGGGAAACAGCCAGGGCTGAGTATTCCCTGGGGCTAAACGGCATGGCATCTGCATGTTCTCTGAAGCAGAGCTCTCCTAGCTCTTCTGATTTAAACACCTGCAATTCAAAGAATGGCTTGTCTCACCTCTAGGATCCCATCAGCCACCCAGGCCCCAGGATGGCTGTGAGGACAAGACAATTTTAGTTAGAAGCAGTCTCCTCATTTCAGTGGTGCTTGAACCAGGGGTGCTTTCCCTGAGCTCTTTTGCTCAAGGCTAGTGCTCTAGCCATAGGCCACAGTGCCACTTCCAGTTTTCTGGTGTTTAATTGGAGATAAGAGTCTCATGGACTTTGCTGCCCAGGCTGGCTTTGAACCATGATCTTCATATCTCAGCCTCCTGAGGTGCTAGGATTACAGGTGCAAGCCACCAGCACCCAGCTTCTTTATACATTTTGGCAATAGATAAGGTATAGGTATAGACAGGATATTTAACTACCTAATATTGTGGTTTTTCTCTAGGCCAGGGAGCATAAACTATTAACTTCAATATCCATTCTGATAGATATTCCAAATGATTTGCATAAAGACCTGTGAAACTCATTACAAGTTATATATGAGAAGATTGGTATGTTAAAATATAGCATTAAATCAGGCACTGTGGCTCAGTCCTATGAAACTAAGATCTGAGGCCTGTGGTTTGAAGCCAGTCCACGTAGAAACAGCATGAGAGACTATCTCCATTTAACTAGCAAAATGCTGAGTTGGACACCTGACTCAAGTAGTTGACTCTCAGAAAACAAGACCTAAGTTCAAATCCTGGAACCAGCATGGAAAATGTAAATATGACTAATATATAATTTAGGCAACAAAGAATATTTTTCTCCAAATTGTTTCCAAAACTTCACTTTTTCCCCCAAATATTACCTAAGATTGTCTTGAGAATTTTCTTTCCTTGATCTACATTTATGTAAATGAAAAGTATTTATTTGAGCAAGGCATTAGAGTACCTAGTATTTATGCAAAAGAAAAGTAACATTGGCTGAATTTGGCTGAATTCTAAGCGCCATTTTTAGGACAATATACAACAATACATATGTACTTCCCTGACTTCCCCAGACATATTATCTGCTTATTAGCTTTTAATGTAACCTGTTTTGAAAGTGAGCAAATATTTCCTTGCCAACCCATTTCTAATGAAAATACCTCTCTGTAGCCATTCTATTTAAATGTGACGTCTAACTTTTTACTACCTGAATCTGGAGAACAGATCATAAATTCCTAAATATGAGAAGCTGAGAAATGTAACACACTCCAAATGTATAGGTAGAAGCTCCAAAATATGTAGACATAAAGATTTGACTTCTATAAGGTTTAAATGAAGAACTTTTGAACGAGTCTTTTGCTTATGAAGGGAACTGTTATGTTTAAACAGGAAGAAAAGAATGTTTGATGATTGTGAAGAAAATATTATGCCTTAATAATTCAAAAAGACAAGCTACGGTGAGAAAGAAGTTTTGGAATATCAAATTACTCCACAAAACTCAATATAGATCTATCTGTCTTTCTGTCCGCCTGTCTATCTATCTTATTTCTATCCATCCATCCATCTACTAAAGGTACTGGCCCTTGAAATAAGGGCCTGGATACTGTGCCTTGAGTTTTTTTTTGCTTCAGGCTTGTGCTCTACCATTTGATCCACAGCTCCCTTGCAGCAGTTTTTGTGTTTAATTGGAAATAATAGTCTTACAGGCTTTCCTGCCAGGACTGGTTTCAAACCCTCAGCAGCCTCCTGAGAAGCTATGATTAGGGGTCTGAACTGCCAGAACACACACACACACACACACACACACACACACACACACACACACACACACACACACACACATTTAGTTTGCACTGTTTTGAACAACGCAGAGTCAGTTGAAAACTGAGTTTACAAGAATAAAGTAATTAAACTTCAAGCTATCATTAACTAAAGACATTAGTGGAATTTTCATGAATGAAGTGTATTTTACACATTGATTTTTCAAAGTTCTGGCTTGCTTAAAACTATGTTCCCTTTTCCTCTTATTTTAAATTCATAGGACTGAGAGATGAGAGGCAGGGGAACAGGTCTAAAAGGCAATGAAGACTTCTCAAATACCACAGCACCTTCAAGTAACTTTTGAGTGGAGGGAATAACAAGGGTTCTATAGCGATTGTGTGGGTTCTTTTCCCATTTTTCTTTTTTCTTTCTTTTTTTTCTCTCTTTTAAACTTCAGAACAAAAAGTAAAGGAGCATTTGAATTCAAGTCTATTTTATTTTTGTAAGGTAATATGCAGGGGGTTACAGTTACATAACCATTTTGTTATTGTTGTTATTGTTGTTCATTGTGGGGTTCGAACTCAGGGCCCGAGTACTGTCCTTGAACCTCTTTATGCTCAAGGCTAGCACTGTGCCACTTCTGGTTTTTGAGTGTTTAATTGGGACTTTTCTACCCTGGCTGGCTTCCAACCATGATCCTCAGATCTCAGTTTCCTGAGTAGCTAGGATTACAGGAGTGAGCCACCAGTACCTGGCTAGTTTTTCATCATTTTCAAACTCTACATAGATGATAAGAAGTACTTTATCCTCAAGGAATATTCATTATTGTGGGACAGGCTGGCCGAGCTGGGCAGGAAAAGGCCATGCCATGGACTGGCCCACTAGATGGCAGAACCACACAACAGAGCAAGTTCTCAGTTGGTTGAATTTCTACACATGGAAGTCCATGTATGTTACCACATGTTGTTTGTACACAATGACAAAAACTTAAATAAGTATTTTAAATTTAGACCATTTCAAATTTCTTTTTTTGCAATTTGTGTTTTATTCATTCATTCATTCATTATTTTGCTGCTGGCACTAGAACTTGAGCACAGGGTCTGGGTGAGTACTCTCCCTGAGCTTCTTTGTTCAAGGCTAGCGCTGAACCACTTTAGCCACAGTTCCACTTCCAGTTTTCAGTGATTAATTGGAGAGAAGAGTCTCATGGACTTTCCTGCCCAGACTAGCTTTGAACCAACATACTCAGCTTTCAGCCTCCTGAGTAGTTAGGTTTATGGGCATGAACCACTGCACCAGACATTTCTGATTTTTTTGCAACTTATTTCATCACTTACAAATTTAGACTTTTAGAGAATAGCATATATTTCCAGTTTGGTGCATTTGTTACTTGTTAGAAATTGTAGACAGTAAATAACACTTTTTGTTTTCTACTAATATTGGGGCTTGAAATCAAGGTCTCCAGTTCTACCTTAAGGTTGGTGCTCTATACGTGGGCCTCACCACCACTTCAAGTTTTTACTGGTTGATTGGAGATAGAATATTTCAGATTTGTCTGTCCAGGCTGACTCCAAAGTAGAATCCTCAGATTTCAGCCTCCTGATTAGCTAGGATTACAGGTGTGAGCTTCCAGCATCCAGCTATGTGGTAACACTGATAACAGAGTGTGAGAAGACCGAGTACATGGGGGTTTTCACTGGTGCTTCAAGACCCAGCTCCTGGAGGTAGACTTGCTCTGTTTTGAAGGCTGGCACATGGAAAGTTTGAGCACCAATCGCAGCAGGCAGCTAGCAATATCTGGAAGCCTGGTAGGCACTATCCAAAACTGGGAAAGCACCAGAAGGAAAACACAATGGAATATCACAAGTTCATTTCTAGCATTCAGTGAGTGGTAACTAGATGATTTTGTGTGGGTGTGTGTATGTGTGAGCATGTGAGTGTGTGTGTGTTGGCTCTGGGATTTGAACTCTCATGATGTGGGCATTGTCCCTGAACTTTTTCACTCAAGACTAGCGCTCTACCACTTAAAGGGACAGCTCCACTTCTGGCTTTCTGTTGGTTAATTAGAGATTAGAGTCTCAGGGACTTTCCTGCCTGGGCTGACATTGAACTGTGATCCTCAGAACTCAGCATTCTGAGTAGCTAAGCTTATAGGTATGAGCCACTGGAGTTTGGTGACAAAATGATTTTAATCCTTACATTTAGAGATCGTGAAGGATGAAATTTATGAGCTGTAGATATTTATAAGGTTATTTATGATTCTTCCTACTTTAGAATTTTAATAGTCTAAGA
Source organism: Dipodomys merriami (assembly GCF_024711535.1). Lineage (NCBI taxonomy): Eukaryota > Metazoa > Chordata > Mammalia > Rodentia > Heteromyidae > Dipodomys > Dipodomys merriami. The sequence goes on along the minus strand of NW_027202826.1, from coordinate 35,720,230 downwards.
ACAATTAAATGAATATTGGGAAGGATTACATTTCAAAAATAAGTTTGACATTGAGTATTTAATAAGAATTCAGGTGCAGAAGGCTAACATCTACAGTCTAGGTAGTCAGTGGACTGGAGGATTGAAGCTTCAGACCAGCTCAAGTAGCACCATTTTATAGGCTCCCTCTCCAAAATAGCCGGCAGAACATAGGGCTGGAGGCCTGGTGTAATTGGTAGGAGACTAATGGAACAAGAATAATAAGTACCCTAAACTTATGAAAATAATGAACATTTCTTCAGGGCAGAAGTGAATATACTCCAGGCTTTAGCATTTGCTAAATGTTTAATATTTATTAAATTTGTAAATTTAGTATTTAGTAAATACTCTAATACTTATTCTGAGTGCTTTATGCAGCTATAGCTGATTAACAGAGCAAAAGAGCTGTGTTGATGTGTGGGAGGTCATAAGTCAGCTGAATTAGTGACTGCTGGGGAGAATAACGTCTAATGCTAGCTCCTAGAACCTCTATTAAAATGTGCAAAATACTGAAAAATGACCTCAATTATTTCTATTTTTTACAAAAAGTATATATTTCTGGGTTGCATCTCTCTTTTTCTTTCTGTCTTTTTTTCTCTTTCTTCCTTCCTTCCTTCCTTCTTTCTTCCTAACTTGCTTACTTCCTAACTTACTTTAATTATCTATAAATACTTGTAAAAAGGATTTGTCATTTGACAAAGCAGTTTATGAATACAGTGTCACCCCTTTCAGCATTCTCACCACTCCTGCCCCCATCCACTCCTTCCCTCACTCTTCTTATTTTTGGAGGGTATACTTTAAATTCATTTGTTTACCCCTGACCCCTTTTAAGTACCCACTTCCTGGTGTTTACTTTGTTGAACTTTGTCTTTGTCTTTCTTAGGAATTACACCATTTGAATTTTCCCTTGAATCTACCATATTTCAGTTAATATTTGTATACACTTGCATATCACCTGTATTAATTTACAAGATTATAAGCTTAATCTTACTTTCACATGTGAAGGAAAACATATATGCTTTGTCTCACTGGATATAACTTACTTTACTTAATGTATTTTTTCCAGGTCATTCTATGGTACAATATCTTTTTCTAACAGATGAGTAAAATTCCATTGTGTGTGTGTGTGTGTGTGTGTATCACATTTTATTGACCTATTTGTCCACTAGGGCATTTGTGCTAATTCCATACCTAGGCTATGGTGGATAGTGCTAAAAAGGAACATGGTTGTGATGGTGGCTTTATTGTAACCTTATTTGTAATCTTAGGATAAATGTTCAGGAGTGGAATGGTTGGATCATAGGATAGTTCTATGGTTAATATCTTGAGGAAACTCTAACTGCTTTCCAGAATGGTTGAACAAGTTTACCTTCTCACCAACACAGTTCTCTTCGGCTACATCTTCACAATCATCTGTTATCATTTGTTTTCTTGATAATGGCCATACTAACTGGGTGAGGTGGAATCTTAATGTTGTTTTTATTTTCATTTCCTATATGTTCAGAGGTGTCGATCACTTCTTCTTGTGTCTATTGGTTATTATTACTTCTTCTCAGAAGACACTTTGTACTGGTCCTGTAACTTAAACTCAGGGCCTAGGGACTGTTCCTGAGCTCTTTAGTTCAAAGCTAACACTCTCCAACTTGAGCCATATCTCCATTTTCAGACTTTTGTATATGTATGGTTAAAAGCAGCTTGGTTTGGCTTTTATACATATATATTATATATAATATAATATTATGTATGACATAAGACATTATATCTTATATTATAATATAATATTATTATGCTATTAAATATAGTATTATAATATATAATGTATCGCTATAATATATAATATACTACTATTTTATATTACATAATATTTTACATAATATAGAATAGTATTATAAGACATACATGTTATGATATATGATATACAATTATATGATGTAATATAATATATTATAATAAATTGTACAGAATATATTATCATACATTACATATATTATATATCATAATACATTACACATTATATAATATTTGTAATATTAATATATTATATAGTATTTATTATATTCTGTTATATGTGTTATATAATTATATATATGGCTATAATATGCAATACTGAAATTGTAGTGCATACTATAGAAGGTGATAAGACTTGCTTATCTTTTTTTATTAATTAATTTATTTATTTTTCTTGTGAGAATACCGTACAGAGGAGTTACAATTACATGGGCAAGATAATGAGTACATTTCTTATCAAGCATTGTTGCCTCCTCATTGTTTCCCCTTCCCATCCCTTCCTATACTCCTCCCCTCCCCTTACCCGATCTTCCTCCCACCCCCCACCAAAGTTGTTAAGTTCGGTTTTCGAATTTAAACACAATTCCTAAGTGTTCTTGCACAGCTAGAATGAGTTTTCATGATCACACCAGTTTTCCATTTTATTGATTGACATTATTATTTATTTCTTTTTACATTTGACTTCTCTTTTATTATTTTATTTTATTAGCTTTTATTCATTTATTTATTTTTTTGCTTTATCTGGCCTTGAATCATAATCCTCCTGGTCACCACCTCTTAAGAAGCTAGAATTACACAACTGACTCCTGCTCCAGGGCAGTTGTCACTGATTTGATATACCTTCTAGTATTGTCATTAATGTTTATGCTGCTGTGTGTTTCCTGTGTCCTTTTGAAACCATGCTATAATTTTTCTTTACACTCACAAAAATGTTGATCTTATTATCTTCCATTATTTTTCTATTTCTTTCTCTTCTACAAGTTAGGTGTCAGTATTAATTATCACTGGAACCTGTCATATTCTATAATTTTTCTTCTTGAAAAATTATTTTTAATAAATTGTATTTGTATATAATTAAATGAAGTGATGTTTTCTTTTATGGTATCTAATTGTCTGTTAATCGTGCCTTTTATATTTGATACAAAGTATAATATTTTTAATCTACAGAATTTATTTTGAGTGCTTTTTTTTTCTCTCCTTGGTTGTCGGGCTTGAACACTGGGCCTGGGCACTGTCTCTGAGCTCTTCAGCTCAAGGCTAGTGCTCTACCACTTGAGCTACAACACCACTTCCTGTTTTCTGATGGTTTATAGGCGATAAGAGTCTAATGGACTTTCCTGCCTGGACTGGCTTTGAACTGTGATACTCAGATTTCAACTTCCTGAGTAGGTAGGATTACAGGCATAAGCTACTGATGCCCAGTTTGAGTGCTTTTTTGTATATTTAATATCTAGTCAATAATCTTATCACAGTTAAGATATTAAAAATAGCTGTTTCAATGTTCTCCCATTTTATCATCTCTATCCCTTTATAATTTCTGTTAGGCTGTGTTTACTGAGGGCTCTTTGTGTGTGTGTGTGTGTGTGTGTGTGTGTGTGTGTGTGTGTGTGTGTGTGTGTGCACGTGAAGTTTGAGACATTTCTAGGGCTTGAACTCAGGGCCTGGATGCTGTCCCTTAGGTTTTTCACTTAAGGCTGGAGCTCTGCCACTGATGCCATGCCTCCCCTTCTGGCTTTTTGCTAGTTAATTGGACATAAGTGACTCATGGTCTTTCTTACACAGGTTTTCCTCAACCCATGAACCTCTGGCATGACTACTGGCATGAGCCACCATCACCCAGCTCCCTCTAGGTTTATTCTTTACATGCATGCTTCACTTAACTGCATGCCAAACATATAAATTTAGAATATTGAAACATGGATTTTCCTTTATTTAATCCTTTCAGGTATTTTCTTTTCCTGGAATACAGTTCAGTTTATTGGCACCACCAGTATGATACCATAAATTACCTTTCAGTTTTGTTAAGATGTGCCTAGAATGTCCTTTTGTCTGGGCTGACTTAATTGGACTAAGTCAAGCACTTTCCATTCTGGCTAATGGGGAAGTAAGTTCTCTAAGAAGTTCTGGAATTATTCAGTTGGCGATTCCCTGATGAATCCTTGGATCCTTGGATCGTTTTTTATTTACAGAATGCAGAACAGCACTCAGGCAACAGCATGGTATATGTATGATGGGCTTCCACAGCTGTGATTTTCTCATGTGTGGATACTCAAACCCTATTGCATTGCTTCTCACACAGCTGATATCTTTCCTACAATTAGTGAGGACATGGGACTATGTTTAGATTCTCCTTTCCTGTTGTTAGAACTGGAAACTTCCTGTATCAGAAACACTAAAATTCTCAATTTGCTTAAGCCATTGGCACAAAGTGGACAAAACAGAAAAACAGAAAGTTAAAGAGTGATTAGTCAGGATCTCTAGAGCCAGACAGAAAAATAAATACAGCTTGAAAATTATTTTCACTGTAGGGCACAGTGGCCTATGCCTATAATCCTAGCACCTGAGGAGGCAGAGATAGGTGGGGAAAGGGTTCAACACTAGCTCTGACAGATAGTTTGTGTTATACCATTTCAGCTATTAAAAAAAGTCAGGGGCCTAATGCTGGAGGTTTGTGCCTATAGTCCTAACTAATTGGGTGACAGAGGCCAGAAAAATATAGTCCAAAGACAGCTCAAGCAGGAAAGTCCATGAGACTTTTATCTCCAATTAACCTGCAAAAAAAAGACAGAAGAGTAAATGTGGCTCAACTGGTTGAACATGAGCCTTGAGTAGCTAGGATTACAGATGTGAGCCACTGAAACCTAGCTGATTAAAAAATATTTTTAAAATACTGAATATGGATGCTAGATGCACTTTTGATGCAAGTGTAAAATATACAACTAATGTATTATAAAAATTCAGTATATGTTCAAGTAGATTTTAAGAGTAATTGTGTGTTATGTTACGTAGAAAGAATATGAGAAATGATATTAACTACAGTGATTAATAAACATGCTAGCTGGGTGCCAGTGACTCAAGCCTGTAATCCTAGCTGCTCATGAGGCTAAGATCTGAGGATCATTTTTCAAAGCCAGACCAGAGAGAAAAGTCTGTGATACTCTTATCTCTAACCAGCAAAAGCCAGAAGTGGAACTGTGGTTCTAATGGTACAATGCCAGGCTTGACCACAAAAGCTACAGGACAGTGCTCAGATCCTGAGCTCAAAGCACAGTACTGGCACACAAATATTAGTAGGCAGACTGAAATACATAGGCACATGCTAGAGATATGTGCAACTTAAATACAAATGCATGAAAATTAAGACTGAGGGATGAAGAGAATTGAAAACTGTATTCAATACAGAAAATGTACAATAAGATGTTAAAGGTAACAAATATAAGATATCTCACCTAAAATTCCTTTCACTTTCTTGCATTAGGAAACCTTGCAAAAGGAAATGTTGAAGAAATTGATTGAATACATACACATATATCTCACAGACAAAAATATATCAAACTAGGATTAAGAGATAAAATACCAAGAGCCAAGAAGAAAGAAACTAGATGACATATGTCTTTTATTTGAAAATATTTCACAGAGCTATAAAGTGAAAATTAGTTCAGACTCCTGGGAACTTTTGTGGGTGTTAGTAGGAACAAATGAGTATCTGCAAAAAAAAATTTTGTGCTCTGTGCACTCCTTGCAGATACTCTTTTGGTGGACAAGGCAGCTTGCAGAAGATACTGTAAACCAAGTGTAAAAAAGGGACATTCCTTGACCTAAATATTTTAGCCTCTTCTAACTCAATGTGGTTAAATTATTCTACCTTACTCAACTTCTGAATATGTTCATACCATGCCATGTGCATTTTTCCATCTGGAATTGTGCAGTAGAAAGAAATCATTAAAATAAATGATTTCCTATGTCAGAAATAACAGTAAATTAATGACAATTTTTATCACTTTGTAGTTTTTACTTTTATTTGAGAATTTCAGGAAATGTGCAATTTTATTTTTATGTAATGAGATGTGTCATTGTTGGGTCCCAAAACAGCGAGTCCTTGCTAAACCTTTACTAATCAAGAACTTTATACCTTCAGTCTTTTACCCATAAAACAATGTGATAAAAATACCACATTCTTAGAATTGCTTTTGAGTTAAATAAGCACTTAGATTTTGACACATTGAAGACATCCAAAACCATCAGCTAATATTAATAAGCCTGGTTTATGACTGAGAAAATAGCACTTCAACATCAATAGAACAATTCAGAGATAGGCATGGTTTTACACGCCTGTAATCTCAGTACAGGGGAAGCTGAGGCAGGAGAAACCTGATCCAGAAGTTGGAGTCAACCTGGGCTACCCAATAGTTTCCAGGCCAGCCCATACTGCACAAGGAGACCATGTCAACTCAGGACATAAAACAGAGACGGAATTCTGATTCTGTTGCCTATTTTTAGCTAGACACAGTATTAAAACAGGATACACAAATTTTTCAGTGATCATCTGTAAGTAGTTGTACAAAACAGTTTCAATGCAATATATTAGTTTGTGAATAAAACATTTCTTGATCAATGTCACCTCTTCCATTGTTCTCCCCCAGTTAGCCCAACCCTGCCCCGCCCCACCCCTCCAGTTCCCTGATTCATGCTCACATCTGTAAGTTGAATATTGTTACTGCCTCCGCCTGCCTTTCCTCTCTCCATTCTTCTACCCCGCTTTAACTTCTCTCCTGTACTACTAACAACACATGTCCTAGCTTCCTGGCATTCATCTTGTTAAACTGACCCGCATTATTTTAAGAATGGATTGACGAGAAGAAAATTCAGTTTTAGGTTGCTTAACAAATTCACAAAGGAATTCTAAAGCAAGGAATTCTAAAGCATAACTTAAAAATTATTCCTGGGTCCCACCATCCATCATGTTTTTCATTTCTCGCATTTTGGTACTTCTGCATTTCATGACTCTAAGGTAAACTTAAACTAATATGTGAAAAAATATTACAGTGAAGTTCCAAAAGAAAGTCTAAACAACTATCAAGAAATAATTAATAAATTAAAATGTATCAGAGCACATTTTAGCATGAAAATACAGTGACATTATTTTACCAAATACAGTTTGTGCTTTCAAAATATGTCAACTTCAGAATATAGCTTCACTCACTTTTATCTTTAAAATTAATACTTGGAAAATATAAAACCAATAAAATGTATGTTTTTTCCACTTGTTGAGATTCATTAGTGATGTGAACTCATTTACTGAGACAACATTCTTTCTCTCATGATAACTTCTCTTCACATAACTCTCATCTTTAATACATAACACTGCCATTGAACATTACTGAACTATATTTATTTCACAAGCACTACTGGGTACTTGTTCTACAGTTATTTTAAATTGAAAACCGTCACAGCATGGCTTATGGAATCATTGAGACGTAGGCTAGTATTGACCTCAATCTCCTCACCAATTTCATTGTATTGATGATGCCTGGGCTGGAATCTTCTTGCAATCTCCGCTGGTCCCATTTCTCCTGACATTTTTATTCATTTGTTGATTACATTTTCACTGGAGAGGTTTTTCTTCTATTCAGTATAATGTATAATTTTTAGATACTGAAAAAAAATCAAGTCAAAAGAAATAATTTTTTATTTTATTTTTAATTCTAATTTTAATTTTTTGTGAACATACTGTACAGAGGGGTTACAATTACATGGGCAAGATAATGAGTACATTTCTTCTTTTTTTTTTTTGCCAGTCATGGTACCTGAACTCTGGGCCTGGGCACTGTCCCTCAGCTCTTCAGCTCAAGGCTAGTGCTCTACCACTTGAGCCACAGCACCACTTCCAGCTTTTTCTGCTTATGTGGTGCTGAGGAATCGAACCCAGGGCCTCATGCATGCAAGGGCAAGCACTCTACCACTGAGCTACCTTCCCAGCCCCCCGAGTACATTTCTTATCAAGCATTGCAGCCTCCTCCTTTGTTTACCCTTCATATCCCTTCCCAGCCTCCCCCCACCCCCCCCACAATTCTCCTCCCCCCCACACCAAAGTTGTAAAGTTCATTTTCTACATGACAACTTGTACTTCTCATTGTTGCAACAGGTCCACCTGTATCCTTAAACGACTTGTTTTTCCCCATCTCCTCCACAAATTATACTGACATCAAATATAGTGAAAGCAGGGGTTATACTGCGGGGGAGGGACATACAAAGCAACAAAGAAACAATCTTATAAATGCATTAGAAACAAATGCATGAAAGAAAAAAACAATAAAATACATATCTAAGGGTTCATTTTCCTAACATCACACTATCTGACCTCTTCTACTTGACTCATACAAATACTAGATATTGCAATAAGGGAAACCATGGGACCTATGTTTCTTTGGGCTTGGCTTACTTCACTTAATATAATTTTTTCCAAGCCTTTCCATTTCCTTACAAATGGGGCAATGTCATTCTTTCTGATGGAGGCATAGAATTCCATTGTGTATATATACCATATTTTCTTGATCCATTCATCTACTGAGGGGCATCTGGGTTGGTTCCATATCTTAGCTATGGAGGGGATGTGGACAGAAGGGAACCTTACTTCATTGTTGGTGGGAGTGTAAACTTGTTCAACCACTTTGGAAAGTAGTATGGAGGTTCCTCAAAAGACTTCACATAGAGCTCCACTACGACCCAGCAATCCCACTTTTGGGCATTTACCCAAATGTTTCCAAACAAGACCACACTAATGCTACCAGCACAACTATGTTTATTGCAGCATTATTTACCTTAGCTAAGAAATAGTTTTTTTAACCCAACAGGATTTTCTGTTTTATAATTAAAATAGAAAATGGAAGAAAAAGTCATTGTGATATCTCAGGTATATAACTAATCATTTAATTAAATTGTAATGAAAAGAGGAAAAACTTCAGAGTCATATTTTTTACCCACTGGCATTTGTACTTCAGATAAACTCTGCGAAAATATGCAGCTAAAAGATGCTGTTCTGTGCAAACTGAGCAGCCATGGAGTCAGATCTCCATCCTCAGGAATGCCACACTTACATGTGCCTACAAACACAGTCTACCTAGAGTGTGAAAGAAAGGGGTTGTCCATCTTGTAGTCAGTAATATTGTGCAAGTCTTTATACCAAAATAAAAAAATCTTTTATCTGTTTTACTAATCATGAAAAATTATACATGTATGCATAGATGTGTTCATATTTTATTTATATACATAAATATATATGCATACATATGTCTGTATACATGCACAAATATATATCTACACATGCATATATACATAATGGTATGCATACACACATAAATACACATACATACATATACACATATATGCCTATATATGTGTGTGTATATATATACATCTATCTATCTATCTATCTATCTTAATCTATCTATCTATCTATATACTCTGCATTTATTTGGTGTTCCTTTGTATCTGAGTCAGATAACTTCAGTTCCAGTGATAAAGAATTGAAGCATTCTAGTGTTCTTTCCCAAAGGGAATTGGATTATTTTGTTTGATGGCACTTGGATCTCATCATAGTTTCAGATCTGGATAGTCAATAGATTTCTCTTTTGCTTACTGCAGCCACTTACCTGATATTAACCAGTCATAACTGACAACGATGACTAATATCTTACTCCTAGCATCAATTCAATCTAATTTTGCTTTCACAAATTCCTATAGAACTGGGCAATCCAACATTGCTTTCTTTGTGCTCATTAACTTGTCTTGCTTTTGACAGTTACATATCAAAGCTTGATCTCTACTATTCTAAAATCACAGAATTCTCATTTACACCAGAGAGACCACTTCCATAGATAATTTTTAGATTATGATTACCACTTACAATGTCCCTGCAGTGAATTACAGTGAGAATGCAGTGTGAATGTCTGAATTTTGCTATTCCTCAGGGGTATTGTAATTAAATATCTTTTGGTCTCTTTTAATATCTTTATTGTAAAATCGTATTTAAAAGTGATCAATCCTCTGCTAAAATAATTTGTCTAACTTTCTGTAGGCCATGGTCCTGAGTCAACTTCAAGGACCTCAGAATACCAGTGTATCAGGATGTAATCAGGGGAGAAGATTCTTCTCTCCACCCTTTGTTCAAGTTTTCTAGTCCAGTGTCCTCAGAGTCATCCTCGTCACAATTTCCCTTATTTTTGAATTTCTGAAAAGCTTTCAACCAGGAAATTATATGCTCCTAGAGTAGGATTACTCTGTGTTGGCCTGTTTTTCTTTACTCCTGCAGAGGTTGTTTGACATGCACATCAGGTGAGTCATTAACTGGTCCTCTGGGCAAAGGTGTACAGATGCCTTTGTTACATATCTAAAAATACATACAGGGGCTCAAGTACTATGGGATAAACACCCAGTTATGCTTTCAGTCTCAGGATTTTTAAGATTTTACTTCTTAATTCTATGGGCTCTGGATTTTAGCACATAATATTTGAAGTTAGACATTCAATCTTCTTTTAGTTAGAGCATCTGTGAGTTTAAGCCATTGGCCTGATTTCAGCATCATCAATGTTTTCTTTTTTTCTTTTTCTAAGGATTGAACTTCAGACATTATGTGGTGAGGCAGACTGTATTTCCCGCTCTTTTGCTTTTATTTTTGTTTTGACTTAGGGTATCTTACATTAACTTTTGCTTGGGCTGACCTCAAACTTGTGATTTTCCTACCTCTGCTTCTCCTAGAGCTGGAATTACAGTTGGGATCCACCAGTCCTAGCATCTACCATCCATTTCCTGACTTGATAACTGGCTGACTGGAGCTGTCACTTTTCCTTTTTAAAGCAGATAGAGAAAACAGTTCATGTCATAAAGTGTGGCTGGGTTATCCTTACATTATGCTTCACATCTTCACCAGCATTCGATTATGATGATGATGATGATGTTAATGATGACAATCTTGAGGCTAGAATTCAGGGCCTAGGCACTGACCTTGAGCTTTCTTCTTAATGCAAGTGCTCTGCCATGGGAGCCACAGCTCTAATCCTGGCTTTTACTGTTTCATTGGAGATAAGAGTCCTATGGGTTTTCCTGTCCAGGCTGGCTTTGAACTGTGATTCTCAGATCCCAAGCTCCTGAGTATCTAGGATTACAGATGTGAAATGTTGGTCCTCAGCTGTTATCATGTTTTGATAACAGACATTGTACATGGGGTGAGAAAGGTTTTCATTTCTGTAGTTTTGATTTGAAGTTCCCTGATCACTAATATATTGAAAGTCTTTTCATGTATTTACTGATACTTTGCATATCAACTTTTAGAAGTGTTTATTAAGATCTTTTGCCCTTCTTAAATTGAGTTACTTTATATTATATATTTTAGTTATATATGTGTATATATATTCTATATATTAGCTATTTGGAATAGGAGGGACGTATTTCCTCCTATTCTGTTAGTTGTCTCTTCAGTCTGTTGATTGCTACCTTGCTGTGCAGATGATTTTCAATTTCCCATAATCCTACTCTCAATTTTAGCCTCTGTTTCTTTTGGGGGGTCCTCTTTAGAACATCATTGCTTATATTCACATCTCTCTAATTTTTGGCAGTACTAAGCATCTTAACATAGGGCTTCCTCTTGCTAGGCTTGTGTTCTCCTACTTGAGACAACCCTCCAATTTGTCCTTTTGTTGTTTTCTAGGGACAGAGTCTCGTGAACTTTTCCTCATGGATGGCTTTGAGCCATCATCTTCCAGATCTCAGAAGGAGGAATAGCTAGGATTATAGTCAGGAACAAGCACATGGTTAAAATTTTTTCTTTTCTCCATGTTTTTTTTTCTATTTTCCCCCTTGGTTTGAAGTCAGGACTATGTATTTGCTGAACTGGTACTCTACTAATTGAGCCACACTTCTATCCCACTTATTACAATACCTTGAAATATTTTATGCATTTTCTGTTTTCTTGTACTTGCAGGGCTTGGGATCTTAAATTCAGGTGTCTAATCTATTTTTACCCAGGTGTTTTATCAGAGTGAGAAACAGGGTTCAAGTTTTCATCCTTGGCATGTGGACATCCAGTGGCTTTGGAACACTAAGTAATGTATTTTTAGAATTTCAACGAAAATTTCTCATTTTCACATCCATTTCTATTCACACAGCAGAGATAAACATAGCTGATGCTATACCACTTCATTCTAATAAGCAAGAACAAGACAGGCAAAAGGAAAAGAAGGAGGAAAAGATAATGTAGGATCTCATTAGTATTTCTGGTAATACATGAGCAAAGGAGTCTCCCTGAAGATATCTCCCCAAACTCACTTAAATGGAAATAACCTTGAATACTGAAACCACTGACCTCAAAATCCCAGTGCTTTGAAAAGAACCTGAGAATATCTCATATGGAGACTACAGTTTTTACAGACCAGGCGAGCTCCAGGGTTTTACCCCTAGGAAATAAGTGCTTGATGTGAGATTCTGTCTGACCATGCAAAGAAACAAACTATAACAGCGGAGTGTAAACAAATGTACTGAAGTTAATGAGGCAAAATGTCAAAGATGTCTATTACCCCCTTCCCTGTCAACTGAAACCATATGGTGATATCCAGGGATTCTGCTTCTTGGCAGATCTCCCTATGAGTCTAGTGAAGCGATTTTCATCTTTCTGGGCTCTCTTTGGAAAGAGTAAATTTCTCAGGAAATAATGTAGTATAAAATATTGGATTTAGCTCTGGGTTTCTTCGCTTTTCTGGATCATTGTGTTGTAAATATTTTATTTAGCTATATCTCCTATGTTCTTTAACACATTCTCTAGCAATAATCCTAACTATTCAGGAGGTTCAGATATAAGGATTATGATTCAAAACCATCCCCAGAAGACAAATCAGGAAGACTCATATCCATTTACTGAGAAAAATGACAGCAATAGATGTGCCTCAAGTGGCAGAGTGCCAGGTTTTATCAAGAACCCAAACAGTGACACACTGAGTTCAAGTCCTACTATTAGCAAAACAAGAAAGAAACAAAGAAAGAAAGAGAGAGAAAGAGAGAGAGAGAGAAAGATGGAAGGGAGAAAGGAAGGAAGGGAGAGAGAGAGAGAAAGGAAAGAAGAAAAGTAGGAAGGAAGGAAGTAAAGAAGAAAGGAAGGAAGAAAGAAATTGTATAAATATTGTCTCAAATTTGTCAATTTTTTAAAAAGAGTTTTGGCCTAAGAATACATAGTTCATCTTTTTTCAGATGACACTATTAAAGGATTTGTCATCAAAATACCAGTATTATTCTCTACTGAGATACAGAATGCAATCAAATTCACATGGAACAGAAAATGCTCCAAATTGCAAAATCAATTCTGTGCTGCTACTACTACTACTACTACTACTACTACTACTACTACTACTACTACTACTATTACTACTACTGCTAGCCAAACATATAACATTCCAGATGCCAAACTCTGTACCAGATCTAGAGTGATAAAATTACATTGGTATGAGCACAAAAACAGGCCCAAGAACCAAAGGAATTGAAGATCACAAAATAAGCCCACAAACCTACAGCTAGCTAATACTTGTAAAGTATGCCAAAAATATAAGATAAAAACAAAACAAAACAACCAAAAAATCTCAGGCTCTTCAATAAGTGGTATTGGAAAAACGAAATCTCTAGATGCAAGAAATGAAACTGTATTTTTCTCTTTCACCTTGTGGTACTATCAATTCAAATTAGATAAAAGACCGCAGTGATACTAGAATCTGTGATACTACTATATTACAACTTCTCAGCACAGGCAGAAACTTTCTAAGTTCCAACGGCTCAGGAAATCAAAGAAAGAATTAACAAATGGGATTGCAACAAACAAAGAGGTTCCTGTGCAGAAAAGGACACAGTTAACAAGCTAAATAGCCAACAAAATAGGAGATTTTTTTCTTTTGTTGGTCGTGGGGAAAGTTTTTTCTTTTCTTTTTTTTTCTTTTTTTGTTGTTGTTCATGGGCTTGAACTCTGGGCCTGGGCACTGTCCCTCAGCTCTTCAGCTCAAGGCTAGCACTTTACCACTTGAGCCACAACTCCACTTCCAGTTTTCTTGTGGTTAATTGTAGATAAGAGTCTCATGGACTTTTCTGCCTGGGCTGGTTTTGAACTATGATCCTCAGATCTCAGCTTCCTGAGTAGCTAGGATTACAGGCATGAGCAACTGACGCCCAGTTGGGAGATTTTTTAAAAAGCATATTTTTAGCCAGTCAGGAAAAGGAAAGACACTTGGACAACCATGTTTGTTTCAGCACTATTCATGGTGGCCAGAGTGTAGAAACAGTCCAGATGTCCCTGGGCAACAAATGGATCAGGAAAGTGTGTGTGTGTGTGTGTGTGTGTGTGTGTGTGTGTGTGTGTGTGTGTGTGTGTGTGTGTGTAATGGAATATATCAAATTCATTAGGGAAAATGGCATTACATCACTTGCAAAGACATGTATGGACCTGGAAAAAAATTATGGTAAGTAAAAGCCTAGAGAGACAAAGGATACATATTTCCTCTCATATGTGGAACTTATAACACATTTTTATATGTATTAATAAAAACATACAGACTTGTGTGCAAGTGGACACCAACATGTTAACCAAAGTGTGAATTTGCAGAATATAATGCAAATGGTGCAACTTCTTAGAAAAAATTATAGTATAACCAGAAAAAATAGTAAGAAACTGGTGCTTGAAAGGAGTGTGTGTGTGGGGGGGGAACTAGAGGAATGAAGAGAGGAAGTGGGAGAGAATGAAATCATAATATTTAATGCTCATTCTATGAAATTAAGTAAATTGAGGGAAAGGGATTGGTTAGGAGAGATGGGAAAAATGATGAATGGAGTGATGGATCAAGATGCTTTGTACTTATAAACTGATTTATTGGAATGGTATCTCCTTTGTACTTAAAGATAATATAAATACATTTTTTGAAAAGTAAGTATTTGATTGTATTTGTAG